>NC_143580.1:143301077-143663203 GCF_048544385.1 Mastigoproctus giganteus
TACCCTATGAGGGGGAGAGAGAGAGAGAGAGAGAGAGAGAGAGAGAGAGAGAGAGAGAAGTAGATGCAAATCACCATGGAAGAGAAGAAGGATGATATCCAGCTCAGGACCTTGGGTGGGCCAAGCCCATACTCACCAGATGATATCTGTCTAAGTTTGACGATTTCCATATTACTAGCCCTTGCTATCTGGGTATAACTGATGGTATTGATGTTTTAGGGCATCTCCGTAGCCAGGTGGGAAGGAGCAGCAGCACGTAGCACATGCTTCTTGATTAGACCGGGGTTCGAGCCCGTCACCACCAAATACGGAGGATGCGGAAAGGTCAGGAAATGACCATCGCATATCCCCGGAGCAATATGGCCTTAGTTGCTAATGCTCCTAAAAACCAAATAACATAAAAAAAAAAAAAAACTGATGTTTTTATAACTATCCTTCTCCTCAGTTACTCTTTGCTTTTAAAAATCCATTCTTAGGGTTGAGTTCAATGATTCTTTGTTCCAGTATAGCCAACAATTCACAATCTGCAGTCTTATGGCAGATGTGATCCTGTTGGTCTGTCTGTGCAAAAATTCCTCCAGATATAATTTTACTTCTTTCATTTGTGTTATGTCATCTATTATCTCATTTGGTATATCCAATTTCTTTTCTTCTGTTTTTTGCAGTTCTATTTCAGCCGTTTCTTTGTCTTTGTGCTCTGGTAAATTTTTCCATTTTCTTTCCATTTGGTACTAAGGGGACAAGTTTCTAAGTCTTCGTTGTTATCGTTATTTGGATGGGAATTAGATTAACTCCGTGCATGTGTTTACAGCTGCAGCTATTGGAGAAGTTTTTCTTAAATTTTTACCATTTTATTGACTTAATTGGCATATTAATTTATTTTCTAGAGGTAGCTTTATATTGCTAGTTACAATATTTAGTTTGTTTGAACTTAGAGATTTTGTGGGCTATTACTTAGTATCGGTAAAGCTTGTACTGTTCGAAATTGCCACCACTGTGTATTATTGATAAGGAACAGCATTACGTATATCTCGAACTTGATAGTGTAAGGTATAACGTAAAACTAGATAGTGTAATATGTAGCACTGCAATAGGAATCTGTTAGCTTAGTATAGTATTGGCAAATAATTGATTAAATTTAAAAATCCTTGAAATTTTTATTGTTAATTAAATTATATTTAAACAGAAATCAAGCCCAAGACTAGAGTAGCAAAGCAATGTGCACAAAGTAGCGAAAGTGCTGTGATTCGGGGGAGAACCGAAGGGGGCGATTCTCCAATGCATAACAGTCTAAATAAATTTGCAAAATTCAACATGTTTGTAGATCTCTCTCTCTCTCTCTCTCTCTCTCTCTCTCTCTCTCTCTCTCTCTCTTCTCTCTCTCTCTCTCTCTCTCTCGAACAGGACATGATCTAGTCATGGAGGATGTCTTTGTGTGTGCTAGGTACAGAGAATGTGAAGAAATTAGGTGCCAACTCAGCGTTCTGATGGACATCTATGAGAGCTTGAAATGTAGGGTAGATTCCCTCGAAGGAATTAAAATTAGAGGCACATCAAGCTCTCAGCTGCCGTGGTCAGTGCCAGAGCTCACTCTTATGCACCAGACAACACAGCAGGAACCTTCAGGGCAGAATGCACTGGTCACACAGGAGCTAGTTATTGTTGGTGACAAGGAAATGGAAGGAAAATACAGTGGCAGACAAAAAAACTGCATCACCTTAAAAAAATAATATTTCTAGTGAAACGTATAAGACACTGTATGATAGTCATTTTGTTTGTTGCAAAGCAAAGATATTGCATCAGACAGTAATTACAAGGTATTGCAACAGCCATTTCTATTAACATGGCATCGGAAGGGTTTAAACACTCATTAGTATCCTGTTTTGCACAGGTGTAAGCATGTCTCCATATGTTCAGTTGACACCAAGAAAAAAAAGCTTAGCTGTTGCTCTGTCCCAGGAAGGGCTTTCTATGCATGCTATCACTAATAAAATAGGCTGCTACCAGTCAAAAGTATACCAGGTGCTGAAATTAAAGTGTGAAACCGGCGATGTGAAGAGAAGACCTGAATCAGGCTGTAAGAGAGTGGCTAAGACTTCCCAAGATCGATATTTGAAACAGTTAAGCCTTCGTAGAGCAGAATTTCATTCGTAATCACCATGCTAGTGCTCCTGATCTAAAACTGTACTTTGAGATGGCCTCTGGTGTTGAAACAAGTGTGTGAACTATCCAAAGATGGCATTCAGAATGTGGTCTGCATGCCAATTGGCCCAAGGAGAAGACTTTGTTGACCCAACAAATGAGGAAGAAGTGACTTGCTTGGGTTAAAAAGCATGTTTCATTGACGAAAGAGCAATGGAATGCCATCTTTTCTGACAAATCGAAATTCAACCTGCATGGCTCGGATGGAAGGTTATATGTCAAAAGACGAAAATCAGAGGCATACCATCCTAACTGCATAACACCAATTGTCAAGTTGCTCGCCTGTCAGATGGTATGGGGATGCATAACAAGCAAAGGGGTATGGCCAATTAAGTTTATTAACAGAACGGTGAATGCAGAAACCTACACTGCTATCTTGGACAAGTGCCTGAAACCCGTTATTATGGATCGCTACACAGATGTCCAAAACTGCATTTTTCGACAGGACTTGGCATCTTGCCATACAGCAAAATTGGTAAGTTTTATTCTATTTAGATTTAATGATGAGTTTGTCTTCTTGTCTCACAATGCTTAAAACATACTTACACCAATGTTTTCCCTTGTTTTTCTCCCTTAAAGTGCAGTCATACCTCAGAAATGCTGGAATTACAGTGTAGGACTGGCCCTGTAACAGTCCACATTTGAACCCTATTGAAAGTTGCCGGTACATAATGTTGTGTAAATTAGCTCCGAAGAAGCCAATAAGTTAGATTCAGCTGCAGGAGAGCACTGTAAAGGGTGTGGTACCACGACATTGGGCAAAAGTATATCCAGAAGTTGATTAACTCTATGCCGGATTGTTGCAAGGCTGTAATTGCAGCTTGATGAGGAACTATGAAGTCATACCTCAGAAATCTGGCATTACAGTGTTGGACTGGCCCTGTAACAGTCCACATTTGAACCTGATTGAAAATTGCCGGTACATAATGTCATTTAAAATTGCTCAGAAGAAGCCAATAAGTGAGATTCAGCTGCAGGAGAGCATTGTAAGGGTGTGGTACCACAAAATTTGGCAAACATATATCCAGAAGTTGATTGACTCTATGCCAAATTGTTGAAAGGCTGCAATTGCAGCTCGAGGAGGAACAACAAAATATCGAGGACTTATTTTGTTGATTTTCAGTGCATAATACTATTAAGTTAACTTGTCATTTCAGTTTGTACATGTACATGCAATAAAATGTATGTTTAGGTGTTGCGATTGCCATTTGCATGATTTCTCATATTTCCATTAATTAAGCATTCCCTTTGTGAAGATATTTATGGCATTAGGGATATCAGGTGGAGTCTTTTCATTGGATTTCATTCACAGAGATATATATATATATCCCTCTAACAAATGCATTTCGAACATTTCTGCAACACACAATGCAGCGCAAAACACATTAATTGCAAAATTCACAAGTGATGCAGTTTTTTTTTTTTTTTTTTTTTTGTCCGCCACTGTATATTTGTGCAAGAAGAATAGGTGGAATAGGACTAGGGTATGCCTGCCAGGGGTAAAAGTTGATGACCTTGTAGAGCAGATATCAAATTTTAAGGGTACAAAAGGTGACATCATTGTACACGCTGGCAATAATGAAATTAAGTCTAAGAAATCTGCAGATTTATTTAGCAAGTAAAGGTCAATGTTGAAAAAAAAAGTTATGAGTTAGGGTTAAATTTGAAAATGTCTGCAATCTAGACACGATAGGAGGGAGTATATGATGAGAAACTTGCCAATCGATTCGGCCCTGGAGAGGTAGTGCAGGGATCATCGGATAGAATTTTTGTCAGCATGGTCTGTGCTTGTTAATAGGAGAGATTGCTTCTACAAGAATGGGATCCATTTTAATAGAAAAAGTGCAAGAATATTTGATGATGCTATCAAGTTAATGTTAGGTGGGTTGGAAAACTGCTAGCTTGGAGGGATTCGGAGACTAATAGATTAACAGAAGCCACAAGGCAGAGTTGGAAATTATTCTTGCACTGTTTTTATTGGAATGATCAGCAGCCTGGAAAGGAGTTGCTGGGGTTTCAGGAATTGCTGGGGGTCATGAAACAAGTAAATACATGAATTGTGAAATTCATCTATTTACTTGTTTCATGTATGCTTGCATGTACACCAATTCAAGGAGCACAATAAATAGATTTTATGAATTTGAAGTGCTGATTAAGATATCAAAGTCAGATACTGTTGGTATATCAGAGATATGGTGTCACACAGATATAAGGAATGCAGAATTAGAATTTGCAGAGGACATAGTGTACAGAAAGGATAGGAAGGGAGGAGGGGTTATGCTGTTACTTAAGAAACAGATAAAATTTGAGGAAATAGATCCAGTTGACATAAAGGGACAGTGCAATGTTGAGTTAGTTTGGTGTGACATAAGTACTGGGAAAGAAAAAAAAAGATAGGAGTTTGTTGTAGACGTCATGACTCTTATAAGTACAATGAACAATTATGCAGAAAAATAGAGTGGGCCAGTAAATCAGAGTGTCTTATAATGGGGGATTTTAACTGCCCAGATATAGACTAGAACTTGTGTATTGGTCACTCGCACACTAGCAAGACTTTTGTGGATTTCTTGGATGATTGTTTTGAACAGCAGCATGTTAGAGAGGCAACAAGAGGGAATAATACTCTTATTCTGATTATCAGTAACGATTATTCATGCATTAATAATTTACAAAAAAAGAAACCACTAGGTGGCAGTGATCACAGTGTACTGATGTGGATTTACTTAAACTGATATGTGAATTTATTTTTTTTTATGAAAACCCCAAACACGAGAGGTATTAGAACCTAGAGTACTTGGTGCCGTGCTAGGGTTGGAGATTGGGAAGATGAAAGCAGATATTTGTTGGCTTTAGACTTGAACTTCTGTACACTGTAATTTTCAGGAAATACGTATGAAGGAAGGTTGTTCCAGAAAATGGCAGTTGAATGAATAAACGAGGAAGGTGAAAAGTTGGCTCTGTGAGTTTGAAGTTGGACAGTAAATGGAAGTTGGCTGGTGCTGGCATGTGTTTGGACTGTTTTGAAAGAGAGTGGGAATTATAAAAGCGAATACAGAAGAACAGTGCCCATGGAAGTATCTGTAGAAAAGGCATGCAGTAAAAACAGTACGTCTATGAAACAGTGATTGGAGAGACTCACCAATCTGTTAGAGAGGAATCATTAATTAAATTAACTGCCCTCTTCTGAATGAAATCTAGAAGCCTAAGAGAGAGGTTTTGTGGGCACCGCCCCAGATGTGGGAACAATATTCCATACTAGGGTGGATTTGCAATTTGTACAGAGTGAACAGCAGTTTGGAAGATAAGTAACACTGAAAGTGAAAGAGAAAACCAAGTTTGTTAGATGCAGAGGAAGCAATATTTGTAATGTGCTTCTGCCAAGAGAGATTAGAAGTCAGGGTTATCCCCAAAAGAGATATATCATTTTGCCTATAAATCGGTGTGTCACAAAAGATAAGCGTAGGAGCAGAAGAATCCTTTTTGCAAGATATGACAAGACTGAAATCAACTAAGATGACTTTGCACCACTGGAGAATTACATGGAGATTGGCATTTAAGGAATTTGTAGCGGATATTCGAGAAGTTGAAGCAGATTGAATAGGGCAAGGTTTCTCAAAATGGAAAGTGGAATCCTATACATAGTTTTGCTATCATCAGCAACACTATGGATAGGATTTCCAGTCATTGGAAGAAAGGCATTAATATACAAGAGGAAAAGAGTGGCGCAAAGAACTGAACTTTGGGGGACACCAGCATTAGTGGAGAAGCCAGAAGGCAGCCATCTACCATCACCCTCAGTGAGTGATCAGAGAGAAAACTGGATAACCAATTAAAAGAAACAGTACGCAAACCATAAGATGGAAGTTTGTTTAGAAGACCTTTATGCCAAACGCGATCGAAAGCCTAGTTGAAGAGTTGGTGATTACTTGATTTCTCCATTACTTTAGAAAGAGTAGAAGTAATTGAAATGGAACGATAATTGGATGGGAGGGATTTGTCACCCTTTTAGGAACTGGCAGGATATGAGAAAATTTCCAAGCAGAAGGAAAAACACCTTTGGAATAAGAATGCGAAAAAAGGTGGCAAAGGACAGGAGTAAGTTCAGGAGCAGAGGTTTCCAGTGGAGAAATTCCATCAGGACTTGGAGCTTTCTTAGTTTCAAGATTCATCAAAATCCTTCTGACATTCTTTTGACAGAAGACAACAGGAGGCATTGAATGGAGCTTGTTGGGAATGGTGGGAGGTGTTTTACCAAGATCATTAATACGTGAGTTGGAAGAAAAATGGGATGCTAGCAGGTCAACTTGATCTTTGGCCGAAGTGACAACAAAACCAAATGGTTTTGACAGAGGTGAGAGGAGAGATGGGCAAAAGTTGCGGCCAATAGCTTTGGCAAAAGACCAGAATGTTCGGTTACCATTAGGTCAAGAAGCAAGTTTTCTATTCTTAGTCTGTTCAAAATCTAGTTTCAACTGATTAATAACTGCATTACAATTGTTGCGAGCTTTGTTGTAGGCAGAAAATGAAACCGAAGAATTGAAAACAAGCTAATTACGATATGAAACGTTCTTTTCTTGAACAACCTTAGCACATTTATTGGAAAACCAAACTTTAAATGGAGGACTAGATTTTAAAGTGCAGTGTGGAATAAAGGATTCCACTCCTACAAGAATAATTTCACTGACGCGATCTGAGCAAAGTTTTGAAGCAGTATCTGACTTTGGACTGACATCCAAAGTTTTGAAACAGTAATCTGACCAAGGAAAAGAAGAAAAGAAATCATGCAGGTCATCTCATTTTGCACTCTTGTAATACCAAACAGTACGAGGTTGGGAATAGCCTTGAGATAAAGGTTCCATTGGAGAAGAGACAATCACCAAGTTGTGATCTGAGGTGCCGAAAGGACCACTCACTTCGACTGTGTACTTAGAAGGGCTGTTTGTGAGAAAAAGATCAAGCATGTTAGCCGAATGGTCAGGATTGTCTGGTATTCATGTATGTAAATGAACAATCTGTGCAAGGTCATTAGTAATTGCAAAAGCCTCAGCAACTCGACCAGCTGGGTTGGTGTGACTAGAAAACAGAAGCCAGCTGGAGTTGTGAACATTAAAATCACCAAGGAAAATTATCTCACTGTTAGGAAAGTTCGACTGGAGAAAGTGAAGTTGCAAAGAGAGGAAATCAAAGAGCTCCAAGTGATTAGTGGAGTTGGGAGAACAGGAGAGACAATGAAACTGAACAATGAAAAACACGACAATGAAAAAGAGAACAGATGAAATTGACACAATGAGGTAGAGAGATTTTAAGCCAGAGAAGATTCCAAATTTTCACAAGTCTTTGACCTGAAATACCAGAACGAACATATGCACAAGTACCACCTTTGAGGCGAAAGGAATCACACAGGGAATAGTTTGGGCAACTGAGATGAGCAGTAGTTGAATCAAACAATAACTGAGATTCTGTCAGAAAAAGTACATGGGGTTTGGCAGACTGCAAGTGGAAATGGACATTGTTGAGATTAGAATTTAGACCATGCATATTTGTGAAATGAACTAGGAAGTGTTTGGGAGGTTTAGACCTTTTTGCTGATAAGCTTACTCTATTAGTTTGACAATTCATGGTGTATTCAATAATAAGAAAAAGTGAGGGGGAGACATGCTGTATGAAGTAATGAAATTTTTGGTTATGGCGTACACATGGTAAGAATATACCCAGATCCTTGACATAACGTGGCCTCGACAATGTCCCCCGCTTACACACTACTCGGATTCCCTCCAATCACTATCTGGCAGAGTAGATGTAGCAAGATTATACACTAGCTGATCTAGAAGCCTCCTAAAGAGTTAAAAATAGTTTCGGACTGGTGAACTAACTAGCAGCTGGCCTGCGAACACTGTTTTAGAGCTGTACCCTCAAAATGTAAGGAAGATTGTATCTTGCCATGATGTTCATCATAACCTTAAATGATGGAAGAGATCAGGAAGGGCTGACTGGAACTTAGCTCTGTAGACTAAACATGGGTTCCACCACTTCAAACCTTCAATGAGCAAAGTGGTGGTATTGCACCGGTTGATGAGAGTCATCTACCAAATAGTACTGCCTGGTAACACAGAGGTGCGGCATTCCTCCAAGTGATATGGGCACCACACCTCGACTCCTGTTTACATTGGTTCACACCTGGGTGGTCACCCATAGTGTGCTTGTGCATTGAGGTTATACACAGGATTACTAACAGTCCCACCATCGAGAAGGGGCAAGCAGAGGATTTGGCTGTCACAGACTGTCACAGATTTTGCCGAAACTGGGTCCACTTGACTTAAATGTCATCCCAATATAAGTTCCATCAGCGTTTTAAACTCCTAGGTAGCAAGTACAGATTGTCTGGCATATCTGAGAGAATGTCTGTGAAGATCTCAAGGACCGATTAAAGATGTAACTACCATCAGGGGTAAAGCGAAGGGTTTTAGCTTTTGTAAAGGTGACTACAGTGGTCTCAGAGATTTTTTAAGTTTTAAGTTTTATGCAGTGACACCAACTGATGATGTTACCAACAGCAAATTCTAAATGGGAAGCATTCAAAAAAAGTAATCTTGGAAGATACTAGGCTTTTTGTTCCAACTAAGGAATACTGCTCTAGGTTGAGGCTCAAATGGATGTCAGATGAACTAATGAGACTCGTAGCAGAGAAGGAAAATGCATGGGATGTACATAAATTGTCAGGCAACACAGAAGTGTATGGTTGATACAAGGTAGTCTGTAATCATGTCAGAAAGGAGGTTAGGCAGGCAAAGGCAGATTATAAAAAAATTTTAGCAAAGGATGCAAAGAAAAATCAAAGAATTCTTTACTTATATAAACTCTAAAAGGAAGGGGATGAATCACATTGGTCCACATGACATCAATGGTTTGACTGCAGATGATCATTCTCAGATAGCTGCTGAACTAATTGAGTATTTTGCTGTTGTTGTTATTTGGTTTTTAGGAGCATTAGCAACTAAGGCCACATTGCTCCGGGGATATGCGGTGATCATTCTCTGACCTTTCCGCATCCTCTGTATTTGGTGGCTTACGGACTCAAACTACGGTATAATCAAGAAGAATGCTATGCACTGTTGCTCCTGCCCACCTGGCTACGGAGGCGCCGAGTATTTTGATTCTATATTCACACATGAGGAGTTATTCAAGGTGGAGTGGGCGAGATGTTTATCAAACTCTAACAGGGAGTTAAATGATTTTGTAATAACTGAGGCAAGGTGGGGGAGAACTGTTGAATTTAACCTTAAGAAAGGCACCTGTGGTAGATGGGATCTATCCAATTATATTAAAGGAGGTGCCAAAGGAAGTAAGCAAACTCTTAGCCATAATTATGAGAGCATTCTTGGATGCAGGGGAAGTCCCCATGGGCTGGAAATGTGCAAATGTATCTGCAATTCTCAAAGGGGGATTAAAGGGTGAGATGAGTAATTACAAACCTATTAGTTTGACTTCTGTTCCAGTGAAAATAATAGAGTCACTGGTTAAAGAAGCACTGCAGGATCATCTAGACAAGACAGCAGTAATAATTCAGACAAAGCATGGATTTGTCAAGGAGAAGTTTCTGTCGGACCAATTTGATTGGATACTATAAGATGGCCACAAAGGAACTGGATGCAAAAAATAATTTTGATATCATATACTTGGATTTCAGGAAAGCTTTCAATACTGTTGCACATGCAAGACTGCTGTACAAATTGCAGCAGTATGGTATTAAGGGCAAGTTGCTATAATGGATAAAAGAATGGTTGAGTGGGAGAATACAGAGAGTGGTAATCCATGGATACCACTCTACGGGGACTAACATTATTAGTGGTGTCCCTCAGGGTTCTGTGTTCGGCCCATTGTTGTTTTGTATATTAATCAATGATAGCGATGAAGGTATATCAAGATTGTTAATAACAGTAATGACAGTATGCTGCTGCAACGGGATCTGGAAAAGTTGGGTAGATGGGCTGAAACATTGACCAAGTTTAACCTTGACAAATGCAAAGTACTGTAAATGGGTAGCAGTAACCCCAGAGAAATGTACCAACTAGGTGGCGTTACACTCAGAGTAGTGAAGAATGAAAGAGACTTGGGGGTAATTGTGGTTTGTTGGTTTGGATTTTAGTGGTGCATTAGCAACTAAGGCTATAATGCAATAAGGCCATGTCATATATAAAAATTTACGCTTTCAGTGATCTAATTAGTTAGGTCACCATGTCAAGATATATAATAACAAGGGTATAAAAATTATAAAAGATAAATCAATAAAGAAATAACAATAAACCGTAAATTTTAATTATGAGTAAAAACGTTTAATAATTTTAAATAGTGAAAAACAGCAGACACATGGTCATTGTCGGATAAAATCTGACTGAGTGTATAAGGCTCGGCCAGATGACTAAAAGTGGTAAAATATAAATTGCTTTCGTGTCTAAAATGCGGACACTTGGTTAAAATGTGACGAATAGTTAAAATGGTTCCACAGTTCTCGCACATAGGAGAGTCATCTCTCAGCAGAAATACATGTGTAAGATGAATGTGTCCTATGCGGAGGCAAGATAGAACAACTTCCTCTCTGTAGTTCCTGCGCAGACTAGACTGCTAGTGTTGGATTAGAGCCTTTATCTGATAGAGCTTGTTTGTGACTTGCTCATGCCAAGATTGTTGCCATTGGAAGAGTAATTTAGCCTGTATTAGCTGCCCGTAGTCAGTATAGGGGACTAATAGGCAATGAGTGCTGTGGGGTTCTGGTGATCTGGACGTGGCATCTGGCAGTTCATTACCCCTGATCCCAATGTGGCTTGGGATCCAGCAGAAACAGATGTCGAATGAACATGCAAACAGAGAACGTAGTATCTGCTGAATCCAGGTCACGAATGGATAAGGATTATATCTCATCCCTGATAAAGCCTGCAGCGTACTTAAAGAGTCAGTGTACACCATACATTTTTGGTGCTTACGGATTTTAATGTGGTCCAAGGCTAGCTTTACAGCATACATCTCAGCTGTATATATGCTGCATTCATGGGGAAACCCCAGGGGCTCAACATCTGGTGAGTATGGGCTTGGCAAACCCAGGGTCCTGAGCTGGATATCATCATTCTTCTCTTTCTCGGTGATTTCTTTCTACTTCTGACACTCTCTCTCTCTCTCTAAGTCAAGGAATTTTTTTTTTTTTGGCTGGTGCAGCATAAGCCTCAGACTTCCTTGCATCATATGGCTAATAATAATAATCTTCAAATCTTCGTGGCTCAAAAATGGAAATCCACGTTAGTTTGTCTGGCAGGGGTTTTAGTTTAAAGGTATATTTTAGCGACAATTGCTTTCATCGGAGCAATAATGGTGGTTCACCTGCTTCGACATATAAACTCTGGACAGGGGATGAATGTTCCAGTAGCAGTATGGATGGTTTGGTGGTGAGGTTGGTCTAGCCACCTTAGTACGCTATTTCTAGCCGATGTGCACACTTGGGACCTGTAGTCTAATTTTGAACAAAGAAGCACACGAGTAATAAAAGCGGAGTAAAGTGCATCAGTCTTCCCCCCTCCCCCCCATTTATTTGAGGAGATGGCACGAAGGAGATTCAATCCCCCGTGCACTTTGTTTGCAGTTGACGGATATGTGGTAAAAATGTCAACTTATTATCGAATGTGAGACCTAAGAATTTTGTCTCAGGCACTACTGGAATGATGTGTTGTCCGAGTTTGAGTTCTGGGTGAAGGTTCCATTTGTGACAAAAGTGTACGAAGATGGTCTTCTGAGGCGACAGCCTGAAACCATTAGCCACTGACCAAAATTTGACATGGTCAACGGCATGCTGCAATTGTCGTTCAATAACCCTCATGTTGCACGACTGACAGAAGATGGTAAAGTAATCAACGAAGAGGGTGCTGTTTACAGCTGGAGGAAGTTGTTCTGTAATAGAATTAACCTTGATAGTGAAAAGTGTCACACTTAACACTGATCCTTGGGGGACTCCTTCCTCTTGACAAAAAGATTGAGAGAAAACAGCCGACACGAACTTGGAATGACTGGTTCAATAAGAAATTTTTAATGAAGAGGGCTAGATGGCACCTCAGACCCAGATCATACACATCCTTTAAAATTTCCAATCTCCAAGCCGCGTCATGCGCTTTTTCGATATCAAATAAACCTGACACCAGGTGTTAGCATTTAAGGAAAGCATCTCGAATAGATGTTTCCAGTCTTATAAGATGGTCAAATGTTGACCTGTTCCTTCGGAAACCACATTGAACTTTGGAAAGGAGGTCATTCGCTTCTAAATACCACTTGAGACGGGCATTCACCATCCTTTCCAGGATCTTGCACAAGCAGCTTGTCTGAGCAATTGGATGGGAATTACTTGAAAATTTTTTGATCTTTTCATGGCTTTGGGAAGGCAAGTACAATTGCCTTATGCCAGAAATCTGGAAATTCATCTTCAAGATAAAACTCTGTTGTACAAACAGAGCAACTGATCGAGATTCAGATGAAAGATGTTTAATCATCTCATAATGGATGTCATTTGGCCCTATGGCACTCGCCTGGGAGTGTGATAGTGCAGGTTTCATTTCCCATTCTGTAAAGGGTTGATTGTATTCTTCACAGTTCTTTGATGACAACTTCAAATATTGCCTTTCAGTATTTTGTTTGAGGGCCAGAAACTCAGGGGAGTAAGATGTTTTGGCAGACACTTTAGCAATTATCTCCCCAAGGGTGTTCGCAATTGCAGTTGGGTCTGCAACTGCATCCATTATACTCCACGATTGATGAAGGGTGTGATGCGTACAGTAAATCCCCGCTATCCGCGGCCGCTGATTTAATATAAAATGAAACCTAAAAAAAAAATGTGAATTTTAAAGCACCGTGAACATTTTCCGCCATAAAAAAAACATGGGCGTGGCTAAAATTATCTTTCCCGGTCAAAACAGAGCTCAGTGGGTGGGGGGAGAGGGGTGACAAAATCGTGAACGTGGATGTTTCTCTCTAATCCTTGTTCAGTATGTGTTATGCGCTTGTCGTGGAAGGTTTCGTCGTTTCTTTCAATTTATATGCTTATAAATTGAATAAATTTATCAATTTATAAGCATATAAACACTGCAAAAGCAGTGTAAAACAGACTTTTTCAAGTGTGTTAACGGAAGAAAGTGACTTTATTGTCAAGGACACTACTGACACTATGCTGCTGCAACAGGATCTGGAAAGGTTGAGCAGATGGGCTGAGAGGTGGCAAATGAAGTTTAACATTGACAAATGTAAAGTACTACACATGGGAAACAGCAACCCCAGAGCAACGTATCAACTCTGTGGTACTACACTGACAGTGGTAGAGAATGAAAGGGACTTGGGGGTGGTCGTGCAGGCAGATATGAAGTTCTCTGAGCAGTGCAGACGGGCTGCAAGAGTAGCTCATGGAGTATTGTCAATGATATACAGGAATTTTTCCAGCAGGGATAAGGAGGTGATTATTCCATTGTATAAGGCAATGGTCAGGCCACACCTAGAGTACTGTATACAGGTCTGGAGGCCTCATTTCAAGAAGGATGTAGAGCTGCTGGAACGAGTACAGAGAAGGGCAACAAGATTAGTGAATGGAACAAAGGGGTGCTCTTACGAAGAAAGGCCTAAGTTTTGCAAATTACAGTGTCTGGAGACTAGGCACCAGCGAGGTGTATAAAGCCTTGAATGGTTTAAGCATGCTCAATGCTGATGGGATTCTTCCTCTAGCTCAGAAAAATCACCTGAGAGGGCATAAATGCAAATTGAGGAAAGACAGATGTAGGATAGACATGCGGAAATTTGCCTTTAGCCAGCAGGTGGTTGGTTGGTGGAACAGACTTCCATCCCTTGTGGTGGAGGTTGATAGCCTAAATAAGTTTAAGGCTCAGCTGGACAGGTATTTTGAACGAACAGAGGAGTGAAGTGGAAGTGGTTTTTTTTTTTTTTTTGGCTGATGCTGCATAAGCTTGCTTTCTTGCATCAAATGCCTCTACTAATGCTAATGCTATTGTGGACAAATTCTTTCTAACGCGTACAAAAATATGGCTATGAATAACAAGGGATATGTGAAAATATCAAAGAAGATGATGACATTAGCGAATAAAATAGAGTTACTAGACAAAATTTCGAATGGTAAAAGTGTCTCCTCAGTGGCAAAACATTATAAAATCAATGAGGCAATGGTACGATCAATCAAGAAATCGGGAGAAAAAATCCGCCGTAGTGTCTGTGAAAACGTGCTAATTGCTTCAAAAATTTGCTTTCTAACTCGTGATGTTAAATTAGAAAAAATGGAAAAAGCTTTAAATCTGTGGATAGAAGACTGAACTCAAAATAAAATTCCATTAAGTTCACTCATTATCCATGAAAAGGCAAAACTCCTTTATCAACACTTTAGCGAAACTCGTGATAGCACTGGCGGGATAAGTGTTTTTAGCTAGCAAAGGCGCTGGTTTGAAAATTTGTTTGAAATTTCTAATAAATATTACATTTAATATTAAACTGTTTCTTATTTTCATTTCAACGCCATATGCTTGCATTTCACTATGTACTGTCTATGTACATAGTCATATTATGAAGGTACATATAATACATACATAGACAAAATTTTAGACTAGTTTTTCTTATTTATTTCATACTTTGGAACGGAACCCCTTTATTACTATGGGAGCCATAACTCAGTATTCGCGTTTTCGGTATTCGTGGCATTTCTTAGGAACGTAAGCCCTGTGAATAGCAGGGGTTTACTGTATTTCCCCTTCATTTTCCAGACTAGCTTAGACTAGCATTTTCCCAGACAAGCTTAGATGATGAAGCCTAGTTGATAGAAGATGTGAAGTGGATGCAAGATTCCTTCTGACTCTGACGTCTTACGTAATGTGTTTTAGCACGTGCACGTTTGAAGGCTATTAAGTTATCTGTGATGGGGCACTGCCGAAAAATACCCCACGCTTTGTTTTGAGACTTTCTTGCTGCAGTGAAATTAGAATTCCACCATGGTTTTGGAAATAAGATATAAAGAATATATCACAGCTGATGGGATTCTTCCTCTTGCTCAGAATAATCACCTGAGAGGACATAAATTCAAATTGAGGAAAGACAGATGTAAGATAGATGTGTGGAAGTTTGCCTTTAGCCAGCGGGTAGTTGGTTGGTGGAACAGACTTCCATCCTTTGTTGTGGAAGTTGATAGCCTAAATAAATTTAAGGCTGGGCTGGACAGGAATTTGAAATGAATGGAGGGGTGAAATGGGAGAGTTTTTTTTTTTTTTTTTGGCTGATGCTGCATAATCTTGCTTTCTCGCATCATGTGCCTCTACTAATGATAATGCTAAATGGTGGAAATCGAGTTGAAGACTTTGGAATTGGAATTGCTGCTGCTTGGACAACAGTGTCTGTAATGTACTTTACTGCGGCATTAATTGGTTGCTTGCTGACTGTGTTGGTATCAAATGATGAAGGCATTCCAGTCAGCATGACTGATCTTCCACCATGGCATGGTCTCTCTTTGCAAAGGGTGGATATCATGGGGAAAGTGGTCACTGCCAATAATGTTGTCTTCAACCTCCCATGTACACACAGGAAGGAGAGAGAGGGGCGGAGCATATAGAGAGATCGATCGCATTATGTCCATTAAAATCCCCTAGTAACAAAAAAGGGGGTGGAAATTGTCTAATGAGATCATCAAGGTCTGCTTGTGGGATGTTGTTCCAAGGTGGAAGATAGATAGAGCAAACTGTTAAGAGAAACCCTACAGTAACTAGAACCGATAAAGCCTCTAAGTTGGTGGTAGGTATGTAGCTTGAAATGGGGTGTGGGTACCCATAAGGATGGCGACCCCTCAGTCAGCAGGTCCATCCCCATCTCTGTGTTTTTGAATAACTGAAAATTTACGCAAGTGTGGGTCCTCATTTGTTTTTAAATACATCTCCTGTATATAAAATCAAGTAGGCTCATGCGCACTCAGGAGGGCCTTGATATCTTCACTATTTCGACAGAATCCATGACAATTCCATTGTAGAAATTTGAACCTATCCATTATTTGGATTTTTTGGGTCCATCAGGTGGTTTTCAAAGGGCTGAGGGCTTAGTTTTATCTATCTTTGGAAAGACAGGTCGTTGGCCTGTGTCCATTATCTTCTTTGGCAAAGATTTCCAGGACTGGGTCATCCTATATCTCCTTATCCTCGACATCCATTGTATCCTGTATTGGTGGCTCTTTCGGTATTTGTACCTTTTCTTTACCACTTGGTTTTGGTAGTGGTGGAGCATTAGGAGGTACGGAAATAGGAGTGGCATCTGACTGTGTTTTTTGGACGGGCTTTTGTGAACGCAATAAATACAGTGCAATCGGAGTAAATGACTCTTTTGGTGGTACAGTCATCTCAGTTTGTGTACTGATGGTGCACTTTGCAGAAACCTTCTGGGCATATGAAGGCTTCCCCCTATTTATTGGTTGAATGTGTTTTCTGGCCTCATGATATGTTCAGCTGTTTTTATTTTTTAAAGGTAATTGTGCAGTCAGATATGAAGTTTTCTAAGCAGTGCTGACAGGAGGCCAGAGTAAGTCATGGAGTCTTCTCAATGATATGAAGGAATTTTGTGAGCAGGGATAAGGTCAGGCCACACCTTCAGTACTGTGTACAGGTCTGGAAGCCACATTTTAGGAATGTATTATTTTATAATCTTGAAACTCTGATTGTGGATATTTAATTTTTATGCAATATGAGACATTGCCATTTTGAGTTGCAAGTTATTGTGATGCAATGTGAGATAGTTATAGATCAACTGAAAGCTTGCACCACTAACTGTTAAAAGATGACTTTCAGCATTAGAGATTCATTCTCAAAACGAATTCAAAGAAAATTTGGGAATTTGTGAATAGAAACTGAGAATATGGAGGACAGGGCACATTTAAAGTTATTGCAAAACAAAAGTTATACAATAACTTTTATTAGATATTAATTCAATTATATCTTCCTACTTTTACTTTTTTGTTATAATTCTGGACAGCCTCTGATATTGTAAAACAGTTCTCTTTTATAAATAAATTTCTGTTACATTTATTTTTCATTCACCTTTTAAGAATTAAATGATTTTTTAATTTTTTGTGATTAACAGAAATGAAAAGTAAATACAGTTGTCTCCTTATGAATGAATTACTAAGATTATAACTGTATAGAACACTTAATAAAAATCTATAGTTTTATATCCTCTAAACTAAGTTATTTCTGTTTAATTTCAACTGTATAATATTTATTCCTCTCTTTATAGATTATATGTAGTTTTAATGCAGTAATTTAGCTTTACAGTCCAGTTGAAGTCTGAAAATTGAATATTTTTAACAGCCAGAAGTATGTAATTGGGGGTGGGGGGGGGGCTAATATAGAAAACAAATATATAAAGGAAACAATTTTAAAATATACCCAGGGACAGAGGTTATTATTAAAAAAAAAAAACCTAAAAATTAAAATGTTGTTATGTTGTTGTTTGTTATTTGGATTTTTAGGAGCATTAGCAACCAAGGCCATATTGCTCCGGGATATGTGGTGGTCATTCCTTGACCTTTCCGCATCCTCAGTATTTGGTGGTGACGGGCTCGAACCCCGGTCTAATGAAGAAGCGTGTACTATGCACTGCTGCTCCTTCCCACCTGGCTACGGAGGCACCTTAAAATGTTGTTAAATTGATGTAAGTGTGAATTTTACTATTCGTTTAGTACAGTTTTGACATTCACACTGCATTCTTCTCAAATTCCAACAAAATCAGAGGTTTGTTTGAATTGGAGAAGTACACATCTATACAAAAATCACATCAGAGTATTAGTTGTTTTGTATACACCAATGCTGCAAGTACTCATGTAAAATAGGCTTAAATATTTGCTGAGAATGTCATAAGTTGTTGTTGTTGTTATTTAGCTTAATGACACAAGGGCTACTGAGGCCAAACTGTGTCTGCTCTAGTTTACTTAGTCGAAATATACCGCTGTAGATGTTAAATTAAATACTTCTATATAGGCCAATACATTTTATGTTTGCTTCATTTCCCAGGATATGAGTTAAATCATGTGAGAGGTTCAACCTAGAGACTGACTGAAAAGTGTTTGACCATATGGTTGTATATAAGGGACAATCAAAGAGGAAATGCCTAACAGTAAGTTGACTATCACAGGATGAACACTGGGGTGGATCTTCTCCCAGTAGCAGGAACAGATGGGTATGATGAGTGTGTCCAATTCTCAATCTTGCCAGTACCACTTCTCGTCTGTTTTGTCGAAAGCTTGAGAGCCACAGCTTTGGTTCTTGCTTTATCTGGTAAAGTTTATTGTTGGTGTTACTTTTCCAGATCTGTGACCAGTTGTTGCAACTTGCTTTGCGAATAACAGGCTTATAATCAGTGAAAGGAACCTGAGGGTGTTCTGGGACAGCTGGTTGAGGATGTTTAGCTGCGAGGTCCGCACTTTCATTTCCCGGAATACCAGAATGGCCAGGAATCCAGCAAAAACTGATTGATTGATTGGAAAATAGCTGAGGATGAATGTGTTTCAAGGTAGGATGAGAAGATGAGAAATTCGTCTTTATGGCAGAAACAGCACTGAGCGAGTCAGTGTAAATTATGGCAGGTGAGATGGAAAGTTCAATAATTTTACTAAGTGCTAATTTGATAGCATATAATTCGGCTGTGAAGACGCTGCAGGCGTCTTCACAGCCGAATTATATGCTATCAAATTAGCCTAATGGTAGTGAGGCAGTAACCGTTAGAGAAGGAAAAACGGCAGCAGCACCAACCGTACTGGTGTTTTGGATCTGTCAGTATAGACTTTACAGGCATGTGAGTTCAGAGTAGTGTGAGCTAAGTGCAACTGCCTGATATTAAAGGAAGGTACAGTATTCTTTCCCCACTCCAGAAAAAAATGTATCATGGGAGGGAGAAACGTATGTCCAAGGTGGACATACGTTTCTCCCTCCATGGACAACGTATGTCCATGGAGGGAGAAACATATGTGCAGTTGTGTCCTGAAAAATATTACTTAAATTGATATGCCAACTCTGTGAAAGCTCTTTAATCCTGGGTGAAGCAGGTCTGTTTTCATTTGGCTTGCTGTCATATAACAAATCCCACTGAACATTATAAAGATATTCCCAACTGGGGTGAGATGGAAGGCTCTGGATCTTAGCAGCATAGTGGAGCAGTAATGATTTCCTATTGAGATGTAATGGAGGATCATGTGCTTCGATATAAACACTCTAGATTGGAGAAGTCCTAAAAGCTCCCAATGCAGTCCTGAGAGCACTGTACTGGATAATATTTAGACGTTGTAAAGTAGTGCTCCTGGCAGAGTCATATACCAGACAACAATTATCTAGCCGTGAACGGATTAAAGTTCTATAAAGATGCAGTAGAGTATATCGATCAGTGCCCCATGACATAGCCGAGTTGTTGTTGTTTATGGGGTTTTAAGTGCAATGGCTACTTAGGCCATATTGCACTTAGAAAAGTGGTTCATACTGCCTGTTTGTTTCATGTAGAAGCAATTAGAAACGGCTATACATTCCTATTTGTTTTAGGAAGGAGAAGAATTCTGCGATGTTTGATTTTTCGCCTATGATATGGCTAAGTGACAATGGTACCTTTAAGCTTGCTAGAGAACTGAATGACATTAGTCGAGCATTATGATACAGAGTACATTCTAGAAGTATGTGTTTCACTGTAAGTGGTGTATGACAATGATTACACTCAGGAGGGTCATTCCCTGAGAGGAGGAACAAATGAGTTAAATGAGTATGACCGATTCTGGCTCTGGTTAGGATTACTTCTTCTGACATAGCCGAGACTGATCGCAGTATATTCAGATGCTTTACACATGTATTTCTTAAATGAGAGATGTGAGCTTGGAAGTTCAGCTTGATATCTAATATCACTCCAAGGAATTTAACAGTACTTACAAGTGGGATTGGAATATTGTTTATTTGTACTTCCGGATTAGGATGGAGAGCTCATTTCTTGCAAAAGTGGGTGAGAATGCATTTCTTTTCTGATAGTCTGTAGCCATTCCGTGAAGTCCACGATTGTATTTTGGTAATGGCAAGTTGGCTGCCGTTCAATGGTGTTCATACTTTGAAACTGACAAGAAATTGTAAGGTCATCTGCATACATGGAAGTTTCAACAGTTTTTGGGATATCTCGTGTTATGCTGCTAACTCGGATTGAAAATAGTGTTGGACTAAGTATCAATCCCTGTGGGAGTCCTCCTTTCTGAATGTGAGATTCAGAGAGTACATTTTTATGTCGGACCTGAAAAGAATGCAATTACAGAAAATTTTGAATTATTTTCGGCAAATGGCCCCTAAACCCCAAGTGGTAAAGGTCCATAATAATCCCATGATGCCATTAGTGTCAAATGCCTTTTCACAATCTAGGTTGACCATGACTAGATGCTGTTTCATGACAAAGACATTGTGGATATGAGATTCGGCTTTGATAAGCACGTCCAGCGTGGATCTATTCTTCCGAAAGCCATACTGATGATGTGGAAGGAGATTTTGTGACTCCAGGATTTAAGTAAGCCTAGTGTGAACCATCCTTTCGAAAATTTTACCGGGCAGCTCGTAAGAGATATCGGCCTATAGTTTTCAACACAGGAATGATCTTTTCCTGGTTTTGGTAAGGCAATAATGAAAGAATGACGCGAAAGAATGCTTCAGCATAACGTAATGAACTCCATCTGGGCCTACAGCACTGTTTGAAGATCTGTTTAACGATTCTTGAAGTTCTATGAATGTAAAGGATTGGTTGTATGGGAAAGAGCGGTGCATGAAAAAGTTGATTTTATATCGTTCTGCACTAGCTTTGATGTTCTGAAATGTGGACCCATAGGAGGCAGAAGCAGAGATTGCAGCAAATGATTCAGCAAGTGCATTAGCAACTTCTTCAGCTGTAAATAGGTCTTTCCCTTTCCAATGAAGTATTGGAGAGGGCATACGAGCGAATTTCCCATTTAGTGACTGTATTCTTTTCCAGATGAGGCATGTGTCGGTGTCTTTTGTGACTGTTGAGGCAAAACGATCCACGAGTCTCGTTTCCTTTCCGTTTAATTTGCCTTGCTTTTGCTTTAAGCCTTTTATAAGCAATGAGGTTATTAGTGATGGGATTCTTACAGAAATTATTCCAAGCTTGGTTTTTTTCCTGTTTGGCAGTGAAGCAATCTGCATTCCACCAGTGATTTTGATGATTGTGATATGTCTTGGATTTTGGAATGTAGGTATTTGCTGCAGTCAGAATCTGATTGGTGATGTAAGTATTTACATCATCAATAGGTTCTTTTTAACGTAAAATCTGTCAAGAATTATTTGAGCAGAATAGCCATCCCAGTTAGCCTTTTTAAACTTCCAAGAGGATCGTTGATCAGGATTTGGTGTTACTCCTGTTTGTAAGGAGCAAATCATTGGAAAGTGATCACTGTTAAAAGGATCGGTTAATACAGACCATGTCATGATTGGAAAGATGGAAGGTGAGCAAACTGACAAGTCAATTTGAGAAGTAGATCCTGTAAGTAGGTGGATGTAGGTAGGAGATCCACAGTTCAATAAATTTAGGTTATTATTATTTATAAATTCCTCAATCAACTTGCCTCTTCTGTCCATTGTAGCTGATCCCCACAATGGATGGTGCCCATTAAAGTCACTGAAAAGACAAATTGGAGTTGGAAGTTGGGCAATGAGGTTGTGAAGTTCTGATAGGGCAAGTGATAAAGATGGTGGAATATAAATCGAAACAATGGTAACTGAAATACCAACTGCAATCCGAGCTGCCACAGCTTCTAGGGTGGTTCTTAATTGGATCGGTCTGGATGGTATGTTAGTATTTACAAGAATGGCTACTCCTCCACGGGCAGGAGACTCGGGGCTTCTATCTCGTCTGTATATCATAAAATTTGAGAATTTCGGCGAAACTTTGGGTGACAAGAATGTTTCCTGTAGGCATATACCTATTGGATTAAACTGAGAGATTAAATCCCTTAAGTCATCAGAATGGCTGCTTAGTCCTCTACAATTCCACTGTATGATGTTAGGCATTATTTTGGTTTGGCTGAAGATGAGTCATCTGACTGTTTTTTGTATTCAGGGCATTTTTTTGGGTCTTTTTTTGGGAATAAGGGGCATCCAGTATCCATAGTGTCATTGGCATGGAGTTCTAGGATAAGTTCTTCTTAATTTTGGTGTATATCCACTTCCATAGTGTTGGTTAGTGGATCAGTTTCCTTAGTCTTTATTAGGTTTCAATCTTTCTGCGTCATTTGAGACTGTCACAGTATCAGTTGGGATACTAATTGGGGTGTTGGTGGCATTGCTGGTTTTAGTTTTAGAATTTTCTTTTCCAGTAGTTGATAAGGTTGCTTTAACCCAATTAATTTTTGAGACATTGGGTGGTATTGACACATCTCTTTGAATTGCAGTTGTATTTGAACTTCGGGTTCGAGAGGCATATGATGGACTTGGCATGGTCAACATTATTTGTCTGTGTGCCTCAGGATATGTGACTTTATGTTCTACTTTGTATTTTTGGATTGTCCTACCTGTTTTCCTCATCTCACATGATTTAGAAAAGGTGGGGGTAATTGCCTTTGCAGTTGGGGCAAATGGGAATTGCGGCTGGACAATCTGCCTGTGTATGATCTTTTTCTCCACAAATAGGACAGATGGCGTCACCTCTGCATGCCTGCTGTGAATGGCCATATTTCTGGCATTTAAAATAGCGAAGAGGATTCGGGATGTATGGACGAATTCGGCAGATTAAATATCCAGCTTTTACTGAGGATGGCAAATCAGGAGTACTAAAAGTTAAAATGATGGAATGGGTTGGAATGATATTTCCATCTTTTTTTTGTCATAATTCTTTTAGCAGCGATTACCTTTTGATGGCTAAGTTCTTGGACTAATTCCTCCTCAGACACTGTAATTAAGTCTCATTCTGTGATGACTACTTTAGATGAATTTAAGGTATTGTGAGGTACAGACACTGGCAATCCACCAAATGTAGTGGTCTTTAATAGCCGCTCAGAAAGTTTGGATGGGGCTGTTTTAACCAGGAGATCTCCTGATTGTAGTTGCTTCACTATTTTTGGTGATCCTGCAATAGATTGTAGATGTCTTTGAATCATAAATGGTGATAACTTGCCCACAGACTGCATGGACAGAGAGTGTATCACCAGAAAATTAGGGATGTCTGGACACTGTGCTTCAGTTTGAAGCCTTTTTGGTTGATTAGTATTTTCATGACAGGATTCTTGTCTTGAGCTTGAAGGCTCTAAGGGTGGAAAATTGTTTGAATCCATGATAGCTCCTTTTGGCCCTGGGGGGGGATTTATCTCTACCACCCAGGTTACTGGCCCCGCCATGGGGAGGCAGGAGCAGTGCCACGAGGTGACCAAGCGGATGAGTTAGTTAGTTAGTACTAATAGAAAAAACAGAAAGGTGATTTTCCTTTCTCGGCTTCTGCCTATTTCTTGTAGTGCGAGAGAGCTACTATGCTATAGAAATCAAGAAAAACGGTGTTTTAAACTAAAAAATAGAAACTGTTCACTTAAATGTTCTCTGTAGAAAATGCTTTGGAAAACGCACTATAATCGCTTGGCCACGGAACGCTTGGCACCCGGGGCCAATGTCATAAGTTTATAATAAAATGAACACCGTGGTTTGGAAACAAGTTTTAGAGGGTCACAGATGTCTAATATTAATTTATTTTTGGTTTTAATTTTATATCTTATGTGTTCTTGTTTCAGTTTGAAGTACAACCCCAGGGACTCACATCTGGTATGGCCTTGGCACATTCAGGTTCCTGAGGTGGATATCATCATTCTTCTCTTTCTTGGTGATTCCCTTCTTCTTCTTCTGACTCTTGTTCTCCTCTCTCTCTCTCTCTCTCTCTCTCTCTCTCTCTCTCTCTCTCTCTCTCTCTCTCTCTCTCTCTCTCTCTCTCTCTCTCTTTCTCAGTGTAATTCAGAAAATTTTCTTTGGCTGGTGCAGCAAAAGCCTCAGGCTTCCTTGCACCTTATGGCTAATAATAATAATAATAATAATAAATAATAGATTATAATTTTCTGGTGGATAATGTAATTCAGATTAGTAGTATTTGGTTCATGATAAGACTTGTTTCACTGCTATTAATGGACTCTATATTCTGCACAAATGATCATGTAAGTGAAATTCTTATTCCAGTCTTTCTGCCAGTATCCCCATATTATTATTCAGCTAGCATAGGTATGAGAACTGGTAGTTTCTATCGGGATTCTGATGTGATGCTAAATTTACAAACACATTGGCACTTCAGTTCTGCATGCACCCACCCTTATTGTCCAAAATACTAAAAAATAAAATTGTTAACCTTTATTATTATATCATCCAAGATTTTTGATTACAACTGCAGGTTTATTGTCGATTTTTATTTTTGATGTGATTTGCACATATTATGTGCTTAATTACAAAACTTCAATTAAACATGGGGAAAGGGACAGGAGCAAATCTGCCTCTCAAATTATTTAATTTTTTAAAAAAATTCCTAAATTGTTTTTAAATATTCCTTTTATAAAAAAAAAGCATATAATGAAAAACTTGTGGAATAAAAGTAGTGTTCAGAAGCTACCACAAAAAAGTTATATAAAACTTTTATTTTAGTTTTTAATTTTTCATGATTTTTCAATCATGTTTGATGTTAATTTATAAAAACATAATAATTAAATTAATAGTTAAAATATATATATTATTCCTTCCTACATCCATTGTAACTGTTATGAAAATGAATACATTAAGAAGTGCCAATTTTAATTTACTGACTGCCTTTATTCCAAGCATTTCTACGGTTTTATGAAAATACTTGATATAAAGGTCACATGTAGCACAGTTAATGTGACTTTTAGGGATGCATTAGCTAATTTTATTGTATTTTCTATCTTGAAAACCTAACAGGCAAAAGTTATTAATTATATGGTAACATATTAATTAGGTATACACACCATAATGTGCTGTCGCAATTAAAGTGTATTCTTGTAAGGTGCATACTACAAATTTTTCTGATGAAATATGTACTTTGTTAAATTTTTTGTTTGTATATATATTATTCCCCATATCATATATACTCCTAAATATGACATTCTAAATGTTGCAATCTTTAATATATTTAAATAAAAAATGTTTTTCCTACCTTCAGAATTGACTAAAAACTCGGGTAAATAAAAAAATTCTGGAATAAGCTCTTTAACATCACTTGTGGATTCTCCACTGGATAAACACCAAGATGTTTTTACAGAGTGAAAGGTGCGATCAGGAATATCAAAGTTGTTGTCTGTAAGAGCAATTGTAAGAAAAAAATAAATAAATGATTTTTTATTTATTATATATCATTTTATTCATCTGAAGAACAAAATATTGTTTAGAAATAGAAATTATCGCTTTAACTATATTTTTGGAAATTCATGCCCCAACATGTTCAAAGTGTCGGCATTTATCAATGTGTTGCAGACGGATTGTCAAGTTGAAAAAAAAAAAAAAAAAAAAAAAAAAAAAAAAAACGCATTCTCTGACAAAAAAATTTATGTCCAGCCACTTGAAATGCTGTCTTTGAAATAACCCCAGAGAGAAAATCACATGGATTTAAATCAAATGACAAAGGAGTGCATACCAGTCCTCTGCCTTACATCTCAGGGTAGCAGTAAGGAATCACCCTGTTGTCAAAAATTTCATCTAGACACTCCAGGACAAATCCTGAAGTATGGGACTTCATCTGTTCTGTGGAAATCAGCAGTCATCCAAGTGAATGCCATATCACACACAAAAAAAAAAAGGCATAAAATTTTCCTGAATGACACTGAGATAATGTCACTTGTGATGCTTCCATAAACAAGCACTAGCCTGACAAGGATATATGCAGAGCATGCCCACAATCAATTCTAAATGGGAATGCATTCAGATGAAGGTATATCAGGCTTAATGTCCAAGTTTGTAGATGATACAAAGGTTGGCAGGGTTGTTAATGACAGTAATGACAGTACATTACTGCAACAGGATCTAGAAAATCTGGGCAGATGGACTGAGAACTGGCAACTGAAGTTTAACATTGACAAATGCAAAGTACTGCATGTGGGTATAAGCAATCCAACAAAAATGTATCGACTGTGCAGTACTACACTCAAGGTGATACAGAATGAAAAAGACCTGGGAGTAATTGTGCAGTCAGATATGAAGTTTTCTGAGCAATGCAGACAGGCTGCCAGAGCAGGTCACAGGATGTTGTCAATAATATACAGAAATTCTGCAAGTAGGGATAAGGAAGTGATTATCCCTTTGTATAAGGCAATGGTCAGGCTGCACCTTGAGTACTGAATACAGGGCTAGAGGCCTCATTTTAAGATGGACGTAGAATTGATAGAATGAGTACAGAGTCTTTTTCTTAATGAAATAAAAAAATCTGTGTAACAGGTTGACCCCAAATGTGTGGCTTCAAAATTCACAAGCTTCACTGTTTTATCGACTGTTTCTGCAGTGAAATTCATTGTTTATTCATTAAAGTGAAATTCATTAAAGTGAAATTCAGCAAAATTCATTGTTTATGAATTAAAATAAACAATACGAAATAAATTATTCATCTAATTTCTCTTGGGCATTTTGGGGGTCTCCCATCAGTGCCATCTGTTGGTGAGTAATAGCATTACATGAAAAATATCAATACTGAATCGCGAGTTTTCATACTAAAAACAAAAAACTGCAAAACAACAAAGTAAAAGTAATTTTTGTGTTTAAAAACAATTGGTGGCTTATAACAATAATTTAGCATTAGCATTAGTAGAGGCATATGATGCAAGAAAGCAAGCTTATGCAGCATCAGCAAAAAAAAAAAAAAAAAAAAAAAAACCCTTCCACTTCACCCCTCCGTTCGTTCGAAATACCTGCACAGCTGAGCCTTAAATTTATTTAGGCTATCAACTTCCACAACAAGGGATGGAAGTCTGTTCCACCAACCACCTACCCGCTGGCTAAAGGCAAATTTCCGCACATCTATCCTATATCTGTCTTTCCTCAATTTGAATTTATGCCCTCTCATGTGATTATTCTGAGCAAGAGGAAGAATCCCATTAGCACTGAGCATGCTCAAACCATTCAAGGCTTTATACACCACTATCAGATCACCTTGCTGGTGCCAAGTCTCCAGACACTGTAATTTGCAAAACTTAAGTCTTTCTTCATAAGAGCAACTCTTTGTTTCATTCACTAATCTTGTTGCCCTTCTCTGTACTCATTCCAGCAACTCTACATCCTTCTTGAAATGAGGCATCTAGACCTGTATGCAGTACTCAAGGTGTGGCCTGACCATTGCCTTATACAAGGGAATAATCACCTCCTTATCCCTGCTAGAAAAATTCCTGTATATCATTGACAAGACACCATGAGCTACTCTTGCAGCCCGTCTGCACTGTTCAGAGAACTTCATATCTGCCTGCACAGGTCCTTTTTATTCTCTACCACTGTCGTGTAGTAAAACAGAGTTGATACGTTCGTTGCTCTGGGGTTGCTGTTTCCCATATGTACTTTACATTTGTCAATGTTAAACTTCATTTGCCAACTCTCAGCCCATCTGCTCAACCTTTCCAGATCCTGTTGCAGCAGTATAGCATCAGTAGTGTCCTTAACAACCCTGCCAACCTTTGTATTGTCTGCAAACTTGGACATTAAGCTTGATATACCATCATCAATATTATTTATAAATACAGAAAACGATAATGGATTACTGATATCTGAGAGGACAACATTTCAAATCCCAAAATTAGGTTCTAATATCTTTTATTATATACTTTTTAACACCTATCTATATTTAATTTTTAGGATTTTGTGTACTGTATTTATGTTTATTTTATAAATAAACTATTTTAATTTTTATATTCTGATGTTTATTTATTGATTCGATTAAAGGGGCATTAAAATTTGTACAGCCACCCCCCGGCTAACATAATACTCAACTTATGGAAACTCGACTTTACGTCAATTTTTGCCAGCCAGTGCAAACTTAAAAAAAATCTTGGAAACATATTTTGCACCCCATAGGAATAAATGGAGGTATCGTAATGTGAACCCAATAACACATTGTTTCTTTTTTTTTTGATAATTCGTTCCAAGACCTTGAAAGTTTTCCCTATATAACTAAGCTATTTATCTCTCTAAAAGGTCATTTTCATAATGGACATTGTGCTACACTTTCATTGTTATCATATTTTCCATTATAAGAATCAATTTTGAATGCCTTTGTGATATTTTTCTAAAACACATTTTTGGAGGTCACTACCATAAAATTCCCCAAATAAAAACAATTTGCACTTTCTGGTTTATTGGGCTTTTCTATTAGTGCAATCTATTATAAATGGGTAGTAAACTTGATGTTATTGCACATGTGATAATACAGAGAATTCTGTGGGTTTTTACATTGCAGTATTACTGTAAAATGAGTTCCTTTTCACTGAAATCTTCACTCATAAATCACATAAATAAATTTTCAGAATCTTCTCTTCATTCCTATTTACTTATTACAATGGTGAAGGAAAAACAACCAATGGAAAGTGCAAGTGCTGGCAGTGCTAGGAAATGAAACAAAATTGATTTAGAAATGAAGATGATTAATTAAGAATTATGAAGTAGGACAAAGTTTGTCATCTATTTCATGAAATTACGTCTTGCTGCATCAACAGTGAATACTATTTTAAGGGACAGTGGGCATATAAAAGAACATGTTACATGATCAATGCATTTAAGATCAGCAATGATCACAAAAGAGCGTTCAGGTGCTAAATCGAAGATATGGATGGAAAACCAGATTCAGAAGCAAGTGCCCCTGAATCTAATGGCCGTTCAAGCAAAAGCAAGAAGTATTCACGATGATATTAAGAATAAGTATGGCGAAACCCAAGCCAAGTTTGTGGCAAGCAATGGGTGATTTTATAGGTTCAAGCATTGTGCAGGTTCCCAAATAACTTTCCAGCTGCTAAGCACACCACTGCAGAAGTTGAGGGCTGTGGAGATTTAGAGGGGGGGGGGGGGTTTCCAACACATCACAATAAATTTTTCCTGCGCATTAAATAAAATAATTGAATAAATAATTCTATTTACATGTTTTTCAAACATTTCTTTTTTGCTTTAATCAAATTTGCTTCAATGAAAATTGCGAGTGCTGCATAAGCATTTAGGGAAATTCGAACTTATGTAGAGTTCCGCAGAGAGCAACCCTTACTTAAGTCAGGGAGTGGCTGTATTTACTAACACTTTTTAGATAAAGTAAATCTTAATATAAGATTTACAATTATTTCTTTTGCATATGTTCTAATGTCTCATACTAAGGACTTATATCTAAAAATTCTCTGGTCCAATGCTTTCTAGATAACAGTCTGTTACTGTTCATTTACATATATGTGATGTGTTGGAAACCCCCCCCCCCCCAAAGCTCTTTTTATGCGAATTGGGATATCAAAAATAATTATTTTTGCGTGATTTTTATTCACTTTTACAAGACCAACCTAAAGTCTAAGTTAGGAAAAAATCCGTAATTCAAGAAAATTCTGAGAATTTTGTAGAATTGCATTCTCGTTTCAATTAAGAAAATTCTAAAATCCCCGAATTACATAACTGACTGTGCATAAACAAAAAAAAAAGCAAAAAAAAAAACAGCAGTTGTTTGCAGTTTGAATTTGGTTTCTCGTATCAACTTACAAAATTCTTATGAATTTCATTTATTGGGAATTCCCCAAATTACATAACTGACTGCGCATAAAAAAAGCAGTTCTTAGCAGTATGAATTTGGTGTTTGAGTAGACAACACAGTTACCGCATTTTTTAAGTGAAATCAAAATAAAAATCGCGTTATAAAATTAATAATCTTGCCAAGAAATAATAAATGGTAAGCTACATTGTATGTAATTTTCAAACTTTCATTTCATTAACAGAAGATTTTAATCCAGCCCTCACATGATGTTGCCAATAACCAAAAAAATAAGGAAAGCCGTTTCCTTGGATATAAAAATTCAAATTTTAGATCGTCTTCAAACTGGGGAAGGTGCAATGGCTGTGGGTAAGCATTTTGGAGTTGGTGAATCAACTATCAGATCTATAAAGAAAAATGAAGAGGCTATTAGAAAAGTGGTATGTTCTGGTACAAAATCGAGTGCGAAATTGTCATCATACACAAGAGATGTTGTTCTAGAAAAGGCCAAAAAAAGCTTTAGTGATGTGGATAGAAGATAATGTACAAAAAAGAATGCCTGCCACATGACGGAAATTCAATCAAGCAATCAGCATTGAGATTTTATGAACAGATCAAAAACTGCAGCCAGATACTTCATCTCAATCGAGGAAAAAATATAAATTTCATGCAAACAATGGCTGGCTGGCTAAGTTTATTAAAATACATGCTCTTCATAATATAAAAATTAAAGGCGAAACGGCTTCTGCTGATGAAACAGCTGCTAAAGCACTTCCAGAAAAACTTGCTAAAATAATTGAAGATGGAGGTTACACTCGTGAACAAGTTTGGAATATGGATGAAACCGGCCTTTTCTAGAAAAAAATGCCAAACAGAACTTACATATAAAAAATGCAAAAAGCTGTTGGTGGGTTCAAAGCAGCAAAGGATCGCATAACACTCCTATTTTGTTCGAACACTTTAGATCGGACGTTAAAACTACTGCTCATAAATCGATCATTAAGACCACGGTCAATGAAAGGCATATATTTTCAAAAATTGCCAGTTCATTGGATGGCCAACAAAAAAGCTTGGCTGACCATCGATATTTTCCCTGAGTGGTTCCACAAACATTTTGTGCCAGAAGTTAGATGCTATTTGAATGACAAGTATCTCGAATTTAAAGTGCTTTTGATTCTTGATAATACACCTGGTCATCCTACCATAGAACACCCAAATGTGCAATTTTGTTTTCTGCCACCCAATACCACATCATTGCTACAACCTCTAGATCAGGGTATAATTGCGACTTTTAAAACTTATTATGTCAGACGAACATTTCAGTTCGTTTTGAACAAGCTAAATGATGATGAAACACTGTCAGTTATGGATGTGTGGAAAAAATTTTCAATTATGGATTGTATTGATCAGGTTCGATTTTCGTTATCTGAATTGAGACCAGAAACTATGAATGCATGCTGGAATGCTATTTGGCACACATGTATTAAAGAGAATGCTCCTGTTCCCTTCAATCATACTGCAGAATTCCCCAATACAATAAGCTTGGCATGTGAAATTGGCGGAGAAGGATTCGATGATCTTACGTCGGCAGATATCAAAGAATTGTTAATTGATAAACCTCTTAGTGAAAACGAAATAGTGGAGATTTTTTATGAGACTCCTGAAAACGAAGTTAATGTTAATGATCAAGATAATCCTACTTTTACTGCTGATATAATTAAAGAAGGTCTTAAACTGGCCAGTAATTTAGGCAATTATTTTGCCCGACATGATCCAAATGAAGAACGTGTGGGAAGTTTTCATGTGAGCTTAAGTTGTTAATGTCTTCATACAGAGAATTATATTACGACTTATCTAAAGCATCAACAGAGTGATTAATAACTGAGTTCATGTCTTAAATTACTGAAACAACTCGTGGTACTTTTGTTCAAGACATGACGAGAATTTCACAAGTTCAGGCGGAAGTCGATGACGATAATACCATATCTAGTAGTTCTAGTGATATTACAGTCTCACAAAACGAAACCTTTCGTGTATATTGTCAGAAACTGATAGTGAATAACAATTTTTTATAGAATCCTTAGCAAACAACTGAAATGAATATGTTATTTTTAAAGTTATTAAAATTCATTATATGTATGTGTGTTCGCCATGAAATGTAAATAAAAATCTTATGATCCTAATGAATTTAATGTTTGTTTTTTTTTTCATTATTTTGCTTATATTTCAGGTTTGGAACCAATCTTCACCTTTTCTATGGAGTCAGTAGTTCTTTTTATGGGAAATCTTTGTACGCGTAATTTTTAGGAATGTATCTATCGCGTAAAAAGAGGTTTAGGTGTATATATCTTGTACTACTTATGTACTGAGATGATAACATCTTAAATAAGCAACTCATGAAGTTCACATGTGTGAATGAAAGTATAGATTTTTTCAATAAACATCAGGTAACATCAAGTTCTTCCTTTCCCCACAGTTATGATATAAAGAAAAGTGATGACCAGAATTTATTTGAGCATATGATCCAACTAACATGCATCAACATATGATCCAATTTGTGGAGATTTAAATATCAGGGTAAGAAATTATAATTAAAACTACAGAATTGTTTCAGAAAAATGGAAATTAGACAAAAATGTAAACTCAACAATAATGGTAATAAGCTACTCAAATTTTGTGCAAACCACACATTCTTAATATATAAACTGTATTTCAGAATAAAGATAGCCACAAGTTTATATGAAGGTAGCATAACGTAATAAGAAAGTCATAACTGACAATACTGTTAAAGGATGGAATCTTAAACAACTAGTTGAAGATATAAGGGTATACAGAGGATGGGAGAATGGAAGTATACAATCATTTTGTATTGAGCAATTTTAAAATTATAATTATTAAAAAAAAAAGTATAAAAATGTGTTAAAATGAATAGATGATTTTCAAACTACCAATTATTAAATACAATTACTAATTAATTTTATTAAATACTAATTATATAAAATTTTGAAGAACTAATTCAAACTACTAATTTGCTGCCTCCCTTAATATAATTGGATAGATTCCATCTGCCCCAGGTGCCTTTTTTATGTCGTTCCTCAGCAATTTCTTCTCTACTATCCTTTTAGTTATCACAAAGTCATTTAGCTCTTTGCTAGAGTTTTATAAACTTTGGGCACCCCCCTACCCTAAAAAATTTTTAATGTGTGAATGTAGATTCAAAATACCTATTCAATTTGTCTGCAACCTGAGCAGGGGCATCAACAGTTAACCCATAAACATCAAGTTATATCAATGTGATTCAATCCCTTCCTTTTACTATTAATATAAGCACAGAAGTCTTTACTGTTTTTCATTGCTGTCTTTGCCAGACACTTCTCATAATCTGCCTTTGCTTACCTAACCTCTTTTGTGACTTGAATACAGACTAATTTATATTAACCACAGGCTTCTGTATCCCCTAGTTTCAAATGATATGCATCTTATGCACTTTTCTTCTTTGCCACATATGTCAGTAGTTCATCTGACATACATTTAAGTCTAAGCCATGAACAGTATTTCTTTGTTGGTATGAAAAGCCGAGTTGCTTCTTTGATTACTCCCCATTTAGAATTTTCTGTTGTTAACATCATCAGTTGTTCTCAATGCGTACGATTTAAAATCTGTCTGAGACCTCTGTAGTCACCCTTACTAAAGAAAAAGGTTTTCCCTTTATCCTTGACAGTAGTTGTGTTTTTAATTAAATTCCTCATTAGTACACTGTGATCACTTTTACTCATTGGGTCTTTTACCTGCAGATTCTTAATGCATGAAGAATCACTGCTGATAACCAAATTAAGAGTACTGCTTCCTCTTATTGTCTCTCTAGCATGCTGCTATAGAAAACAGTCATCCAAAAAATTCAGAAAAGTCTTGCTAGTGTTTGAGTGAACAACCAACAAATTCCAGTCAACACCTGGCAAGTTAAAATCTCGCATCATGAGACATTCTGATTTACTGGTGCACTTTATTTCCCTCTATAGCTGTGTGGCACTGCTCTTTATGGACCAATGTTATTTGTGGAGTTTCCCAGGGTTCAGTGTTGGGTCCATTGTTGTTTACAATATTTATCAATGATATTGATGAAGGCATATCAAGCTAAATGTCAAAGTTTTCAGATGATATAAAGATTGGCAGAGTGGTGAATGATAGTACGCTACTGCAACAGGATCTAGAAAAGTTAGGCAGATGGGTTGAGATTGTTTGTTTGTTTGTTTGTTTGTTTGTTTTATGGCGCATTAGCATCTAAGGCTATAATGCGCCAAGTCAAAAGATGAAGAATATAAAATGTAAATTATTTGTATATTATTTTAAAAGAATATACAAATTAAAGCGTTCATGCAGTATAAAACGATAAAAATATTTTAGATTGAATTATTTAGATTAATAAGTTGTAAAAACTTAAAAATAGCTGACATATTGTCATTGTCGTTTAAAACCTGTCTGAGTGTATAAGGTTCAGACAGATGGCTAAAACATAAACGGCGGTCATTATAAAAGGACGGACATTCAATTAAAATATGATGGACTGATAAAATGGTGTCACAATTTCTACACATAGGACGATTGTCTGCCCTCAGCAGATAGCAATGTGTCAAGTGACAATGTCCTATGCGGAGCCGAGATAGAACAACTTCCTCTTTTCGGTTCCTGCGTAGACTAGACTGCCAATGTTCAATTACAGGCTTAATCTCATATAACTTGTTTGTAGTCTGTCCATGCCAAGAGTGTTGCCATTGGGATATCAGTTTCTTTCGAATTACTTGCCTGTAGTCTGTATAGGGGACTGACAGGCAAGAGTTAAATAGGTTCGCTGATTTGGCTGCAGAGTCTGCCAAATCATTTCCTGAGATCCCAATGTGGCCTGGGATCCAGCAGAAACGAACATCAAATTTGAATTCTGCTAAGGAATGCAGCTTCTGCTGTATCCGGGTCAGGACAGGATGAGGGTTGAACCTCATCGATGATAAAGCCTGCAATGAACTCAGAGAATCGGTATATATAATATATTTTTTGTGGTGGGTGGTTTGTATACGATCTAAGGCTAGCTCAACCGCATGCAGCTCTGCAGTGAACACACTGCATTCGTTGGAGATCTGCTCAGATACCGTGGTGTCTGGAAAAACAGCTGCAGATCCGACAGACAAATCTGACCTCGAGCCATCTGTGTAGATGGGCAAGAAGTCAGCATGTTCCAAGCGCTCAGCTAAAAAGAGCTGCAGGTAGATGTTGGATGATGTATTACCCTTTCTCCAGTTGTTAAGGGAAAAGTTGCAGTTTGGGACACGAGCATGCCAGGGTGGAAAAGGTTGCCCTGGTGATGGGGCAACATTGTCTAATGTGATGTTCAAATCATTGAGTAGCCTTTGGATACGAATACCGAATGGTTGATTGGCAGTCTGGCGAATGTTGTACAGATTTTCCCAACGTGGCTCAAAAACGGGTGTCCACGTTGGATGGTCTGGCAGGGATTTCAGTTTCAAAGCATACTGTAGAGACAACTGTTTCCTGCGAAGCGATAATGAGGGCTCATTCGCTTCGACATAGAGGCTATGGACAGGAGAAGTACGAAATGCTCCAGTGGCAATACGGATCGCCTGATGGTGGATGGGATCCAGCCATCGGAGTACGCTGAGTCTAGAGGATGCGTATACCTGGCACCCGTAATCTATCTTAGATCGTACGAGTGCACGATAGAGGCGCATGAGGGTATATCGGTCAGCGCCCCAAGAATGTGAGGAGATTGCACGCAGGATATTCAAACCTCTCGTGCACTTCGCACGTAGCTGACGGATGTGTTCTAGAAAGGTCAGCTTTCTATCGAAGATAAGCCCCAAAAATCTAGTCTCAGGTACTACTGGGATGGCAGTTTGTCCAAGCCTTAGTTCAGGTTCAGGGTGAAGATTGCGTTTTCTGCAAAAATGCATGCAAACTGTCTTTTGTGGAGAGAATCTGAACCCGTTATTCGTTGCCCATGAGTTCAAATGGTCAATAGCAAGTTGCAGTTGCCTCTCAATTACCCTCATGTTGCAGGAATGACAAAATATGCTAAAATCGTCAACATAGAGGGCACAGTTTACAGTTGGAGGAAGTTGTTCTGTGATAGAATTCACTTTAATGGCAAAAAGCGTAACACTTAAAACGGATCCTTGAGGCACTCCCTCCTCTTGGCTAAAAGAGCGAGAGAGAGTAGATCCTACACGGACTTGGAAAGAACGGTGACATAAAAAGTTCTTAATAAAATTGGGGAGATTACCTCTAAGGCCGATGCTATAGAGGTCTTTTAAAATTCCAAATCTCCAAGTTGTGTCATACGCTTTTTCCATATCAAAGAACACTGACACCAGGTGTTCTCGTTTTAAAAAGGCATCTCGAATGGAAGTCTCGAGCCTGATTAAGTGGTCCAAAGTTGACCTATTCCTACGGAAGCCGCACTGAAATCTGGAGAGAAACCCATTAGCCTCCAAATACCAGATAAGGCGGGCATTGACCATTCTCTCCAGAATTTTGCACAGACAGCTAGTCAGAGCAATAGGACGGTAGTTCGTTGGGATTTTGGGATCCTTTCCTGGCTTAGGAAATGCAAGCACAATTGCCTTATGCCAGGAATCCGGAAACTGCTCTTCTTTAAATATTCTGTTATATAGAAAAAGCAGTTGGTCCATGGATTTTACAGACAGATGTTTGATCATATCATAATGGATAAGATCTGGTCCGGCAGCACTTGCCTTGGTAAGAGTTAGAGCTGTTTCTAACTCTTCAGTGGTAAAGGGCCCGTTATAGGGATGAGACCTTCTTGATTTAAAGTTAATTGGCTGCTTTTCACATTTATGTTTCCAGACCAGAAATTCTGGGGAATAAGCAGATGTTGACGAGATGGCAGAAAAAGTCTCCCCAAGTGCATTGGCTATTGCAGTTGGATCTGCAATAACGCATCCATTATACTCCAGGACCGATGAAGGGTGCGATGTATATTTACCCTTCATTTTCCGGATTTTGTCCCAGATAGCTTTACTGCTGGTTGACTGGGTAATGGTGGATGTAAAGCGGACCCACGATTCCTTTTGGCTCTGACGACGAATATATCGCGCTTTCGCGCGTGCACGTTTGAAGGCTAAGAGATTGGCTATGGTAGGATATCGTCGGAATATCCCCCAAGCTTTGTTTTGTGCCTTTTTTGCTGCTGTGCATTCAGTATTCCACCAAGGTTTTGGAAATGGCGGAAACCGGGTAGATGTTTTCGGAATTGTAGCTGCAGCTGCATGGACAATGCTTTCTGTGATGTACGCCACTGCGTCATTAATAGGCTCCCGACTGACTGTACTGATGTTAAAGTCTACCAGGTGTTGAAAGGTGTTCCAGTCAGCCTGATCAATCTTCCATCGTGGTAACCTAAAAGGTGAACATGGCGTCACTTTAAGTAGGCTGGTTATCACGGGGAAGTGATCACTCCCATAAAGATTCTCCTCTACCTCCCAAGTGATTGAAGGAAGGAGAGAGGGGGAACATATAGAGAGGTCAATAGCAGAGAACGTACGGGTAGGCATGTGAAAAAAGGTGTTAGTTCCCACATTTAGAAGGGATAGGTCATTGTCATTGAGCACATGCTCTATGACACGTCCCCTTCCATTAACGTTTGCACTACCCCACAGGGTGTTATGTCCATTGAAGTCGCCCAGGAGTAAGACAGGCGTAGGCAGCTGCACAATGAGATCATCAAGGTCTCTCTGAGAGATATCAGCCCCAGGTGGCAAATATACTGAGCAGACTGTTATTAAGAACCCTACCGTAAGGCGAACCGCTACTGCTTCTATGTTGGTGGTGAGCGCAATAGTTTGATATGGGGTATGGTTGCCCAGAATTATAGCAACACCCCCATGAGCAGGTCCATCGTCAGTTCTGTCCTTTCGAATGATGGTAGTGTTACGAAGCGAAGGGTTTTCATTTGGCTTCAGGTATGTCTCTTGTAAGCAAAAGCAGACTGGCTCAAGCTTTTGCAGAAGGGCCTTGATGTCATCATTGTTTCGCCGGAATCCACGACAGTTCCACTGAAGGAATTTAGCCATTATTTTGGCTTGGTGGGTCCATCAGGCGGCTTCCGAGGTGCTGAGGGCTTACCTTTTTCAGTCTTGGATTTATCCTTCCTGGGGAAGTACGGACGCTGTCCAGTGTCCATTTCCTCCTCAGCAAAGAGCTCCAAAACTGAGTCTTCTTGTACCTCCTTCTGCTCTACATCCATGTTTTCTTGGGTTGTAGGTGGTATTTCCCCTTTCTTATTCTTTTCTTTCGTGATAGATTTTGTTATTTGTGGAGCATTAGGAGGTACTGATATAGGAGTGGCAGCTGATTGGTCCTTCTGTGCAGGTTTTTGGGAGCATAAGAGATAACGTGCGATAGGGGTAAATGATTCTTTTGGAGGGATGGACATGTCCGTCTGAGTTCCAATGGAACACCTCCCTGCTACCTTCTGGGCGTAGGTAGGTTTTTTGATGTTGACAGGTTTCACTGCTTTCCTTGCCTCCTGATACGATATGTTTAGCTCTGCCTTCAGCCGTTGAATTTCTTTTTCTTCTTTCCACCTCTGGCATGCTCGTGAATAGGCCGGGTGTTCGCCTTCACAATTAATACAGGTGGGTTTTTCGGCTGAACATGCTGTTGTTTCGTGGTCCTTTGCGCCACATCGAGCGCATGCAAGGACTCCACGGCAGGCCATTTGAGAATGTCCATATTTCTGGCATTTAAAACACCGTAAAGGGTTGGGAACATATGGACGCACTAGACAGTTGATGTAGCCAGCTTTAATCTCATCAGGAGGTTTGGGAGAGTTAAAAGTCAGGATAACACTCCTGGTTTTAACAAGTTTCCCATCCCTACGCGCACTAATTCTCTTGACGGCTATAACTCCTTGAGGTTTCAGTTCCAAGCAGATTTCCTCCTCGGTTACGTCGAGAAGGTCCCATTCGGAAATGACACCTCTCGATGAATTCAGTGTTCTATGTGGTGTTACAGTAACGGGTACTCCTCCGATCGATGTTGCGCGGAGTAGCTGCTCGGATTGTCTGTCAGTTTGTGATTCAATTAAAAGGTCTCCAGAACGGAGCCTCTTAACAGATTTGGGTGAACCTGCTAACCCATCTAACCCTTTCTGTATGAAGAAGGGTGACATTCTACCAATTGGTTTTTCTCCGGTGGAGTGTATAATTAGGAACCTTGGAACAGGCCCTGAAGGTAATTCCGTTCGCTGCCTTTTTTTAGCAATAATGCTATCTGTATCTGTGTCTAAATTTTCAGATAGGGACCGGGTTGGGGCCCCTGAAGGAGTAAGTTTCTCAGGATTCATAGAGGTTTTTTATTTGTTCAGTGCCCGGGCTCCCCACCCACCACGGAGCCCAAAGGGACGCCCACTACCCGGCATGCAATAAATGCGCTCGGGAGTGGGACGCCAGGGCTACCCAGACACTATACCCGCACCGCCGCCAGCCTGAATCCTGTCCCTCGGACCATGAGGGTAGGGGCGTGGCATTGACACGGTTGACCCTCGCAGGCGAGCCTACTAGCCGATTGATCCTAGCCGGGCCTTCCAGGACCACCCGTCTTGTCGAAGCAGGGGCCAAAGTGGTGTATTGAAGCTGGGCCCCTCAACCACCAGGATCCCCCTTTCCGAATTTCCACGGGTCGCAGCGCACGGCAAACACGCCGGATTCCATTGATGTAAGCCCGGAACCTAGGCTGTGGGCGTTGGATCCCAGTGATGCTAGTCTGGAAGTCCAGCAGCGTCACTGGGAGGTCCCCTCACCACGTACAGGTGCCCACGTCGAGGGGATGGGTTGAGAAATGGCAATTGAAGTTTAACATTGACAAATGCAAAGTACTGAATATGGGTAGCAGTAACAGCAGAGAAAAGTACTAACTGTGTGGTACTACATTCAGGGTAGTACCACACAGTTAGTACTACACTCTGGGTAGTGGAAAATGAAAAAGATTTGGATGTAATTTTGCAGTTTATTGTTATTATTATTATTATTAGCCATATGGTACAAGTAAGCCTGAGCTTATGCCGCACTGGCCAAAAAAAATTTGAGTTACCCTGACAGAGAGAGAGAAGTAGAAAGGAATCACCAAGAAAGAGAAGAATGATGATATACAGCTTAGGACCCAGGGTGTGCCAAGCCCATACTCACAAGATGTGAGCCCATGTAGTTCTCTGAGCAATGCAGACAGGTTGCCAAGAGAGCTCAATGATATACAAGAATTTTGCTAAAAGGGATAAGGAGGCAATTATCCCTTTGTATAAGGCCATGGTTAGGCCACATCTTTAGTACTGTATACAGGTCTGGCCTCACTTTAGGAAGGATGTAGATCTGCTGGAACGGGTGCAGAGAAGGGCACCCAGACTAGTGAAGGAAACAAAATGGTGCACTTACCTAGAAAGGCTTAAATTCTGCAAATTGCAGCATCTCAAGAAGAGGCACCTGTGAGAAAATCTAATCAAGGTGTTTAAAACCTTGACTGGATTGAGTAAGTCAAATTTTAATGATATTCTTCCACTTGCTGAAATGGGGCATATATGAGGGGGCATAAATTCAAATTGAGTGGATGAGTTAAATAATTTTAGGTCCTTGAGGCTGTCACAGACATTCTCTCAGATATGCCAGACAAGCTGTACTTGCTACCTGGGAGTCTAATACGCTGATGGAATTGATATTCGGGTGACACTCAAGTCAAGTGGACCCAATTTCGGTGAAGTCCGAATGGTCTGTGACAGCCAAATCCTCTGCTTACACCTTCAGGATGGTGGGACTGTTAGTAATCCTGGGTATAACCTCCATGCACAAGTACATGGTGGGTGACCACACAGGTGTGAACCAACGTAAGCAGGGGTCGAGGTGTGGCACCCACACCACATGGAGGAATGCTGCCCCTCTATGTTACTAGGCAGTATAGGTGGTAGATGACTCTCATCAATCGGTGCAATACCACCACTTTGCTATTGGAGGCTTGAAGTGGAGAACCCATGTTTAGTCTATAGAGATAAGTTCCAGTCAACCCTTCCCCATCTCTTCCATCATGCAGTATAATTGACAAATTTTGAGGTTATGATGAGCATCATGGCAAGATCCAAACTTTCTTACATTTTGAGGCTACAGCTCTAAAACTGTGTTCGCAGGCCGGCCGGCCGCTAGTTAGTAGGCCAGACCAAACCTATTGGTAACTTCCTAGGGGATTCCGGATCAGCTAGTGTATAATCTTGCTACCTCTATTCTGCCAGATAGTGACTGGAGGAAGTCCGACTAGTGTGTATGCGGGAAGCATTGTCGAGACCAGGTTATGTCAAGGATCTAGGTATATTCTTACCATGTGTACGCCATATCCAAAAATTTCATCACTTCATACAACAGGTCCCACCAACTTTGGTACTTGTGCATATGTCCATTCTAATATTCCCTGTCAGAGACTTGGCAATTTGGAATCTCCTCTCTTTGATCTTCTCTGGCTTAAAATCTCTCTGCCTCATTGTGTCAAATTCATCTGTTGTCTCTACCGTTCTCCCAACTCCACTAATCGCTTGGAGCTCTCTGACTTCCTCTCTTCGCAACTTGACTTTCTCCAGTCCAACTTTCCTAACAGTGAGATAATTTCCTTTGGTGATTTTAATGTTCACAACTCCAGCTGGCTTCCGTTTTCTAGTCACACCGACCCAGCTGGTCGAGATGCTGAGGCTTTTGCAATTACCAATGACCTTGCACAGATTGTTCATTTACCTACAAGAATACCGGACAATCCTAATCATACAGCCAACACGCTTGATCTTTTTCTCACAAACAACCCTTCTAAGTACGCGGTTGAAGTGAGAGGTCCTTTAGGCACTTCAGATCACAACTTGGTGATTGACTCTTCTGCAATGGAGCCTTTATCTCACGGTCATTCCCAACCTCGTGTTGTTTGCATTACAAGAATGCAAAATGGGATGACCTGCGAGATTTCTTTTCTTCTTTTCCTTGGTCGGATTACTGTTTCAAAACTACTGATGTCAAATCTCTTTGCTGTCTGCTCAGATCGTGTCAATGAAATTATTCTTGCAGGAATGGAATCCTTTATCCCACAATCCACTTTAAAATCTCGTCCTTTATCTAAACCTTGGTTTTCCAAAAAATGTGCTAAGGCTGTTCAAGAGAAGAATGTTGCATATCATAATTGGCTTTTTTTCTAATTCTTCAGTTACATTTTCTGCCTACACCAATGCTCGCAACAATTGTAAAGCAGTTATTAATCAGTCCAAACTAGAGTTTGTACAGGCTAAGTGTGCAAAACTTGCTTCTTGCCCTAATGGTAGCCGAGAATTCTGTCCTCTTGGCAAAGCTATTGGCCGCAACTTTTGGCCATCTCTGCTCCCACCTCTGTCCAAACCAGATGGTTCAGTTGTCACTTCAGTCAAGGATAAAGCTGACCTGCTAGCATCCCATTTTTCTTCCAACTCACGTATTAATGATCTTGGTAAAACACCTCCCACCATTCCTAACACGATCCACTCAATGCCTCCTGTGGTCTTCCGTCAAAAGGATGTCAGAAGGATTTTGACGAATCTTGATGCTAAGAAAGCTCCAGGTCCCGATGGTATTTCTCCACTTGTTCTCAAAACCTGTGCTCCTGAACTTAATCCTATTCTTTGCCGCCTTTTTTCACTTTCTTATTACAAAGGTGTTTTTCCTTCTGCTTGGAAATTTGCTCATATCCAGCCAGTTCCTAAAAAGGGTGACAAATCCCTCCCATCCAATTATCATTCCATTGCAATTACTTCTACTCTTTCTAAAGTAATGGAGAAATCAATTAACCGCCAACTTTTAAACTACCTAGAAACCTTCCATCTAATCAACGATTGCCAGTATGAATTCAGTCAGTGTCGATCCACTGGTGATATTCTGGCTTATGTTACCTATTTATGGACTAATTCAATGGAAAGGTTCGGTGAAACACAAGTAGTTGCTCTTGACATCTCAAAGGCTTTCGATCGTGTTTGGCATAAAGGTCTTCTAAACAAGCTTCCATCTTATGGTTTGCCAACTGTTTTTTTATAATTGGTTATCCAGTTTTCTCTCTGATCGCTCAGTGAGGGTGATGGTAGATGGCTCCCTATCTTCTAACTTCTCTACTAATGCGGGTGTCCCCCAAGGTTCAGTCTTTCTCCCACTCTTTTATTCTTGTATATTAATGACCTTCTTCCATTGACTGGAAATCCTATCCATAGTTTTGCCAATAATAGCACATTGCATTCCACTTTCCATTTTGAGAAAACTTGTCCTGCTCAATCAGGTTCAACTTCTCAAAAATCTGCTTCCAATTCCTTAAATGCCTATCTTCAGGTAATTCTCCAGTAGGGCAAAGACAACTTAGTTGATTTCAACCCTTCTAAAACTCAGTCTTGTCTTATATCTCGTAAAAATGATTCTTCTGCTGCTATGTTTATCTTTGGTAACACTCCGATTTCTAGGCAAAATGATATATCTGTTTTTGGGATTACCCTGACTTCTAGTCTCTCTTGGCACAAGCACATTACAAATATTGCTTCCTTTGCATCTAAAAAACTTGGTTCTCTTTCGCTCTCGGCGTTACTTTTCTTCCAAACATATGCTCACTCTGTATAAATCGCAAATCTGCCCTACTATGGAATATTGTTCCCACACATGGGGGTGGTGCCCCCAAAACCTCTCTTAGGCTTCTTGATTCTATTCAGAAAAGGGCAGTTACGTTAATTAATGATTCATCTCTAACAGAATCTCTCCACTCGCCGTAATGTTTCTGCTGCATGCCTTTTCTACAGATACTTCCCTGGGCACTGTTCTTCTGAACTGGCTTCTATAATTTCCACTCTCTCTTTCAAAACAGTTCGAACACGTGCAGCCATCAGCCAACATCCATTTATTATCCAACTTCAAACTCACAAAACCAACTTTTCATCGTCTTTGTTTATTCATTCAACTACCATTTTCTGGAACAACCTTCCTTCATACGTATTTCTTGAAAATTACAGTCTACTGAAGTTCAAGTCCAATGTCAACAAATATCTTCTTTCGTCTTCTCAACCTCCACCCCAAGCAGGGTACTAAGTACTATAGGTTCTAATACCTCTCATGTTTGGGGTTTACGTAAAAAAAAAAAAAAAAAAAAAAAAAAAAATCAAGGGCAAATTCTTGGAGGGTACCGATGGGTGAACTGCTGTTTTTTGGTTGATGCTATATAAGCTTGCTTTCTTGCATAATTTGCCATTAGCAGTAGTAGTACTATTACTTCTGAGAAGAACAGTTTTTTAAAGGCTAAGACTGCACTAACATATATGGAAAAATTGGCCATGGTTAGTCATACTACTGCTAATGTGTGGGCATAAGAACTAAGTACAACCAAGTGGGTATAAGAACTAACAAAGAGAGAATTACTCTGTTACTGTGTACGAATAAAAATATAAATCACAAACTAAAACCATCGTGCATTGGGAAATGTAAAAGTCCCTAGTGTTTTAAGCATATCAACATGAAATCTCTAATTGTGATTTATAAAAATAGCTCATCACTTGGATGATGAGTGATATTTTTGCTTCACGGTATGAAAGTGAGTTTTTACGTTTGGTAAGACACCACTTGCTTTCCAATAAAGCCTAAAGAAAAGACTCTGTTACTGTTGGATCACTGCCCAGCTCATTCTTCAGCTGATATCCTGAAACTGAAAGATGACAAAGATCAGAGTTGCATTTCTGCCAAGGAACACAACTACACTAATTCAGTCCATAGATCAGGGCATTATTTGATCCTTCAAAGTCTACTATCATGGTAAGCTACTTGCTGGTGTTGTAAACTCAGAAATTAAAGTTCTCAAATTTCGGAAAATATTACCACTGAAAGACTTGCATACAATATTGGATTATGCATGGGAGAAAGTAATCTCAAAGCAATTAAAAACTTCTTTAGAACAAGAAGAATTTAGAAATATTTTTAGAACAAGAAGCAAAGGCTGCTTGTAACATACTTGGTGTAGTCTTTGAGCAAATGACCTGGCTGATTGGATTGAGGTGGATGTGGAAGCTTCAGTTGCACATTTCCTGAGCAGAGATTACAAAGATCACAGCCTCTGTAAACGGTGAGAAGACAATCGACAAACAGAATTCCAGTGATACAGGGAATGACTCAGAAGATAATGCGGATGACTTGTGTAAGGAGAAAGCACCAGAAATTAACAAAGTGCTTGAAAACATTAATGAGGTGATAGAATGTTTAGCACATCAGAGTGATAGTGAGCATCTCCATTTATTGCATGCTCCATTCACTGCACCTGATCACTATTAAGAATTATGTACAGAAAAAAACGGTCATCAATTTCTAAATTACATGACTATTTCAGCATAAAATGTATGTCCACAGCAGCACTGTGTATGGTGGAATGTAAAGGGAATGATATAACCTTTAATACTTTATGTCTTTAATTTGTATATTTGGCTATAATGCGCTTTGCATATAATGCAGGTATTAAAGTTGTCGCTCGACATTCACATTATATTGAAGTTGCCCTAAACCCACATAATCACAAAAATTGCACAAACATATTGTTGATAATTAATGAAATGAAAATAGACCTCTGTATGTACATTAATTAACGAAAATAGATAAGAGAACCCCAATAAAACATGTACAGATGTGATTCAGAATAATAACAGAGACATAGTAAAAGAACATCAGAAATAGTACTGAACATTTAGAAGTCAACAACTCATATGAACTCATATTAGGTGTCTGAAAGTATATTAACCATTAAAATTTCTCAGAAAAATTCTATATACACTAGGTTCCATTATGTTTACACCGTCAGGTACTCTTAATTTCTGACCACAAGTTAATTATAAAGTGATTTATGTAAAGCATGTAATACAGTCTTTATACAGGCCTATTTGTACATTATGCATCATTCCCATACTAATTTCTATATAAGTCAGAACTGTAATATAGAATGTATGTTAATATTTAGTATCCTGCATTTCCTTATGTGAATTGTTGCATCTACCATAAAATTTATATGTATGTATTTATTTATAAATGTGAATGCACCATCCCATTACTCTGCTAACTATTGTTAATCGGAGGCAGGTACCAACTATTAAACTGAATAATAATAATAATAATGAAAAAATTATATCAGAAAAAATCAAATTACATTAAAATACAAAAACTTACCCTGATAAATTAAAAACATTCGAGTAAATGGCAATAACCTAACTAGGAAATGAAGAACAGTACCACTATTGCTGTAATGAGAGCCATAATGATATGGGCCCGAAGGAAGCATATGCGAAGTAGAAGAAGGATTTTCTGCTTTCAGATACTTAAGAAAATGAAATAAAAAGATAAAAAAATAATAAGATGGCATATTAAATTATTAATCACACAGTTCAGGTAAAATGGTACTATCTTTTTCTAAAATATCATATAAAAATAAAGAGAATAAATTGGAACACTGCCTTTCATGCGGTATTACTGAGTTCTGATTTTTGACAGATTTTAGAGTTTTCAATTCAGCTGGAACTAAATAAATGTTTCTACAAACAAATTATTGCCAAAATATATTATTATACAGCAACTCAAAACAATATTTTCATGTTAAATATTTAATCATCTACACCGATGAGCCAAAACATTATGAACAGCAAGTCGTTATGCAAATTGAAGCAATTGCAGGTGAACTACAGTGCATGTGTGGGCTGGGAAACACGGCATAAAAACAACTGATACTGAGCTTCGTTAATCAGTGTTACACTTGTTCTTCAGATCAGAAAGGCAGTGGACTTAAGTGAGTTTGACAAAGGCCAAATTGTAATAGCCAGAAGACTGGGTTAGAGCATATCCGAAACGTCACAGCTGGTGGGGTGCTCACAGTCAACCGTGATTAGTATCTAGCGAAAGTAGTCCAAGGAGGGGAAACCCAATAACACATTCAATAAATTAAATAACACATAACAACATTTATCTTTACAGTACACTTTCATCATATCTGGTTATTAATGTAGAAGTAAAGATATACACCGATTAGCCAAAACATTATGACCAGCGAGTCGTTATGCAAATCGAAGCAACTGCAGGTGAACTATGTGTGCGCGTAGGTCGGAACACGGTATAATAAACACCTGATACTGAGCTCTGTTAATCAGTGTTACTCTTGTTCTTCAGATGGGCAAGGCAGCGGACTTAAGCAAGTTTGACAAAGGACAAACTATAATGGCCAGATGACTGGGTCAGAGCAAATCCGAAATGGCATGACTGGTGGGGTATTCATGGTCAGTCACGGTTAATACCTACCAAAAGTGGTCCGAGGAGGGGGAACTCACTAACCGTCGGCGAGGTGTTGGATGGCCACAGCTCATTGATGCATGTGGTGAGTGAAGGCTGTCCCGGATGGTACGTGGCAACAGAAAAGCGACTATGGCGAAACTCGCTGGTATTTGGAATGCTGGTGACAGGAGTAATGTGTCACAACACATAGTACATCGAACCCTGATGAAAATGGGGGCTGAATAGCTGCAGGCCGCTCTGAGTGCCAATCATGATTCACTGGCGACAGTGCTTGCAATGGGCAAGTGAGCATCAAAACTGGACCTTGAGTGATTGGAAGATGGTCGTTGCTTTGGGAGATGTTCTGTTGGGATACCCTGAGTCCAGTCATCCATGTACCAGGCACTCTGGTGTCTACCACCTACCTAAACATCAGTGGATGCGCTTCAGCACCTACTGGATAAAGTGGCCACATGCAACAAAAAATACTTCCTCATGATCTCTGTGGACTTTGCCGGGGCGTTCGACTTCCTTTGGTGGCCGAGCATCCTGGAGAGGTTCAGGGCCGCTAGTGTTCCGGGAAACCTCTACAATCTCATCCAAAGCTACCTCTCAGACAGAGAAATCACAGTGAAAATCCCCTTCCAGACATTGACTACAAATATTTACAGAGGCACCCCGCAGGGCTCGGTCCTGGGCCTCCTGCTATGGAACATTGTACTGGACGGCTTCCTTACTCAGAATCATGGTGAGGTCAAAACTCAGGCTTTCGCTGATGACCTCATCATTACCGTTACTGCAAATTCACGAGCAGAACTGGAAATCATGGCCAACAACTCCCTGGACAAACTGCAGCAATGGGCTTGACACAATCAGCTGCACATCTCCCCAGCAAAGACCAAATCAACGTTGCTCAAAGGCACCTTACAAATCAGACAGCCCCCACAAATAAAGATAAACAATACAACCATTAAATTCTCTGCAAAGTTCAAATATTTGGGTGTGATCCTAGACAACAAACTAACCTTCAGGGAGCATATAAAATACACTCGTAAAAAAAAATCAGATGCTACTCAGCCATGATTGCAAGAGTCACCCGAAAGGATTGGTGCCTCACCTGGAAATAGTCAGATGAGGACTTCTATACCACCATACCAAGGGCATCTCAAAAACCTGCCTGGACTTCACAACAGACCCAGACGCTAATCAGAAAACAGAGAAGAGACTAAATGTGCACCTAATACAGGTGTGGCAGGAGAGATGGTAAAACTCGAATACTGGGGACATTACAAGAAATTCATATACCTAATGTGACTCAGGTATACCCCAGATCACCCAACTGGTTCTCCTCTGGCTTACAATCAACCTATCTATTCACAGGCCATGGGGCCATTAATGCAAAGTTATCACTCCTTGGAATCCAAGATCACCCCACCTGTGTTTGCTGAGGATTAGAGAGCTGGCAGCACCTCATGTATGACTGCTAGCTCTATGACGACCTACACAACACCCTAATCACCAAGATCAGATACCTACCAAGAGGCCTTGAACAACACCTCCTGGACATCAAATATGAGTACCTAGCCTTCTCTGCTTTTGGCCAGAAATTGTTTGCAAGGAGGAGAGCCAACTATGCCATCGCCCACAACTGACAACACTTCCAGGATAAATTCAATCCTGACTAAAGTAACCGGATCAGGATAAATCTAAGCCCCAAGTCACTGTTTAAAAAAAAAAATATATGGACATTAACCAACGAGAAAAGCATGGAACTAATCAGGTGAAATGAAAAGGAAAACCCGGTGTCTTATCACAAACGAGACCCTGACTGAGGACAAATGTCAATTCACGAAGCAGGCGTAAAGCATTCTACTATAAACACAACAAAAGAACAGATAAACACTCAGGGATTATGTGCAGAGACGAGATACTGACAAAAAACAAACCGGACTGGACCACAGGTACATCGATTGTGACAATGAAGAAGGAAGAACAATAAGTGAACTTAATGAACACCCAAGAGGTAGACGACTAGTCGCCTACAACCACCAGCAGAATCTGAGGACATCCACATAGCTGGAACAAAGGGATCCTTGCTCCTGTTCCAAGACTGACTGAGGTGTATAAAGCCTTAAATGGTTTGAGCATGCTCAATGCTGATGGGATTCTTCCTCTAGCTCAGAATAATCACCTGAAAGGACATAAATTCAAATTGAGGAAAGACAGATGTGCAGAAGTTTGCATTTAGCCAGCAGATAGTTGGTTGGTGGAACAGACTTCCATCCTTTGTTGTGGAAATTGATATCCTAAATAAATTTAAGGCTGAGCTGAACAGGTATTTGGAACGAATGGAGGGGTGAAATGGGAGCGGTTTTTTTTTTTGGCTGATGCTGCATAAGCTTGCTTTCTTGCATCATATGCCTCTACTAATGCTAATGACAAATACTGGACTGACAACTTGGACAGAGTTGACGTGTGTGACATGCAGCCCAGCTGCCAACCCCACATGGAGATCTGAGCCAGGCAACCTAGCCCGACTCTCTTTAAATCCTGGGGTGGGAAGGCCCCATCCCCTCCTTTCCTTCTGGTGAGGCATATGCATGCCTCACTGATCTATTGGGGTCGCCTACTCTATTGTCCCCATACTTCTGCCTTACTCCCCCCCCCAGTCTACATTCTCCTCCCCTTCTATCTTTATGCAAACATATGCCCACACACCAAAGCCTTAAACAACCCCAAATTAACTATGCCCATTTTCGGCCTTTTTACATCTAAGTGATATTTTCCCACGCAATTGAAGACACGCATATATATACATATTACACATACAGATATATTTTATATGTGCGTGTGTATATGTATATATTTTTATATATATAATTTTTTTTTTTTTAGGGTCCTAGTTGCTGAAATCTCAGGAAATTAAGCGGCAGGACCTGCCTGAGTAAAAACAGTCTACTAGGTTCCTGGTCTGCCTCCACGGGGCATAAGTGGGGCAACGTTGGGCCTCAGCAGTGGTCTAGTGGCTATACGACCAGATGAACATCGGTATACGACATAACACAAATTCAATACCCACACACTTTTAAATATCTGGCTTTCCCAGCAAACTGGCACACCCACAATGCAAGCAACGCGGAGATGGGGGAAACCCCCTGGTGCCACTAGACATGAACACACTTTACCTAAACATCATAGCTGACCAGGTACACCCTTTCATGGCAACAGTCTTCCCCTCTGGCGGTGCTGTCATTCAGCAGGATAATGAGCCATGCCACACTGGCCGGATTGTTCGAAACCGGTTCGTGGAACATGAGGAAGACTTCCAGGTATTGCTCTGGCCTCCAAATTCCCCAGACATCAATCCCATCGAGCATCTGTAGTTTGAGTTGGAACAGCAACTCCAATCTGCGGCATCTCAACCACAGACCTCACAGGAGTTAAAGGATCTGCTGGTTACATGTTAGTACCAGATACCACAAGATGCATTTAGAAATCTTGTAGCATCCATGCCTCGCCGGGCACGAGCTGTTTTGGCTATTTGTGGAGGACCAACATCATATTAGGTAGGTGGTCATAATGTTTTGGCTCATCGGTGTATTTATAGTCAAACTTTTTCATCACTAATTAGTATGTTTTGCTGATAAAAGATAGCATTAATTGTTAAAAGCAAATGATATACAAAATGAAAAGCATAAAGAACATGGTGGTTGGGTATATGACATTTATACAATGAATAGCAATTTTAAAGTGGTACTGGAAATCCAAGAATGAATGAATGAATGAATGAATAGTGAAGTTCAAAGAAAGTAAGGACAAAAATGCATGGAAACAAAGATCTGGAAGACCCTTTTCATCAACAGTTGTTGACAAATGAGGAAACTTGTAATATGGTATTGCAGTGATTTGTGCAATCACATTGAAAATTTACAAGGCAAGCTGCTTGTGAGACTGGAATTGACAGAGCAAATGTATAGCACATTCTCGATAGAGCTAAGTGGAAATTGTATGTGCCAAGGTTGCTATATGATATTAATGACAATAATTCTAATTGTTGAGTTTTCTGAATGGTTTAAAGTGAAGATGGATGATGATGATAGATTTATGAACAAGACTGTTTGATTGGATGAGGAAGTGTCCAGGCTGAATCATACGGTGAACTGATATGTGCATTGTATTCCCTGACAATCCCAATGTTTATATAGTAAATTTACAGTTGATTACTGTTTCTCATTAAAGGGAACCAATGAACTATATTCTTTTGAAGAGTAAATACTGTTGATATATATATATCACTATGTGTTTCACGTATTCATTTTGCCATCCATTTATGAACTGTACACGGAGATGAAATAGTTTACTATCAACAGGACAGGAATGGGGAGCTCCCTATTATCATTCTGATGTCAGGGCACATCTTGCTAATCATTTCACACACCAGTGGAGAAGCCAATGAGGAATCTGCCACCTTCACTTGATTCAATCCAACTGGATTTGTATTTGTTGTGCTACTTGAAGGTTATAAGGTAGTGTAAGGTAGAAAAGCAGACACTTCAATCATTAAATGATGAAATTAAACAAGAATGTGAAGCTAATTCAGCATTTGCACTGTATAATTCTTGACAATCAGATGTTTCCCACTATGAACAGAGTCCAGAAGCAAATGATGGAAAATTTTGAAATTTTCAAGGTTACCATGCATCCCAGATTGCTTCAGTACACACCCTAATAATAGTTTATAAGCTTTGTAATTAATTATATTCATATACTAAATTCCATGCACATCTTTTTGAGATGAACTCTACATTCACTAGGCAGTCGATCCACTGGTGTGTGCATGTCAAGAGTGAAGATACTGGCTAACTCATCAGTTGTAGTGCTTACACTTACAACAAGGAGTTGCCTGGTCAGGCAGACTCAAAATTTTCTTTTTATTTCAGAAAAAGTGATTAGTTTTGTTTTTTTTTTTAACTTCTTTGCTTATAGCAGCAGTTCCCAACTGGTAGTTCGCGAAATTGTTCCAAGGGGTTCGCACTAAAAATTCCGTAATAGCGTCTATCTAGATTTACATAGTGATATTATTGTAAACTACAAAATATAACTAATAATAAACAAAGTAAACTAAAATTAAATAAAAGGTAAAGAATTGCAAAAGAAATAAAACAATCTCCTACAATTCCTTATAATTACTTTAATATCTTACAGTATATCATGTCAAATAAATATCTAAAATTATTTTTTGACTAAATGTCCAAGAGTATGAAAAAGGTTGTTTATGCATGGGTAATGCGAGATATAATCAGATGCATGTATACTACCTGGGTAGTAGACATGCATCTGAAATGATGGAAGTGCATTACCCATGCATAAACAACCTTTTTCATACTCTTGGACATTTATTTAAGAAATAGTTTAAGATTGAACCATTTACACCGTCAAGCATCTCTCATATTGTGGAGTTATACTTCATAACTGGGTTGTCGCTATTGCAACAACAGGGTACCTGAACTGGTAAGTAAGCCAACAAGCTTCGAAACGGTGTCATCTGGGTGGTGGTATCTGCTGAGAATAAGTAACATTAGTCTGGTGAAGTTAATTATTCAAAGCAGTGCAATATCTTGGCCACTCGTTCTGAAGGTTCGTTCACAATATGAGATAGGCATAAATGATGCATTCATATTACCTCAGTAGTAGAAATGATGGAGGTGCATTACCCATGCCTAAACAACTTTTTTTTAAATAGATGTTTTCCATATTTTTATTTATTTATTTTTTTCATTCTCAAGGATCATTGTTATGTATACATTTTTTAGAACTTATAGTACTTAGTACTGTACATGGGTTGAAGGTTGAAAAGTTGAAAGAAGATACTTGTGGACATTAGACTTGAACTTATGTAGATTGTAAATTTTCAGGAAATACATATTCCAAGATGTTTAATATATATAAAGAGCTCACTTAGGTTTGCTTTGTTACCAAGTATATGGAAGAGTGTTAGAGGAGCTTGCAAGTTTGCTAATGATGGAAGGAAGTGGTTTGAATGGCTGAATAGGATGGAAATCAATCAGGATGTGCCTTACTGTATCTAACAGAGAGAGCAGATCAGAGGAGGGAATCTTCTCTTAGAAGTAAATGTTTGTGAGTGAGGAAGGTATGCCTAATGCGCAGTGGGGCTCACATCTCACCCCAGGGGCTCACATCTGGTGAGTATGGGCTTGGCACACCCAGGGTCCTGAGCTGGATATCATCATTCTTCTCTTTCTTGGTGATTCCCTTCTACTTCTGACTCTTGTGTTCTCTCTCTCTCTCTCTCTCTCTCTCTCTGGGTAATTCAAAATTTTTTTTTTCTTTTGGCTGGTGCAGCATAAGCCTCAGGCTTCCTTGCACCTTATGGCTAATAATAATAATAATAATAATAATAATAATAATAATAATAATAACTTCTTCCTGTCTATTTTTATGTGAGCTAGAATGCCATGACCATAGATTTTTTTATTCTGCAGAGTTTATTGCACGTTTAGTCCCTCCAAAGTTGTTTCCAAATGGAAGTATATTTGATATGAAATACATCCCTATAATCTGTAAATGGTACAAACTGAAAGTTATCTTGTATATTAATATCTGGATTTTTTTGTGGCTTGTTCTACATGAGTATTTCCTGGGATTCCAACAGATAGATACTTGTTTTTTGGCTTTATGCAAAACTCTGAGTTGTTTTTTAAGATGCTGAATCAGGGAATTTGAGGAATATCTGCGATTCTGAAGAGCTGCTACACTTACAGTTCCGTAGCCTAGTGGGCAGGAGTGGGAGTGCAGTAGCACACGCTCTTTGAGTAGACTGGGGTTCAAGCCCCTGACTGCTGAATACGGTCAATCTGCCAACCCACACTGGCTCAGTGTGGCAGATTATGGCCCATTTCCCTTAGCATGAATTGTTGAGGAGGTTTCCATCCTGCAGTGGGTTGATAATGGCTGCACTTTACTTTTTACAGCTGCTACTGGACTAACGGAATCAGTATAGATTAGAGAAGGTAGAAGTTGGTGCTCGGTAATATCATCCAGTTCTAGTTTAATAGCATATAATTCTGCTGTGAAAATACTGCAAACATGAGGCAAGGAGACAGATATAGTATATTCTGGTAAAACCTACTGAGTTATTCGATTTTGATCCATCCGTGTAAATCTGATGACTGTTTCTATTTTCAAAACTGTGCAGTGCGTGGAGCTTCTACATAACGATTGGAGAGATCTCTTTTTTATTCCTGTTTGTAAGATGTGATATGGACAAAGGCACAGTCGGCATCCAAGGAGGTTCTGAGTTTATATCTACTGCAGAAATGTGCTGGAAATGTATTTCCCAAACTCGATCTAAGCGTCTGAGATGCAGTCCTACTGGTTTATTTTCATTTGGCTTGCAAACATAATTACTCGTCCATAGTGAATCGTGAATAATGGACCAATTTGGATGTGATGGCTGATTGTTTATTTTTGCTGCATGTATGCACAGTAGATAATCTCGTTGAAGGTGCAGCAGGGGTTCTGATGCATCTGCATACAAGCTGTAAATTGGTGAAGTTCTAAAGGCTCCTAGAGCTATACGGAGGACATTATGGTGAATGGTATCTAGGTGATGTAACATGCTCCTTCTTGCTGAAGCATATACAGGAGATCCATAATCCAAACAAGATCTAATCAAAGTTTTATATAATTGTAGTAATGTGTACCTGTTGTCTTCCCAGGCCATGGAAGATACTGTGTGCAAGATTTTAAGTTTTGAGAGGCAACTAGTTCAAAGTCTTTGTATATGTTCATGAAAGTTTAGTTTTCTATCTAATGTTAAGAAGAAGGAGAAACCCTGAAAAGGAGAAATTTTGAACAACAGGTAGAGCAACTTTATTTAAGTATAAGACCGGTTCAGGATGAAGACTACACATTTTACAGAAGTGTATAACAGCTGATTTTATCTCAGATATTCTATATCCATTATTTTTTTGTCCATGCTTCTATTTTGTTTATGGATAATTGGAGCGGTCTTTCAATTGTGTTCATGCTTTGTGATTGAAATGAAATGGAAAGACCATCTGGGTACATATATATTTCCAGTGAAGGTGGTATAACCTTTGTGATATTGTTCACTCGCAGGGCAAACAGGGTTGCACTTAATACTGAGCCCTGGAGGACCCCTTCCTGTTGTATATATATTGTAGATAAACAGCCTTTATATCGTACCTGAAATGTTCTGTCAGTAAGGAATTTTTCTATAAATTGTGGAAGTTGTCCTCTGTATTCTAACTGAAATAGATCTTGTACGATTCTGGAATCTCCATGTTGTGTCAAAAGCTTTTCAAGATCTAGATTTACCATCACCATATGCTGCTTTCTTATAAATGAGTTTCTAATATTTGTTTCAACTCTGACATGAAGATCAAGTGTTGATCTATTTTTCCTAAATCCAAATTGGTGGGGTGATGAAACATTCTCTTTTTCCAGCAACCACATAAGTCTATTGTGCACCATTCATTCAAGGATTTTCCCTAAGCAGCTGACCAGTGAAATAGTTTCCCAAAAAACATTTCCCAAACCTGCAAAGGATCCTTTGCGGGTTTGGAGATGTAAGGACAATTGCATGTCACTATATGGATGGATACATGTTGTTCAGAAAAATTCTATTATATAGAGCAAGTAGGATGTCTAGACAATCAGAGTTTAGGTTGGTTGATTGATTGAATTTTATTGGTGCATTAGCTTCTAAGGCTATAATGCGCCCAGAGTTTACGTGGTGTATCATAGTATAATAAATGCCATCGGGACCTGGTGCACTATTCGGCAATTTTGCAATGGTTTTAAGTAGCTCCTCTTTTAGGAATGAGATGTCTAGGTAGAGAAATTCAACTTACTCCATTCAGTTTGCTCTTTGTATTTTTGAAAGTCAGTGCTGTAGCTTGTAACTGCTGATGTAGAAGCAAAAGATTCAGCCAGAATTTTTGATATCTCGTCTGTTGTAGAAACATCCTGCCTTTCCAATGGAAGATTGGAAATTGTATGCTTGGATATCTTCCACTTAAAATCAATCTGAATTTTTTTTCACACCAAACCAGGACTTGAGTTCCTAGTATGTGTGGAAGCAAACATGATCCAAGAATTCTTCTTTGCCTTTTTCTGAATTCTCTTCCTTTGGCTTTTTTATATGCAATCAAATTGAGGATAGGTGGATATTTCCAGAATCCATTCCACGCACGATTTTGTTTTGTTTTTGCTGTCGCACATTCTGCATTCCACCAAGAGTTGTACCATGCCTGTCTTGCCTTACTTATTTGAGATATTGTAGCATCTGAAGCTTCTAGCAGTTGATCGTTGATATATATGACAACATCATCTATTGGCAGGGTTTCTATTAATTGCTTATCCAGCTTGATTAATTGCATATATTTATTCCAATTAGCTGTTTTAAAATTCTATACCGTTCTGGTTTCTTCTGTAAGAATCGATTGTGTCTGTATGGAACATACTATTAGTAAATTAATAAGAGGAGTTTACCTCAATATAGTACGTGGAACACTTCCGTATGATACCCTCCAGAAATTAAAACGGAAAAAACGAAAAAATCGACAACTTACCGGTCCATTAAAGTAAAATATAAATAATTAAAGTAAAATATAAATAATTAAATAATCAATTTAACACAATTCAAAATCAATTCAAAACAATTAAAATTCAAATTAACGCAATTAAAAGAATAACGAAAATATTCAAAACGATCTTCCTTCCTTATTAATTTACTAATATTATTATCAACGTAGAACATATTGAGTATTACAGCTCTGATTCATACTATCTAAGGAACATACTATTGGAAAATGATCACTGTTGTAAGGATCATTTAATACGAACCATTCTATACTGGGATAAATTGATGGAGAACATATTGTTACATCTATTGCAGAAGTGATACCTGTAGCCAAACTGATATAAGTGTGAGATCTGGCATTCAGTAAATTCAGTTGTTGATCATCTAGGAAAGTTTCGATTAAGTTACCTCTACTGTCTGTGTGAGCAGATCCCCACAGATAATGATAGGCATTCACATCTCCCATAAGGCAATGGGAAGGTTGTAGCTGCATAGTAAGATCATTTAATTCTGATCTGGAGAGAGGAATATTTGGTGGAAGATAAAGGGATGAGATTGTGATAGAAATTCTGATGGCTATTCTCACTGCTACTGCTTCTAAGTTGGTTTTTAATGTTGTTTGCTTAGCTGGTATATTAGTATTCACAAAAATTGCCATTCCTCCTCTGGCAGTTGTATTATCATTTCTGTCTCTCCGGAAAAGTGTATAGTTTTGAAATGTGGGTGAATATTGAGGCAAATGCAGACCAGTTTATACTGCCGAATGACATCTTTTACTTCATCAATTTTCCGTGTAAACCATGAAAGTTCCATTGTATAATAATATACTGCATTATTTAGGTCTCGAAACTATTTGTTGAATCTGACTGCGCTTTCCAGTTTTTTCATTTATCATTAGCATTAGTAGAGGCATATGATGCAAGAAAGCAAGCTTATGCAGCATCAGCCAAAAAAAAAAAAAAAAAACCCCTTCCACTTCACCCCTCCGTTCGTTCGAAATACCTGAGCCTTAAAGTTATTTAGGCTATCAACTTCCAAAACAAGGGGTGGAGGTCTGTTCCACCAACCAACTACCCGCTGGGTAAAGGCAAACTTCCACACATCGATCCTACATCTGTCTTTCCTCAATTTGAATTTATGCCCCCTCAGGTGATCATTCTGACCAATAGGAAGACTCCCATCAGCATTGAGCATGCTCAAACCATTCAAGGCTTTATACACCTCTATCAGATCACCTCGCTGGTGCCTAGTCTCCAGACACTGTAATTTGCAAAACTTAAGCCTTTCTTCGTAAGAGCAACCCTTTGTTCCATTCACTAACCTTGTTGCTCGTCTCTCGACTTGTTCCAGCAGTTCTACATCCTTCTTGAAATGAGGCCTCCAGACCTGCATACAGTATTCAAGGTGTGGCCTGACCATTGCCTTATACAAGGGAATAATCACCTCCTTATTCCTGCTAGAAAAATTCCTGTATATCATTGACAAGCCACCATGAGCTACTCTTGCAGCCCATCTGCACTGCTCAGAAAACTTCATATCTGCCTGATCAATTACCCCCAGGACCTTTTCATTCTCTACCACTGTCAGTGTAGTACCACAGAGTTGATACGTTACTCTGGGGTTACTGTTTCCCACATGTAGTACTTTACATTTGTCAATGTTAAACTTCATTTGCCACCTCTTAGCCCATATGCTCAAACTTTCCAGATCCTTTTGCAGCAGAATACTGCCAGTAGTGTCCTTAACAACTCTGCCAACCTTTATATTGTCTGCAAACTTGGACATTAAGCTAGATATACCATCATCAATATCATTTATAAATATAGAAAACAACAATGGACCCAACATTGAACCCTGAGGGACCCCACTAATAACATTATTCCACGAAGTGCAGTGTCCATTGATTACCACTCTCTGTCTCTTCTCCCCCTCAACCATCCCTTTATCCATAGCAGCAATTTGCCTCCAATGCCACACTGCTCCAATTTGTGCAGCAGTCTTCCATGTGCAACAGTATCAAAAGCCTTTCTAAGATCCAAATATATAATATCAAAGTTATTCCCTGCATCCAGTTCTTTTGTGACTGCATCATAGTATCCAATCAAATTGGTCAGGCAAGACTTCCCCTTAACAAAACCATGCTGTGTTTGAGCTATAACTGAAGTCTTGTCTAGGTGATCCTGCAGTGCTTCTTTAACCAGTGCCTCCATTAATTTTCCTGGAAAAGAAGTTAAACTCACAGGTCTATAATTACTTGTGTCAGCCTTTGATCCTCCTTTGTGAATTGGGGTCACATTTGCACATCTCCAGTCTATGGGTACCTTCCCTGAGTCCAAAGAAGCTCTCATAATTATGGCTAAGGGTTTGCTTACTTCCTTTGCTGCCTCCTTTAATATAACTGGATAGATCTCATCCACCCCGGGTGCCTTTTTATGTTTATCCCTAACAATTTCTCCTCCACTTTCCTCTCAGTTATTACAAAATCATCTAGCTCACTACCAGAGTTTACTTCACCTCTGGCATTCCCCTTCCTGAATAACTCCTCATGTGTGAATGTAGATGCAAAATACTTGTTTAGTTTGTTAGCCACCTGAGCAGGATCATCAACAGTTGAACCATCAATATCCAGTGGACCAATCTGATTCATCCCTTTCCTTCTAGAGTTTACATGGTAAAGAACTCTTTTCTGTTTTTCTTTGCATCCTTTGCCAAGGATTTCTTATAATCTGCCTTTGCCTGCCTAATCTCCTATGTGACTTGGTTACAGACCAGCTTATATCTATTATAGGTTTCCATGTCACCCATTAATTTATATGTATCTCATGCATTTTTCTTCTTTGCCATATTTCTGATTAGTTCATCTGACATCCATTTAGGCCTTGAACAATATTTCTTAGTTGGTATGTAAAGCCTAGTAGTTCAAGATAAATTCTTTGAATGCTTCGCATTTTGAATTTGCTGTTGGAAACATCAAGTTGGTCCCACTGTATAGAATTTAAATACTGTCTCAGACCATTGTAGTCGATTTTAAGAAAGCAAAAAAAACCCTTCCCTTAATCCCTGATGGTAGTTAGCTCTTTGAGTAAATCCCACTTCGGCACACTGTGATCACTGCCACATAGTGGTTCCTTTATCTGCAGATTCTTAATGCATGTCGCATTGTTAATGTGACATCATATTTGGGTCTGTCTTTCTTCGGAAAATTAGGATGAGATGTATCAATATCTTCTGCAGGATATAGTTCTATAGTTCTAGTACGCTCTCTCTCTCTCTCTCTCTTTCTCTGTTCATCAGTATCATTTCCTCTATGTTTGTTTGTTTCTGTTCACATAGTTTACTAGATGCTGTATGCTTTGTTTTTGAAGATGCTTCTGATTTCTGCTTTCCAGGCACAGAAGTATCCTACTCTTTAGTGCTGGCTGTTTCTTGTGAAGTTGTTTTTGTCATTAATATTACTTTACTCCAGTCTATAATTTGATTTAGAGGTATTACCACCTCCGTTTGAGTGGCTATAGTTTGCTGTCATTTCACTGCTGAAGCACAGGAACGTGAAGGTTTGGTTGAAAAAGTATCTGTTTTCTTGCTTCTGGATAAGCCACTGTATTTTCTACTTTGTATTTGTTTTCCCAATATCCACATTTTGCATGTCTTCGAAAAAGCAGGGTGATTTCCGTGACAATTTGGAAAGAGTGGTGTAGAGGAGGTGCAGTTTGCTCGATTGTATTCTTTCGATACACAGAGCGGACAAATGGGAACACTGTGACATGTTACCCGAGAGTGTCCATATCGCTGACAGTTGTAACACCTTATTGGATTCAGTATATATGGTCTAATTTTGCAAATTAAATATCCTGCTTTAACTGAGTGGGGAAGAGAAGGATTGTTAAAGGTGAGAATAACTAATTGGGTTGGAGCGAGAATGCCATCTTTCTTCATCGTTATCCTCCTAACATGTATCACTTGTTGTTCTGTTAGCTCGTGCAGCAACTCTTCCTCTGAAACAGTCAAAAGGTCCCATTTGGTAATAACACCATTAGATGTATTCAGGGAATTATGTAGGGTAATATCAATTGGCAGTCCTGCAAAAGTCTTTGTTTTTAGCAGTTTCTCAGATTGATGCCTTAGTGAGGTTTCTAGCAAGAGATGACCTGATTGTAATCGTTTTATCATTTTTGGTGATCCAACCACGGACTCTATAGTTTTCTGGACTAAGAATGGGGATAATTTCCCAACGGGTTGTGTTGATAAGAAATATATCACCAAAAAGAAAGGAACAGTAGGCCGAGAGCTGTTGATTTTCATTCTCTTAGCCTGAGACACGTTCAGTTGTAAGTCATCAGATTTATTGGAGTTAACTTTCTCCAATCTTGTGTTGTTAGTTTTTGGTCCTTTTTAAACTCCTTTTAGTCCTGGGTGGTGTCTTTTCACTCAGGCCCAGCTCTGCCACGAGGAGGCAGGAGTAGTTCCACCAAGTGAGTAAAACAGAAGGTTAGTACATAGAAAAATTAAGAAAGGTTACTTTCCTTTCTGGAAACTTCATCCTTATGCTTTAAGAAAGAAAACTCTTAATATATATTTGAATAATGGAAATAAAAATGCCTGAACTCAAAGGGAAATTACTTATCTTTCTAAGATAATAGCAGTAGAAGTTCAGGGAAGATCACTTGGCCTCAAGATTTGCTTGGTGCCCAGGGTCGTATCAATTTGTGTTTTACAAATAGATTAAATAGGCTTAGTGGCATTCATTAGCTTATTTTTAAAATTTAGCTAGCAATTTTGTAAGTTACAACTCGCTACTCCTACTGCTATCGTAGCAGTTTTTGGCAGGAATACTGTAGTGCAACCAGTAGCTCAGACGAATAAGGTTTAAATTGTAATAATTAAGTATTTTGAAGGGTTTAATCATCAACTCTTGGGCATATATCTGTTGTATTTTTTGCTTAGTTAACGTATTAATTTGTGTTTTACAAATAGATTAAATAGGCTTAGTAGCATTCGTTACCATAATTTTTTAAAATTTAGTTAGTGACTTTGTAAGTTACAACTCGCTACTCTTACCGCTATCATATCGGTGTTTTGGCTGGAATAGTGTAGCGCAAAAGAATAGTAGGGTTTTAATGGCAATAAAAGAGTATTTTGAAGGTTTTAATCACATTTTTGGGCATATATCTTTTGTATTTAGCTAAGGATATAATTAATTTAGCATCATGATCATTACGGTGTAGCATAACTTGATAACGTATATCTTGAATTTGATAGCTAAGGTATAATGTAAACCTATATAGCAGAATACTTATTACTGAATTAGCTTAGTAACCCTCATATAATATGGTAGTTAGGTACATGTAACACTCGGTAATTAGGTTCCTATAAAATGTCGTGTTGTGCAAAACCATGGCAAAACAACTTCAATAGTAGTTTGCAACTGAATGCATTTGCAGGATACTCTTGCGTCTATAAGTATGGCTAACTCTCTGTGAGCTAGTAATAGCAGGTCTGTCTTGCCGAAAGAGAGTATAATTTTTTATCGAGGTAGACACCTGAGTTATTAAATATATCTCTTGTAAACAGATTCCAATTGGTTTATAACGCATAATTATCTTGTGTCATGGATGTCGTTGATATTGCTGCAAAAGCCTCTGCAGTTCCATTGGACGATGTTTTTCATTGTTTGGATTTAAACAAATAAGCTGTGTCTCTCTGCTTTTTGGAAGTCTGTTTCATTTGGTAAATTTTTATTTTGTCTCTCTTTTAAAACATTGGTCTGCCATGTATTTCATCTTCTGGATGAATATCCAAAATAGTTTCCGTTTCTTCTTGAGAGCAAACCTCATTTGTGTCCGTAAGGAAAGATTCAGAATGCTGCTTGTTACCGGGATCAGAGTTTTCTGTTTGACTAGATCTTACAGGAGTTGTATGAGTAACGGTTGGTATTGTGACTGGTTTGACTGTTTGTTTTTTTAGGAGCATTAGCAACTAAGGCCATATTGCTCCAGGGATATGTGGTGGTCATTCCCCGACCTTTCCGCATCCTCCGTATTTGGTGGTCACGGGCTCGAACCCCAGTCTAATCAAGAAGCGTGTGCTACGCACTGCTGCTCCTGCCCATCTGGCTACGGAGGCGCCATTGTGACTGGTGTGTTACTAGATCTATTTGAAGTCTGTTTCTTTGAGGACTGAGGAACAGAGGAGAGTAAAGTTTCAGCCCATTCAGAAATAGAGATGCTTGGCGGGATTGATATATCTGTTTGAACTGATATTGAATGAAATTTTTGAACAGTGTCAGCATATGTATGTCTTGGCATCAGAATCTGTTTTCTGGCTTCAAAGAATGAAACTTTCTTTTCTATCTTGTATTTTTGGATTTTTTTCTGATATTTCCACCAATCACATGTTTTGGAGAAGGATGATGGTTATTACCTTTACAATTAGGGCAAAGTGAGAACTGTGATTTACAATCGGCTTGGGCATGTTCCTTCAATCCACAGTTAGGGCATACTGCATCATCTTGACAGACCGTTTGGGAGTGTCCGAATTTCTGACATTTATAGCACCTTAGCGGGTTTGGGATATACGGGTGAATGTGGAGTTCAAATACCCGTCTTTCACTGATGAAGGTAGGTTTGGTGAGCTAAATGTCAGTATGATGTTGGAATAAGTTTGCCATCTTTCTTTATTATAATTCTCTTTGCTTGTGTGACCTTCTAATCCCACATTTTGTTGACAATTTTCTCTTCTGAAACATTCATTAGGTCCCATTCTGAGATGACACCCTTGAAAGCATTGAGGGTAGCATGTGGTCACACCTTAATCAGAATTCCGCTGAATGTTGTGAGTTTGAGCAGGTACTCTGAATGATTGGGGCTTGTTGTCACAACTAATAGATCACCAGATTTGAGAAGCACACACCATTTTTGGGGAACCTGCTACATTTCCAGGCATTTTTGTATGAGGAATGGCGATAGATTGCTTAGAGCCTGGTTTGATAAGGAATGCAGAATCAGGAAACTTGGATGTTCTATTGGGGAAACATCAGTCTTCAGTTTTTTTTTGGTTGGTATTGTAGTCATTCGGTTGGAGCAAATCCATTGAATTTGGATTTGCTGTCTGAATCAGTGGGAAGTTTTCAATATCCATGTTTTGCTCCTTTTGGCCCTGGGGGTTTGCTTTTCCACCCAGGTTTCTGGACCCGCCACGGGGACAGAGGAGCAGTGCCACAAGGTGACCATTTGTTTTTTTTTTTTAGTGAGCATTAGCAACTAAGGCCATATTGCTCCGGGGATATGCGGTGGTCATTCCCTGACCTTTCCGCATCCTCCGTATTTGGTGACTGACGGGCTCGAATCCCAGTCTAATCAAGAAGCATGTGCTACGCACTGCTGCCCCTGCCCACCTGGCTACAGAGGTGCCGTACAAGGTGACCAAGTGGCAGAGTTAGTAAGTTAGTACTACTAGAAAGGAAAAAAAAACAGAAGGTGGTTTTCCTTTCTGGGCCTTTGCCTACTTCTTTTAGTGCGAAAGAGCTACTTTGATAGAGAAATCAAGGAAAATGGTTGTTGAAACAAAACGTAGAATCTATTCGCTGAATGCTCTTTAGAGAAAGCGCTTTTAGAGACACACTAGAATCGCTTGGTCACGGAACGCTTGGCACCCGGGGCCTTGGTGAGATTCACAGACTAAAAGATTAATGGTATCTCCATTGCCCTACTTTCTGTACTGCTGCTCATCTTCTAGATGAGCAGCAGTAGAGAAAGTAGGGCAATGGAGATTTCCAGGGCTGCTAGGAGTCATAGTGGAACAAGTAAATACATGGGCTGTGTTAGGGTGACTAAGAGTAGAAAAAGGTGCATGTGCGCCAATGCTAGGAGTATAGTAAATAAATTTGATAAATTTGAAGTGCTGGTCAAGATGTCAAAAGCGGATATTGTTGGGATATCAGATATGTGATGCCACCCAGATATAATGAATGCAGAATTGGAATTTGAGGAGTACAATGTGTACAGAAGGACTCATAGGATAGAAAGCGAGCAGGTGGTTATGCTGTTAATTAAAAAGAACATAAAATCGAACAAAGTGCATCCAGTTGACATGGGAGGACAATGCAATATTGCGTTAGTTTGGTGTGACATAAGCACTGGGAAAGGAAAAATGACAGTAGGTGTGTTATAGACCTAATAAATCTGATAATTATATTGAGCAATTCTGCAGAGAAACAGAGTGGGCCAGTAAATCAGAATGTCTTATAATGGGGGATTTTAACTTCCCAGATATAAACTGGAACTTGTGGATTGGTCAATCGCACACTAGCAAGATTATTGTGGATTTATTGGATGATTGTTTGATTGTTTTGGATGATTGTTTTATCAGGGTCTTAATCTTGGATATACTAGGCTTTTCAACTGGAGATATGCAAATGTATCTCCAATTCACAAAGGGGGATCAAATAAGAAATACTGTTTAAGGTTTAGGCCTAAATGGATATCAGATGAATTAATGTGCCTCATGGCAGAGAAGAAAAATGCATGGGATGCATATAAATTATCAGTCGACACAGAAAGCCTATGGCAGATATATGCTAGTCTGCAATCAAATCACAAAGGAGGTTAGGCAGGCAAAGGCAGATTAGGAGAAATCTTTGGCAAAGGATGGAAAGAAAAACAGCAAAGAGTTCTTTACTTATGTAAACTCTAGAAGGAAAGGGATGAATCAAATTGGTCCACTTAACATATATGGTTTAACTATTGATGATCTTGCTCAGGTAGCTAGTAAACTGAATTAGTATTTTGCATCTACATTCACACATGAACAGTTATTCAAAGAGGGGAATGCCAGAAGTTTATCAAACTCTAACAGGGAGCTAAGTGATTTTGTAATAATTGATTGCAAAGTGGAGGAGAAATTGTTGAAGTTAAACATAAGGAAGGCACCTGGGGTGGATGAGATCTATCCAGTTATATTTAAGGAGGCAGCAAAGGAAGAAAGCAAACCCTTAGCCATAATCATGAGAGCATCCTTGGATTCAGGGAAGGTCCCAACGGACTGGGGATGGGCAAATGTATCCTAAATTCACAAAGGAGGGATCAAAGGGTGGCACAAGTAAATACAGATCTGTTAGTTTAACTTCTGTTCTGGGGAAAATAATGGAGTCACTGGTTAAAGAAGCAATGCAGGATCATCTAGACAAGGCTGCAGTTATAGTTCAGACACAGCCTGGTTTTGTTAAGGGGAAGTCTTGTATGACAAATTTGATTGACTTCTATGATGGGGTCACAAAAGAACTGGATGTAAAAAATAATTTTGATATCATATACAGTAAACCCTCGATCTAACGGACTTATAGGGGAGAAGGGGTGTCTGTTAATGCTGAAAGTCCGTTAAATTGAACGTAACCTGGGGGAAGGCATTTTTTTAATGTTCTGAATGTAAAAAAAAAAAAAAAAAGCTTTAATACAATACACAGTACTGTACATATAAAATTATTAAATTATAATAAAGAATATGTAATATTATGTTGTAAATATAAAATGTTGCAATTTGGCCTTTGATTTATGGATATTAGAAACAGTTTGTATTTTTTTGCTGAAAATTTCGCAAACATGTGCTTGTTCTAATTTCTCTGCCACATTTAACTTTGCACGCTTTCTTATAACTCCTCTATCACTTGATACCATTTTAAGTTGTAAGGATTGCAAAATTATTTAATAAATAAAGTCAGAATTCAGAAATCACAGGAACATTCTGTACACCTGACCGCACGATAACTTGAGGCAGACTGAGACTGAAACAAAGCGAGTCAGTAGACCTGCAGTTTAGTGTTTTGCATCATGTTCAGCTCGCAAGTCACAGCCTGTTCTTATCTGTAATCTGGGAAAACAGCTATTTGAACACATTTTCAGAAAGAATAAAAAACAATATCCTGAATTTGATTATAAAAATAAAAGTAGGTAATTATCAAAACAATAATGGAAATAAGTAATTATTATTAAATTTTAATTAATAATAACACTGAAGTTTTGTATAACATACAAAAAATAATATGGTTAAGATTAATATGTACATTATTTGTTTGGTCTGTTAAATCGAGCGTTTACTGTACTTGGATTTTTTGGGGTGCTTAGAGGGAAACAGGCATTCTGTGTGTTATCAGACACTCAGTCTAAAATACTGATGGACCCAATATCTTTTAATTACAGATGATTTGGGAGAAGTCTGGTTGGCCTGCCTCCCTAAAATCTATGTCACCTATGTGGCAATGAATGTGTATAGTGGTTCTCTTCAAAACGCCTGGTCAGCATGACGAGGAAAAGACCAAACCCTCCAGCACATGACAGCACAATGAAATAAATGGCCCTCAAGTCCCCACCAGCTTTCACTTCCCCTCTTATGGCAGCAAAATGATCAGAGTGGAAGCACAGGGAGCTAAGAATCTCTGGGTACGACCAGGCTGCCATGCATGGAAACTGAACTTGGCCTGTTACAACATAACACCGCTCATCGGTGAAGACAGAATATTAGAGCTGGAAAAGGAATTACAAAAATTTGTGAATTGGAATATCATTGATTTGGCTGATACAAGAAGAAGAAATGAATCACTTATAAGTTTATCAAGTGGTAATCTGATGTACACCAATGGAAACAGTGAAAGGAGCGAAGATGGAGTTGGTTTTCTGGTCCATAAAGATATAAAAACATTTTAGAATTCAAAAGTACATCACCAAGGGTATCAAGAGTACTACTCAGGATTTATATAAAGTACAAGCTAAAGGTTATAATGATTCATGCACCAACATCGAGCCATGATGATGAAGAAATGTACATAGAAATTGAGAGTCTTCTTCTAGATGAGCAGAAAACCCACTACACTATCATTATGGGGGACTTCAATGCTAAGGTTGAAAAGAGAAAAAACAGTGCAGAAAGGGGAACTATAGGAAATTTTGGAATTGGTGAAAGAAATGAAAGAAGTAAAAGACTTGTTGAATTTGCAGAATTACGAGGATTGTCAGTAATGAACACTTTTTTCAAGAAAAGGGTGAACAGAAATTGAACATGAAATAGCCCAAATGGATTAACAACTAACGAAATTGATTTGTTCCTCACTAACAGAAGATATAATATAACGTGAATGATGTTACTGTCAACACTGTAAATGTTGAAGTGATCATAGAATGGTTAGATGCACATTTGATATAGATGTAAGAAAAGAAAGGTAAAAACTGACTCGAGTAATTAATACAAAGGTCTTTGAAATAAAAGAAGAGAAGGAAAAGCAGTATGAACTGGAACTTAAAAACAAGTTTGAGCTTCTGCAGACTGTTCAGGACCAAGATATCAATGAGGAATATTACAACTTTCTGAAAGTGATTAAACCCAAGAAACCTATTGGTAAAAAGAAATACAAAGAAGAAAAAATTAGTCAAGAAACACTTGTCCTGATGAACCGAAGATGAGAAATGAAGAGCAAGATAAACACTGACAAGGAGAAAATTGAACATACTGAGTTATGCAAAACCATTAGAAAGAGACTCAGAGAGGACATAAGAAGATTTAACACAAGAAAAGTAGAACAAGCATAGCAGAGAAGGCATAATTCAAATAGCAGAAGACTACTATAGAGAATTATACAAGGAGCGAGGGGATAGTGCCAGCAATGGGGAAGATGGATCTCAAATTAGTAACACATATGACGTACCCGATATCCTTCCTCATGAGGTAGAACATGCATTGAAGAAAATGAAGAATCAGAAAGCCCCGGGGGAAGATGAAGTTACTGTAGAGTTGTTAAAATTGAGAAGAAGAGACATGACACAGAAACTGGCAAGACTCTTCACAAAATGCATTAGGAAAGATGTAACACCTAATGAGTAGAATAATGCAGTCATGGTTTTGCTGCATAAGAAAGGAGATAAATTGGAAATTATAGACCAATTAGATTGATATCCCACATCTACAAGTTGTTCACAAGGGTCATTATTAACAGATTAGAAAGAATACTTGATGAGAATCAACCGAAAGGGCAAGCTCACTTTAGGACAGGATTCTAAACTATGGATCACCTTCACATAATGTCACAGCTAATGGAGAAATCAAATGAATATCAAACACCATTATGCCTGGCATTTGTGGATTATGAAAAGACATTTGACTCCATACAGCATAAGGCAATATTTTGGGCACTGGAAAGACAAGGTATAGATACCCCATAAATTATGATTTTGAAGAAAATATATGAGAACGCTACCTCCATTATTAGACTAGACAAAGACGGTAGAAATTTAAAATTGAGAAAGAAGTTTGACAAGGAGACACAATATCTCCCAAGTTGTTTACTGCTGCCCTTGAGGAAGCTTTCAGAAGATTAGACTGGTCACAGAAAGGAGTCAATGTGAATGGAGAGTACTTAAACCATTTATGATTTGCAGATGACATTGTGGTCATAAGTCACGATACTAAACAATTAGAGGAAAATCTGAATCAGTTATGCAGAGTTAGTAAAGATTTTGGACTAAAGATGAATATGGCTAAAACAAAAGTAAGGATGAACAATTATGCCACAGAAAGGGATATAATGATTGAAGGGGCAGTAATTGAAAGGGTAGAGTCATATACTTATCTGATACAAGTCATTAGCTGCAATAATGATAAATGGTTGGAAGACAAGAGAAGAATAAATTTTGGATGGATAGCATTCAGAAAATATAGTCACACACTGAGGGGCAATATTGCAATTTGTCTGCAATGTAAAATAATGAACCAATGTATACTTCCCACCATGACTTATATGTTGTTGTTGTTATTTGGTTTTTAGGAGAATATTGGCCTGGAGCAATATGGCAACAAAGGCCATATTGCTCCAGGAATATGCGGTGGTCATTCCTTGAACTTTCCGCATCCTCCGTATTTGGTGGTGACGGGCTCAAATCCCGGTCTAATCAAGAAGCATGTGCTACACACTGCTGCTCCTTCCTACCAGGCTATGGGGCACCCCATGACTTATAGAAGTAAAACTTCGGCACACAACAAAAGAATGGAAGAGAAGCCGAGAACTACACAGTGAAGAATGGAACGAATAATATTGGGAATAAGACTGTTAGATAAAAAGAGAAACACATGGATTAGGCAGAAAACTCAAGTAAAGGACATTCTTATCAAAACTAAAGAATAAAATGGTCTTGGGCAGGACACATAGCTCGAAGACAAGATGACAGATGGACTAAGAAAATAACTGAATGGTACCCAACAGGAGCTAGAAGAAAACCTGAAAGACAACGGAGATTGACAGATGAAATTCATGAGTTTGTGGGTAGAAAATGGAGGGCCATTGCACAAAACAGAAGAAACTGGAAAGTTGCTGGAGAGTCCTTCATTATGCAGTGGATTGAAAATGGCTAATGATAATCACTTGGATTTTAGCAAATCTTTTGATATTGTTGCAAATAGAAGGCTACTATACAAATTGGAGCAGTACTGAATTTAGGGCACGTTGCTACAATGGACGAAATAATGGTTGAGTGGGAGAAGACATAGAATGGTAATCAATGAACACTGCTCTTAATGGACTAATGTTGGAAGTGTTGAGCCCATTGTTGTTTTTGGTATTTATCTATGATATTGATAGAGATATATCATGGTAAACGTCTAAGGTTGCAGATGGTTGGCAGGGTTGTTAACGAAGGAAATGATAGTACGGTAGTGAACAGGATTTGGAAAAGGTGAACAGATGGGCTGAGAGGGGGCACTGCAGTTTAACATTGACAAATGTAAAGTACTGCATATGGTAGCAGTAATCCAGAAGTACCGTCTAAACTGGGTGGTACTATACTCAGGGTAGTAGAGAGTGAAAAGGACCTGGGGGTAATTGTGAAGATATGAAGTTTTCTGAGCAGTGCAAAAAGGCTGCAAGAGTAGCTCATAGTGTCTTGTCAATGATATTATTATTAGCCATATAGTGCAAGGAAGCCTGAAGCTTATGATGCATCAGCCAAAAAAAAATTTCTGAATTACCCTGAGAGAGAGAGAAGTCAGAAGTAGAAGGGAAGGAAATTACCAAGAAAGAGAAGAATGATGATGATATCCAGCTCAGGACCCTGGGTGTGTGCCAAGCTCACACTCACCAGATGTGAGCACCTGGAGTTTAATGATATACAGGAATTTTGCTAGCAGGGATAAAGGAGTGATTGTCCCCTTGTATAAGGCAGTTTTTTTTTTTTTTTTATGAAAACTCCAAACACGAGACATATTAGAACCTACAGTACTTATTACCGTGCTTGGGTTTGAGGTTCAGAAGAGGAAAGTAGATGTTTGCTGACGATAGACTAGAACTTCTGTAGATTGTAATTTTCAGGAAATACATATGAAGAAAGGTTGTTCCAGAAAATGGCACTTGAATGAATAAATGAGGAAGATGAAAAGTTGGTTCTGTGAGTTTGAACTTGGACAGTAAATGGATGTTGGCTGGTGACGGGACGTGTTCGGACTGTTTGGAAAGAGAGAGTGGGAATTATAGAGGCCAATTCAGAAGAACAGTGCCCATGGAAGTATCTGTAGAAAAGGCATGAAGCAGAAACAGTATGTCTATAAGACAGTGAGTGGAGAGACTCTGTTAGAGAGGAGTCTTTAATTAACATAACTGCCCTCTTCTGAACGGAATCTAGAAGCCTGAGAGAGGTATTGGTTGCACCGCCCCAGATGTGGGAACAATATTCCATGGTAGGGCGGATTTGCGATCTGTACAGAGTGAACAGCTGTTTGTAAGAAAAGTAACGCCGAGAGTGAAAGAGAAAACCAAGTTTTTTAGATGCAGAGGAAGCAATATTTGTAATGTGCTTGTGCCAACAGAGATTAGAAGTTAGGATAATCCCCAAAAGAGGTATATCATTTTGCCTAGAAATCGAAGCGTCACCAAAGATAAGCATAGAAGCAGAAGAATCCTTTTTGTAAGATATAAGACAAGACTGAGTTTTAGAAGGATTGAAATCAACTAAGTTGTCTTTGCCCCACTGGAGAATTACCTGGAGATCAGCATTTAAGGAATTGGTAGCGGATATTCGAGAAGTTGAAGCTGATTGAGCCGGGTAAGGTTTCTCAAAACGGAAAGTAGAATGCAATGTGCTATCATCGGCAAAACTATGAATAGGATTTCCAGTCAATGGAAGAAGGTCATTAATATACAAGGTGTCCTCCATACTATGAATATGGAGGACACCAGCATTAGTGGAGAAGTTAGAAGACAGAGAGCCATCTACAATCACTCTCAGTGAGTGATCAGAGAGAAAACTGGATAACCAATTAAAAAAAAAAACAGTTGGCAAACCATAAGATGGAAGCTTGTTTAGAAGACCTTTATGCCAAACAAGATTGAAAGGCTTTGAGATGTCAAGAGCAACTGCTTGTGTTTCACAGAACTTTTCCATTGAATTTGTCTGTAAATGGGTAACATAAACCAGAATATCACCAGTGGATTGAAACTGATAGAATCCATACTGGTGATTGTTGATCAGACAGAAGGTTTCTAAAGGGGCCTCCATAGCCAGGTGGGAAGGAGCAGCAGTGCGTAGCACACGCTTCTTGATTAGACCGGTGTTCGAGCCCGTCACCACCAAATACAGAGGATGCGGAAAGGTCAGGGAATGACCACCGTATATCCTGGAGCAACATGGCCTTAGTTCCTAATGCTCCTAAAAAAAGAAAAAAAAACAAACAGAAGGTTTCTAGATAGTTTAAGAGTTGGCAGTTAATTGATTTCTCCATTATTTTATAAAGAGTAGAAGTAATTGGAATGGGATGATAACTGGATGGAGAGATTTGTCACCCTGTTTAGGAACTGGCAGGATATGAGCAAATTTCCAAGCAGAAGGAAAAACACCTTTGGAATAGGAAAGTGAAAAAAGGCAGCAAAGAACAGAAGTAAGTTCAGGAGCATAGGTTTTGAGAACAAGGGGAGAAATACTATCAGGACCTGTAGCTTTCTTAGCATCAAGATTCGTCAAAATTCTTCTGACATCCTTTTGACGGAAGACCACAGGAGGCATTGAATGGAGCATGTTGGGAATGGTGGGAGGTGTTTTACCAAGATCATTAATACATGAGTTGAAAGAAAAATGGAATGCTAGAAGGTCAGCTTTATCCTTGGTTGAAGTGGCAACAGAACCATCTGCTTTTGACAGATGTGGGAGCAGAGATAGCCAAAAGTTGCAGCCAATAGCTTTGGCAAGAGACAAGAATACTCGGCTATCATTAGGGCAAGGCAAGAAGCAAGTTTTCTACTCTTAGCCTGTTCAAAATCTAATTTTGACTGATTAATAACTGCTTTACAATTTTTGCAAGCTTTGGTGTAGGCAGAAAATGAAACTGAAGAATTGGAAACAAGCCAATTACGATATGCAATGTTCTTCTCTTGAACAGCCTTAGCACATTTATTGGAAAACCAAGGTTTAAATAAAGAACGAGATTTTAAAGTGGAGTGTGGGATAAAGGATTCCATTCCTACAAAAACAGTTTCACTCACGCAATCTGAGCAAACACTGACATCAGAAGTTTTGAAACAGTAATCTGGCCAAGGAAGAGAAGAAAAGAAATCTCGCAGGTTATCCCATTTTGTATTCTTGTAATGCCAAACAATACGAGGTTGGGTATATCCGTGAGATTAAGGCTGCATTGGAGAAGAGATAATCACCAAGTTGTGATCTCAGGTGCCGAAAGGACCACTCACTTCGACGGTGTACTTAGAAGGGTTGTTTGCAAGAAAAAATTCCTTTTATGAAAGATGTAGAGCTGGTGGAACGAGTACAGAGAAGGGCAATCGGAGTGGCGAGTGGAACAAAGGGTTAGTGTTACCAAGAGATGCTTAAGTTCTGCAAATTGCAGCTTCTGGGGACTAGGTACCTGCGAGAGGTGATCTAATTGACGTATATAAGACCTTGAATGGATTGAGCAAGCTCAATGCTAATGGGATTATTTTTCTTGCTCAAGATACTAACCTGAGAAGACAAAAATTCAAATTGAGGAAAGACAATTGTAGAATAGATGTGCAAAAATTTTCCTTTAGCCAGCGGGTGGTTGATACTTGGAAGAAACTTTCATCTGTCATAGTGGAGGTCAGCAACTTAAATAAGTTCAAGGCAGAACTAAACAAAACATTTGGAGTGAATGGAAGTTGAAATGGGAAGGGTGCTGGTTTTTTTTTTTTTTTTGACTATGCTATTAAGCTTGCTTTCTTGCATCAGATGCCCTACTAATGCTAATGCCTTCCATGACTTCTAGACGGATCAGAAATGAATTCTGAAGCCAGAACTGGAATTTATTGACTTCAAAGAATATTCAGAATTGCTTCAAAGAAGTTATAATGGATTTTATAAAGAAGTTAAAATCCACCTGGATTTTAACTTCTTTATTATTATTTATATTTATTATTTATTTTAAACTTCTTAAAAATAAATCCAGGTGGATTTATTTTTCATTAATGAGGCTGTGGACTGGTGTATAAAGGTGCACAGTCCATTTCCAACAAATAAAATACAATTTTTTTGAATAAACAGTGATAGTGTAAGCATTCTGGATTTCCTAAATCAGTCTAAAATCTTAACAAGATGGTCATGAAAATTAAAGAATTAGTAAGAGTCATTCTAGGAAATTCCATTTTGCTTGTGTAAGGGTTAGTGTAATGCCACTTGTAATGCCAAACAATACGACTTGGTTTCCCACAACTTGGTTTCCTCAAAACTTGGTTTCCCACAAGCATATGGGTAATGAAAGGGCAGACACACTAACAGAATGAAAGAGACTATTCAATATGGAAACCACCATAATTGCTGATGGCCAACTACCAAAATCCATCTACAGTTAGCAACTCTTCTGGGACTTCAGACATATGCATGCCATCCTTCTAAGCATAAAATGACTTGAAAATCTGCAATGGCTATCACAGTTCTCTGAAATGACATAGTACCAGGAATAAAAGAAACTTGAGAGAATATCAGCAGTGGTTCCACAATAGACCAACTGAATCTCTCAGTGTATGTAATGAGTGCTCAGTCCACTGATCATTTAGTCTACAAATACCCAGAACTATGTGAGCAAAGTGTATTTATGATTTGATGGCCATGAACAAAGCAAAAACTAATCAGAATTAGAACTTTTTCCAATGAACTCTCTGAATTTCTGCATGATATGTTGAGCAGTGCCACTTAACATAGTGTCTGAGAACTTTGGACTCATAAATGAAAAAGTTAATTAAATAATTTTTTAAGTTAGTATATTTATGCTTTATTCTGTTAATTAATTTTGTTTTAAAGAGACTTGTTTAAACAGCAATGTAAATAATGTAATTATGCAGCTTGATATATTTCCTTGTTACCTTAGTACTGTACCCAAGTGAACTCAATTTCTGCATGTCATGTTCAGCAGTGCTGCTTAACACAGTGCTTTACAACCCATAAATGAAAAGGTTGAGGAAATAATTTAAGTTAGGGTATTTACGTTTTATTCTGTTAATTAATTTTGCTTTAAAGAGAATAATTTAAACAACGATGTAAATAATGCAGCACTACACTTTGATATAATATATTTTCTTGTTATCTTAGTACTGCAATGAATTTTTAAAAATTAAGAAACTTTATTAATCCAGCGATGGCTGTGTTGGCATATGCAAAATGTCAAAAAAAAAAAACCCAAAGAAACTTGAAAATCTAATCTGCTATCAAAGTGATGCAGGGTCCTTGAGATGGACTACCTGTGTCAAAATGCTAGTTTCCAAGCCAGAGAGGATTGCGAACGAGGAAATAAGAAAACGGATGCATACAGAAGAAGAAGAAGATATTATAGAATGAATAGAAAAGAGGAGGTTGAGATGGTTTGGATATCTTCTCTGACTGAATGAAGATAGATGGCCTAAAAGAATTTATGAGTGGACACCACAAGTTTAAGAGAAGACGAGGATACCCTAGAAAAACATGGAAGGAAAGTGCACTATCCACCATGAGAGAGAGAAATTTGAAAGATGAGGATGCACAGACCTGGTGACTTTGGAAAATGGAAAAGACAAGGTGACAATCTGTCATATTAAGTGGAACATAGATAGATTACTTAATATTCCTATAGTTTTGACTTTCAGTCTGCATGACTGATTTTGATGGAATTAGTAGTAGTGGCATGTGATGAAAGAAAGCAAGTGTATGAGTTTATGCAGTATCAGGCAAAAAAAAAAAAAAAAAAAAAAAATCACACCATTCCCTCCAAATGCCTGTCCAGTTCCTCCTTAAATTTATTCAACCTATCAACTTCCACAACGACAGATGGAAGTTTGTTCCAGCAATTAACCACCCGCTGGCTAAAGGCAAATTTCTGCACATCTATTCTACATCTGTCCTTTCTTAATTTGAATTTATGCCCCCTTAGGTTCGTAATCTAAACAAGTGGAAGGATCCCATCAGAATTCAGCGTGCTCAACCCATTCAAGAATTTAAACACCTCAATCAGATCACCGTGCAGGTGCCTAGTCTCCAGCCACTGCAATTTGCAGAACTTAAGCCTCTCTTGGTAAGAGGATCCCTTCATTCCCCTCACCAATCTTGTTGCCCTTCTCTGTACACGCTCAAGCAAATCTACATGCTTCCTAAAATGAGGCATCCAGACCTGTACGCAGTACTCAAGGCATGGCCTGACCATTGCCTTATACAGAGGGACAATCATCTCCTTCTCCCTGCTAGCAAAATTCCTATATATCATTGACAAAACACCATGACCTGCCCTGGCAGCCTGTCTGCATTGCTCAGAGAACTTCATATCTGACTGCACAATTACTCCCAGGTCTTTTTCATTTTCTACCACCTTAAGTGTAGTACTACACAGTAGGTACGTTTCTCTGGGGTTACTTCTACCCATATGCAGTACTTTGCATTTGTCAAGGCTAAACTTCAGTTTCTACTTCTTAGCCCATCTGCCCAAATTATCTAGATCCTGTTGCAGTAGCACACTGCCATTACCGTCATTAACAACCCTGCCAACCTTTGTATCATCTGCAAACTTCGACATTAAGCCTGATATACCTTCATCAATATCATTGATAAATATACAAAACAACAGTGGACCCAAAACCAAACCCTGTGGGACTCCACTAATAACATTAGTCCATGAAGAGCAGCACCCATTGATTACCACCCTCTGTCTTCTCGCACTTAACCATCCTTTTATCCATTGTAGCAACTTATCCTTAATACCATTCTGCTCCAATTTGTACAGTAGTCTTCCATGTGCAACAGTGTCAAAATCAGATCTGAATTTTTTGCATTCTGAAAACCCCTATGCACCAGTTCATGTAATAATAGGCTTAAACATTTGGTGAGAATGCCATGTGTCTGTAATAAAAATGAGAATCACAGGTTTGAAAAATTAGGGAAGTAGATGTATAATACTAATTTATTTTTGGTTCTGATTACATTTGTTACATGTCAATGTTTCAGTTTGAAGGTGTTATTGGATTAAATTTTCTGGTGGATACTATAATTTACATTATAAGTTTCTGGCTCATGTTGTTTAGTTGACTGTTGTTTCACAGCTGATCATGTAAGTGGAATTTTTATTGTAATTTTTAAGTCTTTTTTTTCCCTGTTTAAAGCCAGCACAGTTTGGAATGGCCAATACAGCTGTTGTTTGTTTGTTTGTTATTTGGTTTTTAGGAGCATTAGCAACTAAGGCCATATTGCTCCGGGATATGCGGTGGTCATTCCCTGACCTTCCCGCATCCTTCGTATTTGGTGGTGACGGGCTCGAACCCCGGTCTAATCATGAAGCGTGTGCTTCGCACTGCTGCTCCTTCCCACCTGGCTATGGAGGTGCCGCCAATACAGCAATCACTAATGGGCTGCTGATATAATACAAAATTTCTAAAAGAATTGGCACTTCAATTCCATATGTGGCTGTCATTATTGTCCACAATACCAAAAAATAAAATAGAAAACCTTTATTACTACATCAGCATAATAATTTAAATTTCATTTGCGAATTAATTTTCAACTTTTATTTGCAGTCTGATTCACATATATTATTCACTTGATTTCAGAAATTCAATCAAGCACAATAAAGTGGCAAAAGCAAATTTGGCTCTCAAATTCCTTTAAAGGTTCTTTAAATTTTTAAAAATATTTTTAATTGAAGTGTAAAGATACCAGAGATTGGCAAGCTAAATACAGCATTCACTAATGGACCACTGATATGACAAAAAATTTCCAAAAGCATAGGCAGTTTAATTCTATATGGCCATTGATATTGTCCACAATACTAAAAGATAAAATAGTAATTCTTTATTATAATTTATAATAAAAGTAATGCGATCAGCATACAATATTATCAATTTTCAGAGGTACTGTTGACATTTACTTGCAATCTGATTCATATATATTATGTGTTTGATTAATGAAATTCTATGTATGAAAAATTGGGGGAAACAAATCTGGCTCTCTAATTCTTTAATTAAAAAAAAAATAATGATAATAATAAAACAAAGAACATAATGAAAAACTCATTATAAGACTTTTAAAGTTTCCATTCTTAAATTTTTATTTTAAAACTTATTTTTTTAAAAAAATATTTCTGCTATATATGCTTAAAAGATATACTACAGCATATTTCCGTGTGCATTTATATTCTTATGAAATACCATTAGCTGTTGTGATGATTTTTAATACCAGTTTAATGTTAATTTATAAAAAAAATAAATTAATTAAAATAATGATTAAAAATTAATTTTTTTTCTTATATCCACTGTATTGTCAAGATAACAAATACATCAAGAAGTGAACAATTTTAAATAATTTATTGCAAACTTTTCCATGGTATCTTGGAAGATTCACATGAGACAGATGGTATGACTTCTGGGGACCTACCAGCTAGATAATTAAGGAAACCATATCAGGGAGCTCATTTTCAGATTGTTTTTTAAATGGAAATACCAAACACAAAATATATTAGAACTTCGAGTATTTAGTACAGTAAATAGGTTGAAGGCAAGGAAGACAGCAGATACTTTTTCCCCAGATTAGATTTGAATTTATGTATATTGTAATTTTAAGGAACTACATGAAAACAGAAGTAGAAAGGTTATGTGAGGAAGAGAAAAAGTTAGTTCTCTGAGTTTGCAGCTGGACACAAAAAGGATGCTGACTGGTTGTGGCAGAGTTTGCATTGGTTTGGAGGAGAATGTGAGTGAAGTATAAATGACAATCCAGAAGAACAGTGCCAATGGAAGTATTTATATAAAAGGCATGTATCAGAAATTGCATGGGTCATTAATTGACCGACTGTTCACTACTGATGGAACCCAGAAGTTGACAGCATTTTGGGAGCACTACTGCAAATGTGGGAAAGATATTTTTGGTAGGGTGAAATTTAAAATTGTATGGCAAGTAATCAATTGGAATAAAAGTAATGCCATGAGCAAAAAATAAAACTGAATTTTCATGATGCGGAGAAAGCAATATTTGGATTTTCTTATACCAAGAGAAGTTAGTAGTCAGGGAAATCTCTACAGAGATAAGTGATCTTGTCTAGAAATCTGAGTGTCATTGAAGATGAGCACAGGAGCAGTACTCTCTTTTGTGAGAAAGAAGACAGGAGTGAGTTTTAGAAAGAATGAAGTTAACTAAGTTTTCTTTGCCCCATTGGAAAATTTCCTGGATATCAGCAGTGAAGAAAATGGTGGTGGATATTCAAGAAGTTGAGGCTGTCTGTGAACAGCAAGGTTTCTCAAAGTGGAAGGTGTAATGTGCTATTATCAGCAAAATTATGAATAAAATTTCCAGTTGGTGGAAGAAAAAACCTAAACTTTGGGGAACACCAAGACCATCAGGTCAGGAAGTTAGAAATGGAGAAGTTAAAAGTATTTACTGATGTATAGGTAATTCAACAATTTTATTCACAGTAAATATACTGTAATTAAATGTGTAATGCCCAACACTTACTATAAATAGTTTACCGCCATAGCATCCAGCAGGGCAGTATTATCCTACAAAGATAATGTTGCTCCTCTGGCCTAGGCACCATGATTTTTTTTTTTTTTTTTTTTTTGTTTGGTTTTTAGGAGCATTAGCAACTAAGGCCATATTGCTCCGGGAAATGCGGTGGTCATTCTCTCACCTTTCCGCATCTTCCGTATTTGGTGGTGACGGGCTCAAACCCCGGTCTAATCAAGAAGCGTGTGCTACGCACTGCTGCTCCTTCCCACCTGGCTACAGAGGCGCCAGGCACCATGAAGATAAACTATTTATCATTTACAGAAAATAATACAGCTTACCTCATATGTATTAATATAATACTGTTCTTTAGTTTTGTTTTGAATGGCAATTGGCTTTGCTAGATTTCTGAAAAGGAAATTGGACAAAGGTAAATAAAATAATTTCAGATGATAATAATAACTATGAAATACAGTGCAAAACAAAACATAGTTAACGACAAGAAATACCACACTCTATAACATTATTAATCTTCTTAAAAAATTAAAAAAATAAATAAAGGTGAACTACAGGTAGTTCACCTTTACTTCATTTTTTATGAGACAAGCATGTGTTTTGCAGACGTGTCCACTAGACATGTACTGCAAAACAAATGCTTGTCTCAAAAACCTAGTAACCAAATTAGTACAAAATATTTAATACAAGAAACATATCACAAGGAATAAAAAAATGTAAAAAAAAAAAAAAAAAATCAAACAATATTTAAAACAAATTCAAAACTAAAGCCAACTGATATATTAAAAAACACATTCCTGATATTAGAAAAGTGAAATCTATTTCAACAATAAAGTTTGAATCTTTAAACCCTTCTATTGAATGGATTAAAGATGGAAAAGAAAAAGTAATTAAATATCTTAAGTTAACATCATACCTGTCATAAACTGATGATGCCATCCATTTGAAGGTGGGAACATGCCCAGCAGCATAGGCCATAATGCACCAATTCGAACCCACAGAAAGACAAACACTTGTCAAAGAAATACTTCTTCAAAGAAATAAAAGAATAATAAAGAGTGATTCAAAGTAAAACAGGAAGGGAAAAGATCTTTATTTATCCTTGGAATTTCAACGGTTTGATATGATGGGTGTTTAGTTTAGTAAACAAAAATAAGCTTATGAAGAAAATATTCACGTTTTCCACTAAGAAATCTGAGTGCATCCATCCTCTTATTTGAGATCCTGAAATAAATGGTGGAGCACAGTGGTTAATGAAAAAGTAATTTTGTAAAAGAACAGCTTTAAGTTCCATTCTTTTGATAACAGTTATTGCTCAATGATTGTTTAGATGATCTAACTGCCACTATTTCACTTACTTAAAGTTTAAAACTGGTTTTTCCATCAAGTATTACTGTTTGGATGAGTTCTGAAATATGTACTGGTTCTGAGATATGAGCAAATAAAAACTGTACTGAATGCAGTGAAGAAAGAAAAAGACCTGGAGCTAATTGTACGGTCTAACATGAAGCTCTCTGAGCCGAGTCAAGCAGAGCAGACAGGTTATTAGAAGAGCTTTATAGTGTATAAAGCGATGATTGAGCTGCATCTCGAGTACTGACATTTTAGAAAGGATGTGGAACTTTAAGAATAGTTACAGAGAAGAGCAAAAAAGTTTAGTCAGGGGCAGAAAATGATACCCTCACCAAGAAAGAAATCAGTTCTGTAAATTTCAGCCTCTGTAAACAAGGCACCTGTGAGGGGATGACATCCTAACTGTTGCCTGGATGATATATAAGGGACATGAAAATTTACTTTCAGGCAGTGAGTGAGTGTTGGAACAAACTTCTATCTGGGGTTGTGGAAATGGGTAGTTTGAATAAATTTAAAGTTGAATTAGACAAATAATTAGAGGGGATAGACATATGAGATGGAAAGTGTATTTTTTTTCCCCCTTGTAATGCTTTTGATTGCACATGAACAACTGGTATACAAACTGAACAGTGTAGCATTAGCACTATGGATAAAGGAAAAGTGGTTGTTGTTGTTATTGGGTTTAATGACACAAGGGTTACTGAGGCCAAATTGTGTCTATTCATAGTTTAACTGAATGACCATATCCTTATAGTTGTTAAATTATATACTCTTGTATAGGTCAATACATTTATGTACAGGCATAGCTCGGTTAACGTTACCTCTGATAACGAAGCTTCGATATAACGAAGTCCGCAATTTCAAGCCCCATTTAACATAAAAAAAATATTCCAGTTTAATCACCTGAAATCTAAACAAACTGAAGAAATTACAGAAACCTTTTGGGCTTCTCGTGGTTGGTTCGAGAAATTTAAAAAACGGGCCAGGATTCATAGTGTAAAATTAACAGGAGAAGCTGCAAATAAGTTTCCAGAAAAGGAAATAAAGGAAATAATTGAACGTGAAAAATTTCCACCAAATTCGGTGTTCAGTGTTGACGAAAGCGGTTTGTTCTGGAAACAGCTACCAACAAAAAGCTTCATTTCTATTGAAGAAAAATCAGCTGCTGGGTTCAAAGCAGCCAAAACCATTTAACATTACTCTTTGGATCAAATGCCTCTGGCGATTATAAATTAAAATTGTTATTAGTTTACCATTCAGAAAATCCGAGGGTGTTAAAAGGTAACATAAAAATGAATTCACCTGTAATATGGAAAGCAAATAGAAAAGCGTGGGTTACCAAGGAGTTATTTACTGATTGGTTTGTTAACCACTTTTGTCCTGAAGTAAAACGGTATTGTCAAAAAAACAACTTTGAAGAAAAAGCTCTTTTGTTGTTAGACAATGCTCCGGGACATCCTACTGATTTTAACACGTTGGACACATGCATTCCTGTCAAAGTTGTGTTTCTTCCAGCAAACACAACTTCCCTGATTCAACCATTGGATCAGGGAGTAACAGCATCATTTAAAGCTTATTATCTGCATCGAACATTAAGCAATTTATCTGAACTAGAGGATAAAGAGGAAATGACAGTTAAAACTTTTTGGAAAAACTACACCATTAAAAACGCAATTGAAAACATTCATAGTTCTTGGAAAGAAGTCACTAAGAAATGCTTAAATGGAGTTTGGCACAAAATATGGCCAGAAGTTGTACTAGAAGAAGAAAATAACATCCAAGAAATTAGAAATGAAGTTATCCAGATGGCTCAATCAATAGGTTTCGAAAATGTCGATGAAGAGGATGTTAGAAATTTATTGAATGCAGAAGATGATGGTTTTTCAGTGGAAGATTTAGAAAACCTTGTTAGCAACGAAGACAAAGATAATGAAGATGAGGTTAAAGAAGTTCCTGCCGAAAAAGTGTTAACAACCAAAGATTTAAAAAGGTGCTTAAATGACATTGAAAAATGTTTTAAATTTTTTTAGTGAAAATGATCCTGATTTAGGAAGAAGTTTTATTGTTAAGCGATCAGTGTTAAATGCAATAACTTCATATAGGCAATTGTTAAATGAAAGAGAAAAAAAGCATAAGTAATCAACTTTAGACTCATATTTTAAAATGTGATTTCACTTTGTATGTAAGTTGCCTGTTTATTTAATAAAACTTTTCTTTGTTCGAAAAAAGCTCTTCATTTTCTTTACGTAGGAACGTATCCCTATTCTGGCCATAGTATTTTTACCTCTGAAAACGAAGTTTCGCTTAACGAAGTAATTTCGTGGAACGCATCCTATTCGTTATTCGAGGTATGCCTGTATATTAAAAGTTTTTCAATATTTGCATTGTTTCCTAGGATATGAGATAAATCATGTCATATGTTAAAAAGCCTGGAAATTGATTGAAAACTGTTTGACCAGATGGTTGAATATAAGGGACAATCAAACAGGAAAAGGCAGACAAGTTCTATTATTAATTTGTAATAATACTGTAAGTTGACAGTTACAGGATGAGCACTGGGGTGGGTTTTCTCCCAATAACAGGAAGAGATGGGTATGATGCATATGTCCAATTCTCAGCCTTGTCAACACCACTTCCTCTTGTCTATTTTGTTGGAAGCCAGAGAGCCACAGTTTTGGTTCTTGTTTTATCTGGTAGAATTTATTGTTGGTGTTACTTTTCCAGATCTGTGACCAGTTGTAATATGCTTTGTGAATAACAGGCTTATAATCAGTGTAAAGAACCTGAGAATGTTATGAGAGAGTGGGTTGAGTATATTTAGTGGCAAAGTCAGCACTTTCATTTCCCGGACTGCCAAAATGGCCAGAGATCCAGCAAAAGCTGATTGGACATAGTGCAAGAGAATAGCTGGGAATGAATGTGCTTCAATTTAGGATGAAAAGAGAAGGAAGAGTGGCTGGTTGAGTGTCAGAAGACAGAGTATTTAATCAAGGCCAATGCAATTCATGGGCTATTATTTTTAATTTTTTAATATTTGTTAATTATACTGGTGTAGGAATATCAAATTTAATGTATAAGTATGCTGCTGATACAAGGGTGGGCAGGATGGTTAATTAATAATCAGCATATGCCAGAGTATACCTGCGAAAAGATTGTCGAATAGCCCCATGTGATCTTTAATAAACATAACAATCCTTTCCCCCCCATGTGGTGGCGGATCTGGTGTTCAGGTACTTCACTGAGGTAACTGTACAATCTATCTTGAATGAAATTCTGTCAACAGTGAAGACAAGCTTCTAGGATATCTCATTGGGGTCTGCAATGTTATTTAGTAATGTTACCAATGGGGAGAAAGAAGTGGTGCTCCTGTTGTATAAGGCTCCTGTTCTGTTAGAGAACAGAAAGGTAATCTTTCCAAGTTCTATTAATTTCAATGTTTGAAAATTAAGCATCTCCTAGGAGACTTCATGGAATGCTTAAGGCTCCAGATTGGTTGAATAAACTAAGTGCCGATGACATCCTTATCTTCTGGATGATACAAAAGTGGGGGAATAAACTTAAATTATAAACAGATGGTTAGAGGACAGATGTTCTCAAATTTGCTTTCAGCTGTAGAGTAATTTACTATTGGAGTAAAAGGGTAATTTGAATAGACTTCAAGAATGACTGGAGAAATTATAAAAAGGGTAGGTGAAAAAGAGTGTATTTTTTTAAAATGGCTGATGTTGTCAAAGCATGCTTCCTTGCACTCTGTACTGCTACTAATCAATATTAGTACTAATTCAAATTCTAGATGGTTAATTTGTACCAATTAATATTAATATAATGAACCATCTAGTTAGTGCAACAAAATCACATGCCAATCAGTATTTTTAGAGAGAAAAAAAAAGGGGGGGAAGAGAAACTTTCTCTTCTCCCCCCCTTTAAAAATTTCTTCTTAATGCAAACATTGTAGGGATATCAGAGACATTGTTTCACTCAGATATAAGGGATGCAGAATTTGATTATGGGGAGTACAATGTATACAGAAAGGATATAGTGTATAGTGTTTGCTGTCTTCTAGCACCGGGGATTCCCCCCTCCCAACTCCAAGTAGTATACTCTGTGTTGCAGTACAAATTCTGTAAAGGCCACAGATAACATGAGTTATTTGCATAGTCTGCAGAGTGTAGTGTGGGATTACGTTGTTCCTCTGGTCACTTAGCTGCAAGGTTCCTGGAAATCGGGGACACCCTGCTGGCCATCCAACACCATGAGATGAGCCAGGTCATAGAATGTAACGTCCTCTGGCTGAGGGCGACTCTGGCATTGCTAAAATTTGCCAGAGAGGGCACATAAAGGACAAGCAGGACAGGAGAGGGGGGGGGGAGGTTATGCTCTTCCTTAAGAAGCATATTAAATTCAAGGCAATGTATCCAGATAGCACAGGTTGCCAGTGCAATGTTGAGTCAGATTGGTGTGACATAAGCACTGAGAAAACAAAAATGTATTATAGGCCTAATGATTGTGATAAATAACAAAATACTATACAGTGTAATAGAGCATGCCAGTAAATCAAAATGTCTTATAATGGGAGAATTTAACTTCCCAGATATCAGCTGGAACTTTCGGGTTTGTCATTCACACGTTAGCAAGACTTTTGTGGATTTTCTAGATGACTGTTTTCTAAAGCACATGTTAGAAAGGCAACATGAGGAAGAAATACTCTTTATCTGATTATCAGCAACGATTATTCATACATTAAGAATTTCCAGGTAAAAGAACCTCTGGGTGGCAGTGCACTGATGTGGGATTTACTTAAAGACATAACTACTGTCAAGGGTAAAGGGAAGGGCTATTGCAATCATAAGGGTGACTACAGTGGTCTCAGAGAGTTTTTAAATACTATACAGTGGGACCATGAGCAAATTCTAAATGGGGAGAATTCAGAGAAGGAACTGAAGAAGCTACTAAGCTTTTTGTACTAATTAAGAAATACTGTTCCAGGCTTAGACCTAAATGGATGTCATATAAACTGATGAGATTTGTGGCAGAGAAAAAAACATGTATGGCATGCATGTAAAATATCAGGTGATAAAGAAGTCTCTGTTAGATATTAACTAGTCTGATATCAAGTTACAAAGAATGTTAAGCAAGCCAAGGCAGATTTTGAGAAATTTTGACAATGGATGTAGAGAAAAACAGCGAAGACTTCTTTACTTATGTAAACACTAGAAGGAAGGGGATGAATCACATTAGTCAACTTGATATTAATGGGTTTAACAGTTGATAATCCTTGTCAAGTTGTTCACCAACTGAATAAGTAATTTACATCTATATTCACACAGGAAAAATAGATTAGGAATGGGGATGCCAAAAGTGCGTCATATTCTAACAGGCAGCTGAATGATTTTGTGATTTACTGAGAGGAAGGTGGAAGAGAAATTGTTAAAGCTAAATGTAAAAAGAGGTACCCGGGATGGATGGATTCTGTCTGATAATATAAAGGGAAACAACAAAGGAGGTAAGCATAATTATAATTATTATGATAGTATCTCTGGAATCAGGGGATGCCCCTATGGATTAGAGATATCTGAGTCCCTTGTTGTTTGCAATATTTATTAATGATATTGATGAAGGTACATTGAGCTTAATGTCCAAGTTTGAGATGATACAAAGGTTGAAAGGTTAGTTGATGATAGAATCGGGGTAAGCTATTGCAAGGAGATCTAAAAAATTAGGCGGATGGCTAAAAATAACAGCTGAAGTTTAACGTTGCCAAGTATTGCATATGGGTAGCAGTAATTACAGATTAATGTGCTAACTGTGTTGCACAGCAGGCCTCCGTTATAATGCAGTTCACTTTACGCTGATTCGCTATAACGCTGTTCTTATATTATAACCCATATCTGACCATAATGCTGTCACAGATCACTATAACACTCTTTTACAGATTGCATTTTTGGCATATTTAAATAAATAAAAAATAAATTATCTATTTATACTCTGGGTTGACCAAATGGTCAGGAGAGTTCACAAGATATACAGAATACAAGAAACAGCACCGTATTCATGGGCTTGAACCCCGGTCACTCAAGGCACGTGTACTTATGCACCCGCGTGCCTGACCACTAGTCTACGGCGGCCTCTAAAGAATTTAACAAAATCGTTTCATTTGATCGAGTCGATAGCTTGAAAATGAATAGCAAAACAGCATTAAAACATTTCCCATGCTGACTTGAGAAATTTTCCCATACCCAGTGAAATTTTCTTGCACGCTAATTTAATTGCAGTACAGTGACTTGTTATGTAATTCCGAGATCAACATTTTAAAAAATAATCAAGTATATTGCTTGTAATATTTGCGTTATATGCATTTATCTGAAGTCTAGTCATCACTCAGTACAGTATTAGACATCGTGCGTAACGGACAGTTTACTTGAACATTGTATCATAATTAATGCAACCAACGCAGTTACATTTTCGAAGAGTTAATAATGGCCGATAAGAATGAAAAAGCATCTGGGCGCAGTACGAAGACTATAAATGTAAGAAAAAGACTGAATTTGAAATTAAATTAGACGTTTTGAAGTGAATTGATTCCGGTCAACGACAAGCAGATGTATGCCATAATTTAGGACTTGCAAGTTTAACTGTAAGAACAATTATAAAAAAATAAAGAATTAATTTTAGCAGCAGGAAAGATAGCTGTTCCACTGCAAGCAACTAGGGCTAGGCCGACTATTAGGATTGAAATGGAAAGATGTTAACTAATTTTATTGAAGATAATATCCAATGCAGAATTCAGTTAAGTTAAATATTACAAAAAAAAAAAAAAAAAAAAAAAGAGAGATAGAGATTAGCCAATATGATGATCTGAAGAAAACTCACCTAAAAAAAAAAAAAAAAAACAAAATGTGGAACCATTTAAAACTGGTAAGCGCTGGTTGAATAGATTTAAAATCTAGGAAGAGGTCGCAAGTGCAGATGAACCTAAACTTTCAAAAAAGAACTTGTTAAAATTATTGAAGAGGGGTATTGTGTGTTATACTTCTCAACAAGTTTATAACATAGATGAAGCAGGACTTTTATGGAAACGAATGTCTAAAAGAAGTTTCATATTGAAAGAAGAAAAAAAAACATGCCAGGTTTCAAAGCGGCGAAGGATCGGGTGACTTTATTGTTGGGTGGTAACGCTGCGGGGGATTTAAAATTAATACCACTTTTAGTTTATTTAGAAGAGGGCCAACCCAAAATTGACACATTTTTCATGATTAAATTCATCAATTAAATTAAATCAATTTAGATCAATTAAATTTATGATTTTAATTGGAATTTTAAGTTTAATTTTGATAAGTAAGTAGTTACCACATAATTATATACATATGTAATGCAGAATATTTTATATGCACAAATATTTGAATATTAATCTTTTCACTACCGTTTAATATTAATTAGGAATTATCCTATGGCACCGACTGCAACTTACAAATACATATGTTACCTTATGGGAATGCGGCGCTCGCTTAGTGCGGATTCACTTAGCACTCTGTTTTTCTGGAACGAATTATCAGTGTTAAGCGGGGTCACCTGTACTGCAATCAGGGTAGTGGAAAATGATCAAGGCTTGAGGGTAATTGTGGAGTCAGATATGAAGTTCTCTGAGCAATGCAGACAGTTTGCCCAGACAGCTCATCAGGTTTTGTCAATGATATACAGTAATGTTATTGGAGAGGATTATCTCATTACACAAGGCAATGGTTATGCTGCATCTTGAGTACTGCATACAGGTCTTGAGGCCACATTTTGGGAAGGATGTCGATTTGCTGGAATGGATGCAGAGAAAGGCAACAAGATTGGCGAAGGTAATGAAATGTTGGTCTTACCAAGAAAGGCTTCAATTCTGCAAACTGAAGTACCTGAAGAGTAGGTACCTTTGAGGTGATCTGATTAAGGTGTTTAATGTTTTAAATATGGATTGAGGAAGCACAATGCTAATGGCATTCTTCCTCTTGCTCAGACTATACACACAGAAGGAGCATAAATTCAAACAAAAGACAGATATGCATAGATGAGTCTTCAACAATCAGATGGTTGATTGTCGGAACGAATTGCATCTGTCATCATAACAGGCGATGCAGGAAGTTTTTTTTTGGCTGATGCTACACAAGTTGCTTTCTTGCATCATATGCCATTACTACTACTAATAATAATATTATTACTTCAATAATTATTTCTCCCTTATTATTATTATTACTACTACTAATAAGGGGGCACGATGGCCGGCCCAGTGGTTACGAAACTGGACTACCAGCGTGATGAACCCTAGCTCGAGTCCCATGCTGGTGGAAGCAAACATGCTTTTCCATCATGCCAGGAGACATGATGGAAATATAACATAATAACAACCAGGTATAATAATAATAATAATAAAAAAATATCTGTATCTTCTTCGCTGTTCCAATCTAGGGTTGGGTCAGGCAAATCAAAGCCTTCCATCTTTTTCTATCTTCCTAAATCTTATCTTCTGTTATTCTCTCCCACTTAATTCCCTTCATTTCCAACATCTTCCCTAATCTGATCTCTCCATCTTTTTCAGGGTCTTCCTCTCGGCCTCTTGTCCATTTTTATCTCAAACATTCTTCTTAGTATTCTGTTCGAGTTCATTCTCTTCATGTGTCCAAACCATTTCAAACGTGATGCAGTCATCTTCTCCCTCAAACTTTCTATTCCCAAGTTCATTCTAACTTCAATAATTCTAATTTTGTCTTCTAGATTTAGCTAGCATAGTCCTTAAAACCTTCATTTCCATTCCTTGGATTCTGTTAGTATTCTTTTTATTCATCCTCCATGTCTCAGCAGCATACATCAAAATAGTGATAAAATATGCCCTATTCAACAGATTTTTACACTTCATTGGAACTTCCCTAGCCCATAACATGCTGTTAGCATTACAGAAGTAACTCTGACTAGCTGCTATTCTCCTTGTTATTTCCATACTAGGATGCCATCCTTTGTTAATATACTCTCAAGGTACTTAAAATTGTTTGCCACCTCCAACATTTTATTTCCTAATTTTATCCCTTTTATACTTGCTTCTCCCCCTCTGTCCATCAACCATTTCTTTGCTTTTTTGGCTACTTATCTTTAGATCAGGCCTGGGCAAACTTTTTGGCTGAAGGGCCACATTAGGAATTCAAAAAGAAGGCGGGCCGCACCTAAAATACTATTTTTAGATATATACATAAGAAAATTATTCTCTAACAACCAAAAATTTAATGAGATGAATGGAACTGTTTTACATCTTTTACATAAAAAAATTATTCTCTAACAACCAAGAATTCAATGAGATGAATGGAACTGTTTGACATCTTTTACATAAAAAAAATTATTCTCTAACAACCAAGAATTTAATGAGATGAATGGAACTGTTTTACATCTTTTACCATTTTTTTAATTTCGGGTGTTAATTTTGTAGTTGAGATTCTTAAAACTGCTTGTAAATGTTCATCAGTAATGCTTGATCATAAAGAATTTTTATTTAGATTCATGATGGAAAATGTTTGTTCACATATGTAGGTTGATCCAAAAATAACCAAAATTTTTTGGGCAAAATCTTTAAGTTCGTCGAATTTGTCCAAATTAAGAGTACAGTATTGTCAAATTTATAGATTTCCTCACAATGGTGCAATTCCCTTAAATCGGTATCACACTGCAGTTCACTCGGTGCACTATCAATTTTTATTGATAGTGCACCGATAGTGATACTGCATCAAGTGTGGTGCAGGATAAAGTCACTCGTGATCAGTCCTTAGGCAGAGGGGTTGGTTCAAAAAGGCAGAGTCTCCCAAGGAAGACAGAGGAGCAAGAGCCACTCCCTCATATGGCTACAAGAGAAGGGCAACACCATCCAGCCAAACCAACTGGAAGAGCTTCCAAATTTTAGCACTATACTATACCACTACCCTTTCATACTCAGGCCATGAAGTTTTCAAATGTCCTTTGTATATAATTTTGGTATGGATCTCTAATATTTTCATATTAGAGATCCTGAATAACTTGTAGTTTGGGTAGTTAAAGGGGCTGAGCAGGGAAAGCAAAAAAATCATGTTCGCAAAAAAAATTAATTCCATTTGTTTGACAGAATTAATAGACAATGTGCATTTACGAATAGTTTGTCTTCACACCAACATTTGACTGGTTTCTAATACTGAACTCATACTGAACTCTATTATTTTCTTTGTTTACATTACTTTTAAGTTTGAAAAGCCTTGAGTATGAGGAAATTAGATTACTTCCTATATATAAAATGTCAAAAAGCATCTCAGCAAGGTGTAATTTGTAATCCAGGCAACATTTGTAATCTGCTTATTATCAATAGAATTGGTGTTTTTCAGTTTTAACCTGTTTAGCAACTAACAAAATTGTTAATTTGTTAGATGTTAGAACATTCTAACTTGTTTCTTATATAAATCAGAAGGAAGTTTATAGAAAGATCAGAAAAAAGAAATCCCTATCCACTGGCTGATGCTGCATAAGCTCATACACTTGCTTTCTTGCATCACATACTACTACTACTACTACTACTGTTGATTATATGTATCACTTTTACTTATTCTATTTGCAAGGCATTATTTAACAACCAAGCAGGATACCTCTATTTTTAAATGTACTCATCAACACAATTATTCATTCTATCTTCTTTAAAGAACGAATACTAAGGTGCAATGGTAAATTGAGCAATAACTTGATTTTTTATGAGAAAGTGGTCTATTACTATTAATCTGCAAATAATTGAGTTTATTTGTTGGTGATATCTATATTTTTTGCAACTAATAAACATTAAATTCAGTATTCAGTATTATTAATGCCAAAAATACAAAAAAGAAGATTTTTTTTTTCTGCATCAGAAAAATATTAATAAATAATAATAGTAAAAATAAAACAGAATATTCATACTAATTCTGTTTCTGGAAAGTAACCACCTAATTTGTCCCAAATTTAGCCATATTCACTTTTGTTATGCTGGAAAGTAACTCATTCCAGTGTTTGACAACCTGTTCCTCACTGGCAAATACCATGAGATACAATCTATTATTTCCTGAGATTTTTATATCTATGCCTCCGTGGATTCTGTCTAAACTACAAGTGGTAACAGACATTTCTCATTCATTTTATCAACTCCTTCTGCACCTCATACACCTCAATTAGCTCTCCTCTTGGATGTCTAGTTGTCAAATGTTACAGTTTGACAACTACACTTTCTGAGCTGTTCTTCAAATATACATCGATTCGGGCTCATTACTAACCTGGTTACCCTTCTTCAAACTCTCCAGAAGCTCTGCAACTTTTTTAGGCACATCTCTAGACCCAATACAATATTCCAAATAGATTCTAATCATATCCTTTTATAGAGGCATAATAGTGTCATTCTTAAAGGGGCCCTATAAATCTTGTAAAGGACACCAAAAATATCCAATTTGACAATATGTACAGAATTAATTGTAAGTATACATACAGTGTATACAAAGAATGAGTTCCAAAATTTTCTGCTGCTTTTTATAAATTTCTTATTTATACCTGTTGGTATTATATTTCATGTCATATTTGAAAGTGCAAAGTTTCATTTAAACTGAAGGGCAGAAACAATGTGAGCTAACAGTAAAATACAATTTTAAGAATTAAAGCATTTGTTATATTATTTAAAGATATCACTTCTTAATTTCTTTAAAAGTTTTCTTTATAAATTGGAGTGAAAAAAGTCATTTAAAAAAATTAGACAAATGTCATTTTGTCTAAACTTTTAACCTGTCAAAATCTGGACACTTACAAAGTTTCAATAATGGATACTGCTACATTCAGAATATAGCAATTAATAAAACATTTTAAAAAAAAATTTATTGGGAGAAAGATGTATGTGAGAATTAATTCTAATAAAATATTAAAGAACACTGCATTCCACACAAAATTTATAAAGGCCATAAATTACTGAATTTATTGAAACAAACCAGAAAGAAAACTTTAAAAAAAACATTTCAATAACTAACCATTTAGAGGCCAATTTGACCAACCAGTGAACAATAAACAGTTCCACGATACTGTGGATGCTGACAACAGGCTCTGTACTTTAGACTTAACAATGATATTCAATGGATTTTGAAACTTGTTAAATTCTTGTTTGAAAATCTTTTTTTTATTTTGAACACTATGTAACTCAGTCTGTGCTTGGATGATTAACTCCATAGAGAGAGACATTTTTGCTGCCACCTTGTGGTTTCAACCTTTATAATCTTGTTGATTGGTAATTAAGAATGATTCACAATAGATTCACTATTAACTGAGTTTGTTTGGTCAATTCATGAAACTGCTAATAGCCTACATCATCCAAAGTCAACCATCAGTGATATTATTGTAAAATAGAAGAGCAATGGTATCACTACTGTCCAGCAATGTACAGAAGACCATAGAAGTTCACTCCTCATGACAAAAGGGTAAAATGAAAGGTAGTAAAATAATCCCATTAGGCATCTCTGAAAAACATCAACCAAGAGTTTGAGGCACATTACCATTTTAACCTCCATTTGCCGAATCCGCTACCGAGGCCGTAGCCTATCCGCGGTAATGTCAGAGAATGGGATTTTTCCTAACTTTTAGAATTCAATTTTGTTAATAAAAATGAATGAACACTATGTAACTCAGTCAGTGCTTGGATGATTAACTCCATAAAGAGAGACATTTTTGCTGCCACCTTGTGGTTTCAACCTTTATAATCTTGTTGATTGGTAATTAAGAATGATTCACAATAGATTCACTATTAACTGAGTTTGTTTGGTCAATTCATGAAACTGCTAATAGCCTACATCATCCAAAGTCAACCATCATTTCTCTGGCCTACTTGTTCATCATTACTTTTGTTTTAGTCATCTCCAGTCCAAAATCCTTACTACTCTGCATAACTGATCAAGATTTCCCTCTAATTCTTTGGGATCATGGCTTATGATTACAATGTCACCTGAGTTTGAGGCACAGATAGGGGTTGCAGTATACACAAATAGATCATTACATATTGATCTCCACTGGACTCAGTTTTCACGAGAGAGCAGTGGCACTTAAGCCAAAATCACTAGATGCCACAATCAGTAGCCATATGCTGCAATAGAGTGAAAAGGTTCTATGGGTGAATCTTGCCACCTGTTCCTACCAAATGCACAGGCATGGAACAGTCCTGGAAAATGTCTGCTTCTGGAATGCATTGTGCAATGAAATTCAGGTAAGTTGTAGTTATGGTGTGAGGCTGTTTTTCATGGTGTTTGTGTGGGGTGCTATGAATATTAATACCTATCTTAAAATTTTGGACAATTCCACACTCCATGTCATTCAAGAATGAACTGAGATATCAAGCGAGAGTGAGTCCAGTATGCCCCACATGTAGTTCAACTGATCACAGTTCTTTAGAATGGAAGGCTATACTTTGCTGCAGTCTATCTTTTGGTGGACTATTATTCAGATGCATGTATATTATCTGGTGAGTATGGGCTTGGCACATCGAGGGTCCTGAGCTGGATATCATCATCCTTCTCTTTCTTGGTGATTCCCTTCTACTTCTGATTCTTCTTTTCTTCTCTCTCTCTCTCTCTCTCTCTCTCTCTCTCTCTCAGGGTACAGAATTTAATTTTTTTTGGCTAGTGCAGCATAAGCCTCAGGCTTCCTTGCACCATATGGCTAATAATAATAATAATCTCCTTTTTTCTGTAATTAAAAAAAAAAAAATGCGCCATCCACACATTACATGTCCATTTGGTAATTCTAAAAACAGGTGTAACTAAGAGAATAGTCATCATCAGCCATTTTCAATCCACTGCAGGATGAAGGCCTCTCAAACAACTGTCCAGTTCCTTCTGTTTTGTGAATGGCCATCCATTTACTACTCATGAACTTGAATTTCATCTGTCCATATCCAACATTGTCTTCCAGGTTTTCTTCTAGTTCCCCTTGGGTACCATTCTGTTATTTTCTGTCCATCCATCATCATATCTTCAAGCTATGTGTCCTGCCAAAGACCATTTTAGTTCTTTAGTGGTGATAAAAATGTCCTTTACTTGAGTTTTCTGCCTAATCCATGTGTTTCTCTTCTTATATCTGATTCCTAATATAATTCTTTCCATTCTTCGCTGTGTAGTTCTCAGCTTCTCTTCCATTCTTTTGGTGAATGTCTAAGTTTCACTTTCATAAGTAATTGCAGCAACCCCAGAGTATCCCCTTGTATAAGGCAATGGTCAGGCCACACCTTGAGTACTGTATACTGGTCTGGAGGCCTCATTTTAAGAATGATATAGAGCTATTGGAATGAATACAGAGAAAGGCAACAAGATTAGTGAATGGAATGAAGGGTTGCGCTTATGAAGAAAGGCTAAAGTTTTGCAAATTACTGTGTCAGGAGACTAGGCACCTGCGAAGTGATCTGATTGAGGTGTATAGCACCTTGAATGGTTTGAGCATGCTCAATGCTGATTGGATTCTTCATCTTCCTCAGAATAATCACCTGAGAGGGCATAAATTCAAATTGAGGAAAGACAGTTGTAGGATAGATGTGCAGAAATTTGCCTTTAGTAAGCGAGTAGTTGATTGGTGGAACAGACTTCCATCTTTTGTTGTGGAAGTTGATAGCCTAAATAAATTTAAGGCTGAGCTGGACAGGTATTTGGAAAGAATGGAGGGATGAAATCGGAGCTTTTTTTTTTTTTTTTTTTTTTGGCTGATGCTGCATAAGCTTGCTTTCTTGCATCGTGTGCCTCTACTAATGCTAAATGCTAAAATTCATGGTGGGGAGTATACATTGGTTCATTATTTTATATTTCAGACAAACTGGAATATTGCTCCTCAGTATGTGACTATATTTCCTAAAGGCAATCCATCTGAAATTTATTCTTCTCTTCACGTACAACCATTTATCATTGTTACAGCTAATGACTTGTCCATGGTAAGTATATGAATCCAACTTTCCAATTTTTATTCCTTCAATGATTATGTCCTTTTCTCTGGCCTACTTGTTCATCATTACTTTTGTTTTAGCCATAGTCATCTCCAGTCCAAAATCCTTACTACTCTTCATAACTGATCAAGATTTCCCTCTAATTCTTTGGGATCATGGCTTATGATTACAATGTCATCTGCAAATCGTAAATGGTTTAGGTACTCTCCATTCACACTGACTCCTTTCTGCAACCAGTCTAATCTTCTGAAAGCTTCCTCAACGGCAGCAGTAAACAACTTCGGAGATATTGTGTCTCCTTATTCATCTTCAGTCCAAAATCCTTACTAACTCTGCATAACCGATTTAAGATTTCCCCTCTAATTCTTTTGGATCATGGCTTATGATTGCAAGGTAAATGTAAATGTAAATTTCAGTTTTACTTTTGTGAAGGCCAGGAAAGTGCACTGAAGCGATGACTCACAGAATTACATCACCGTGCTGACAACTGAAAATTCTGAATAACCAAGATGCATTTTAATTAGTGAATAAGAAATTGGAGGCTTTTACATTTCCAAAGAGCTATTAAATATGATTTACACTGCTCTCCAAAAAATGTCCAGACATACGTCAGTTTTATATTTATATCAATACTGCTCCTTTGCCACTATCCACACTCCATCCTCCTGGGGCATTCCACCACAAAATGCATAGTCCTCCATTCTAAAGAACAGTGACCAGTTGAATGTGGATATACTGGCCTTACTCTCACCCCAACATTTAAGTTCATTCTTGAATAGTGGCGCCTCCATAGCCAGGTGGGCAGGAGCAGCAGTGCATAGCACACACTTCTTGATTAACTGGGGTTCGAGACCATGACCACTAGGGCTTGCAAACCGGTTAAATCGGTTTTCATATTGAGTTGTTAAAACCGAAACCGAGCTTCTAAAACCGGATTCGAATATTTTCTTAGTTAGCCCTCAAATATAGTTTTTTGTTACGCACATTTTCTATTGTTTGTTTGTTTGTCTGGATCGTTCAACTGCTTTATGTTTTAAACATGTTTTTTTATTTTATTTTATTTTAAGGTACGAATCTCATGGGCAAGTGGCCCAAATCTAGGAGGGGTACCTTTTATCTTCCCACCTGTATCATGGCACGATGCAGGTGTACTCATTTACGACTGAGTGAGTCGGAGCGATAGCGTAAAAGAAACTGCTCAACATTTCTCCGTTCCATCTATCTTGTTCGCCAGGCAAGTTATGGAACGCGCCTTGTTGATGGTTACCCACTAGAAAAAGATTCGCTGAATATTGCATCAAATTTCAATCGTAGAAAGTTTTTTGATTCTTTATTCCTATTAAATTTGTGATCAAATGTTCTCCAAAAAGCAGCTTCACCAAATTTAGCTTTTATGTAATTTTGAAAATACAATAGATTTAATTGGGGAAAAAAAAATTGCAAGTAAATAAATAAAAAATTTCTTTTTATTTATTTTGAAACGTGAAAATTTTGAAACTTGCCTCGTTTAGACTCTTATTTCAGTGCTTGCGGGAGTGACGCATAGTATTGTGCCTTTGTTATCTTCAATATTTTTATTTATTATTACTCTTAATATGTCTAAGATGAAATCAAATGTATGGAATTATTTTGCTCGAAAAAGCAAAGATGAAGCACAGTGTTTGAAATGTCATAAGATAATGAAGTCGTCTGGAGGATCTACATCGTCTTTGATGTTGCATTTAAAGAAAATGCATCAGATTGACATTAAACAAGATAACAGTGAACCTCCCATAAAAATGGTAAGAACATTAGAAAACTTTATCGTTAAAAAATCTATGTAAGAAGAGATTTCAAAATTAGCTGCTTTAGATGTATTTTCTTTTAATTCAATTAGTGTGTTTATACAATCAAGCCTTCACCTGCAGAAAAATAAATACGATAAATTACCACCAGCCTCGGTGAATGGAATTAAAAATATGGTTCTGAATTATTATAAAACTAAGAAAGAAAAACTCATTCAGCATTTCAAAAATTCATTGGTTTTGGGTGCACGGTATTCACTGACTCTAGACGAATATATGTCTATACAAAATAAAAGGTATATGAACATAAATGTGCATTAAAAAGACAATCATTGGTCGTTAGGTCTTATTGAGATTAATGGTTCACTTGATAGCAGAAGAACTGAGCAAATTGTGAATGGACACTTGAAGGAATTTGGTTTGAACTTGGATGAGGATATTTTTGCCTGCACCACCGATGGAGCAGCAATGATGATTAAGCTTGGCAAGCAAATTACGCTAATCATCAACAACGTATAGCCCATTGTATACATCTGTCAGTTATAGATGTACTTTATGAAAAAGCAATCAATTATAGTGCCACAGTCTCTGAGTCTCCCAAAGACAATGAAAATAATGAAGAAAGTAGTGATGATGAAGTTGAAGAAAGACAGCAAGGCATGCTTTATCAAACCAACTTTACCGATGAGCTCGTTTATTTCTTCAATCCAATGGCCAATATTGTACAAACTATTAACAAGGTCAGAAAAATTTGCAAGCTTTTTCGAAAATTGCCTACCAAAAATGGCATATTACAAAATTTTGTTAAAGCAAAAGAATATAAACTTATATTAGATTGCAAGACTAGATGGGATAGCACATTCTATATGATTGAGAGATTTTTGAAATTGAAAAACTGCATTCCAAATGCTCTATGTGCAGTATTGTTAACTGTTGTTGTGGTGTTGTGGTGTTTTTTTTTTTGGTGCAAGGGCAACTTAGGCCATATTGCACCTCCCAAATCAATTGATTTTACATACGGGAACTGCTTGTACAGCAATTAAAAACGATCATACACTTTAATTTGTTTTAAATAGAGAAATAATTCAGAGAGATTTGCTTCTTTGCCTATGATGTTATTGAGAGACAAAGGTTGTAGCTGATCTGAGATGGAACTAAAAGCCATTCGTCGGGCATTGTTAAACAAGCTACATTAGACAAGTATATGTTTTACTGTAAGTGGCTGTGAGCAGTTTGCACATTGAGGAGGATCATTCCCTGTAAGCAAATAGAGATGTGTGAGGTGAGTGTGACCTATTCGGATTCTGCTTAAGATTACTTCTTCTTTTCTGTTTTTACGAAGGCTAGAAGTCCATAATTGTGGTTCAGATTTTATTTGAAATAGCTTGTTATTTGTTTGCATTTTCCACAGAAGTGTCCATTGTTCCATGCATGTTTTCTGAATTTTGTGTCTGTAATCAAGATATGGGACTAGATCATTTGTTGAGGCTATATTAGAAGGATGCTTTGCAGCATCATCTGCACATTCATTTCCTGGAATCATCTGCACATTCATTTCCTGCTGTGACCTGGGACCCAAGAAAAGATAACAGTTTGTTTATGCTCATGAAGCTGCATCAGCTTATGTTTTATGAGTTTTAATAAAGGATTGTTAGGTAAGGAAATACCTTTCAAAGCTAAAATAGCACTTTGTGAATCGGTATATATTATACTTTTATTTATTGACAGCAGTGAGATATTTTCAAGAGCAAGCTTGATGGCATGAAGCTCTGCGGTATAACTGCTACATTCGACTGGAAGTGAAAATGAGATAGTTGAATTAGGGAAGACAGCAGCTGCACCCACTTGATTGTCAGACTTTGAACCATCAGTATAGATCTTGGTGAATTCAGGGTACTTTTGTGTATGAGCATAATGTAATTGTTGGATGTTAATATTTGCTATGGAACTTTTACCCCATTGCTCAAGGTATTCATGAGAAGAAAATGTGAGAGTAGACCATGGGGGATCTGGATCTTTTGATTCTCTGAGGATATTATCGAATTGGATGTTCCAGCTTTCTGCTAGAATCTGCAGTCTGATACCAGCAGGCTGAATTGTTCTGGGTTTATTTCTATAGTGAGTTTTCCACAGAGGATCATGCAGGAGTGGCCAAACAGGATGAGTAGGCAGGCTTTTAATTTTAGCTGAGTAATTCATCAGTAACATTTTTCTTCTGATGCTAAGTGGAGGTTCGTGAGCTTCGACGTAAAGACTTTGAACCGGTGATGTTCTGTATGCACCTAGGGCTAACCTAAGAGACGAATGTTGGATGGGCGTAAGACACGCTAAGGTGCTTTCCCTAGCTGAGTCATAAACAGGTGCTCCGTAGTCTAGCCGAGATCTAATTAGGGACTTATACAAGTGGAGCAGGGTACAGCGATCTGCACCCCAAGATGTACTGGAGATTACCCGGAGTATATTCATTTTCCTTGCGCATGAGGTTCTTAGATATTTTATGTGCTCCTGGAAATTTAATTTCTTATCAAAAATTAGCCCTAGGAGACGAATACTGTTCACGATTGGTATAGGGTGATTGGCCAAGTGCAACTCAGGTTCAGGATGCATTCTGTGCTTTGTGCAGAAATGTATGGCTGTTGATTTGTGGCTTGACAGTCTGTATCCATTTTGTGCCATCCATAATTCAATGTTGTTTATGGATATTTGTAGATGCCTCTCGATATAGTTCATATTCTGGGAATGGCAGGATATGGTAAGGTCATCCGCATAGAGATATGAGTCAACTGTGTTTGGAATGCAGTTTGTAATATTGTTTACTCGTAGTGAGAAGAGAGTGGCACTAAGAACAGAGCCCTGTGGGACTCCTTCTTCTTGTATATATGTTTGAGATAAAACCTGCCGGTACTTAACTTGGAAAGACCTGTGTCGAAGAAAGCTTTGAATAAGATATGGTAAGTGCCCTCTCATATGAATAGAATGGAGATCTCTTAGGATGCCGTATCGCCATGTGGTATCGAAAGCCTTCTCTATGTCAAGGCATATCATGACGAGATGTTGATTTCTGATGAATGCATTTCTTATGTTGGATTCGGCTTTGGTCATGAGGTCTAGGGATGATCTATTCTTTCGAAAACCAAACTGATTATTACTGATTATGTTTCGGGATTCAAGATACCATGTGAGACGATGGTGTACCATTTTTTCCAAAGTCTTACTCAAGCAGCTGGTAAGAGAAATTGGTCTATAATTGTGCGGAATCGAGTGATCTTTTCCAGGTTTCGGTATAGCTATTATATAAGAATGTTGCCAGGAGGTCGGGAATATATGTTCTGAGAATATCCGATTGTAAAATTTAAGCAATAAAGATAGTGATTTCTGATTGAGATGTTGAAGCATTATATAGTAAATTCCGTCAGGGCCAGGAGCACTGTTTCTTGAGGTATACATAACTTCTTTCAGTTCAGAAATTGTTAATGGTTGGTTATAGGGTAAATGGCAGTTAGCTTTGAAGTTCAGTTTCCTTTTTCTCTATTCCGGCTTTAATTTTTTGGAAAGACTGTTGATATGCACTTGAGGCAGATAATTCACAGAACACAGTTCCTAAGGCATTGGCAATCTCTCCAGGAGAGGAGATCTCCTTCCCATTCCAGTTAATAATAGGAGAAGGTGGTACATGATATTTTCCACTTAGCTTCTTTATTTTTTCCCAGATTATTCGGGTATCAGTATCTTTGTTGATTGAGGAGGCGAATTTTACCCATGAATCTTTTTTGGCCTTTCGCCGGATGAAACGAGCTTTGGCTCTCAGTTTCTTGTAGTTAATAAGGTTGGCAGTGGTAGGATATTTGCGGAAGGTATTCCATGCTGCATTTTTTTCCTTTTTCGCTTTATTGCAATCACCATTCCACCAGTGATTGGTATGCCGATGGTTTCTTATTTGAGACTTTGGGATGGCTGTTGTTGCAGCTGTTAGTATCTGCTTTGTGATATATTCGGTGGCAGCGTCAATAGGAAAAGACGTAATGATATCCTCATCAAAAGATACATGATTGGTAAATTTTGTCCAGTTTGCTTTGGAAAATTTCCATTGAGTTTTTGTTTGTGTTTGTTTCATATGGGTGGATTGAATGCTACAAATCAGCGGAAAGTGATCGCTGTTTAGAGGATTGTCGTGTACTGTCCACTCTATGGTTGGGAACAGGATCGGAGAGCATATTGAGAGATCGATAGCAGTGCTTGACCCAGTAGGAAAATGGATGTAGGTGGGTAAGCCAGTGTTCAACAGTGTCAGATTCTCTCTATCAAGTAGCATTTCAATAAGTTCGCCACGTCCATTTGAGACCAGTGAACCCCACAATGGATGATGTCCATTAAAATCGCCTAATAGACAGATCGGAGATGGTAATTGAGAAATAAGGTTTTCCAGATCCTGAAATGTGCATGGATGGTTTGGCGGAAGATATATCGAGACCACTGTCAATGTAATACCGATAACTATACGCGTTGCAACAGCTTCTAATGGTGTTTTCAAAGGAATGTGCCTAGAAGGGACTCTCGATTCCACAAGTACAGCTACTCCTCCATGAGGACTGTTAGTTTCAGATCGATCTTTTCTGAAGATGGTATAATTTTTGACTGAAACGGAGACTTTTGGTGTTAAGTTGGTTTCTTGTAAGCACATAGCAGCGGGTTTGAAATGGTGAATTAATTCATAAATATCGTCAATATTGCTGCGAAAACCTCTGCAATTCCACTGTATGATCTGTTCCATTATTTAGTTCTGTGGGTGGAAGTTGAGTCTGTCTGTTTTTTGTGGGTGGCTTGTTTACCTCTTTCGAGTTTTGATTTTTCTTTTCTTAAAAAATTGGGGCGTTCTGAGTCATTCATTTCTTGCATATCTCCATTTGCATGTATTTCCAGCAAATCCTGATTAGTTATGTCATCAGTGTCCATGCTTGATATATGAGATTGCTTTGCCTCAACAGGATCTGATTTCTGTAAATTATCTACTGCTTGAGAACGGGGAGGTCTCTGGGATGGAACTGTTAGTGGTGTATTACTGCATTGGTCTACTACGTTTGGTGGAGATGGATGTTCATTAGATAGGACTAACCGAGCCCAGTTGGAGATCGATGTGTCTGGAGGAATGGTCACTTGTCTGACATGCTACTGATTGGTGACTGTGTGTAGCAGTAGCATAGGTGTGTTTCGGCATACTTAATTTTACTTGTTTTCTTGCCTCTTGATAGGAAACCTTATTTTCAATTTTATATTTTTGTATTTTTTTCCCCAACTTCCAGAGGTCGCAGTCTTTGGAATAAGCGGGATGGTTGCCTTTGCAATTCGGACACTGTGGAGTTGGTGCCTTACATTCTGTTTGTTTGCATCTCCACGGCATGCTATCTGGGAATGGCCAAATTTCTGGCATTTAAAACATCTTAGGGGGTTCGGGATATAGGGCCGAACGCGACAGTTTAAATATCCTGCCTTGACTGAAGATGGTAGATTTGGAGAACTGAATGTTAAAATTATACTCCGGGTAGGGACTAAATTGCCATCTTTTCGGATCATGATCCTTTTTGCTTGAGTGACGTTTTGTTCTTTAAGTTCTTGAACTATTTCATCTTCGGGGACGTTCAATAAATCCCATTCAGTGATCACTCCCTTTGATGAATTGAGGGTGGTGTGTGGTGTGATTTGAACTGGGATTCCACTCAAGGATGTCAGACGTAGTAGTAGCTCTGAATGTCTAGAATTGGTGGTCTCTATTAACAAATCTCCAGATTGAAGACGTTTCACCATTTTTGGTGAACCTGCAGCATGTTCTAGGCATCTCTGAATGGTGAAGGGGGAGAGCTTGCCGACAGGTTGCGTTGACAGAGAATGTATAATCAGGAAGGCTGGTAATTCCTGTCTGCCAGTGTCTTTCTTCATTCTCTTTGAGATAGAGGAGTCATGGTTAGTGTCGTGTGTCTCATTTAATTGAGAGCTCTTCGGCTCTAAGCGTGGAAAATCACTTGTTTCCATCTCTGCTCCTTTTGGCCCCGGGGGTTGTCTTATCCCCCAGGTTACCGGCCCCGCCACGTGGAGGCAGGAGCGGTGCCACCAGTGACCAAGCGGTTGTAGAAGTTAGTTGTTTGTTATTAGTAAAATATATATACTAAATAAAGAAAGGTTGTTTTCCTTTCTGTGTTCTTATTTAATACTTTAAGCACAGAACAACTGGAAGTAAATTAAATAGAAAAAGACACTAGAAATCAAATAAAACTTTTTCTTTAATAAGGGCACTCTATAGATCACTGAGAAAATCGCTTGTCACTATCGCTTCGCACTCGGGGCCACTGTTAACTGAAGCTGTGTTTGACGATGACTGGAAAACACTTGAATTGCTATGTGAAACTCTGCGACCAGTTGAATGATTCTGAAGATACAGACTTACTTAAAGCAGAGTCTTCAATAGAATTTCTGCTTGCTAAGCTTGATACAGCAGAAAACCCATTTGCTTTAAAGTTTCACCAAAGCCTTTTGCAGTGTTACCATGCAAGACGAAATTGCCAAACTGTGGCTTTGCTGAGCTGTCTACACAACCCCAAAAAGTTTAGGAAAGAAGATTCAGGTTCAAGAACTTTTGATTTTCCAAGTAAGCAAGTTTTGAAAAAGCATGCTAAAGAGATTTATCAGAGATTATTTGCAAAACATTCCGAAGGAGTCTTAGCGTTGAATGAAGAAACTGCAAATAAACGAACTGTTCTTTTAGAAGAAAACAAAGACTCATCTAGTTCCGATGTTGGAGATACAATGCGAGAGTATGATAGTGTAATAAAGAGATTAACTGAAGAGCCTTCAAAATATCCGAGTGAATTGGAAATCAGCAAAGAATTTAAAATTTTGGAGGCAACTAGCAGTAGAAGTGAAAAGCTGGAGAAAGTTTATAGAGCACTGCTGACCATTAAACCAACAAGTGTCCAACCTGAGAGAGTGTTTTCGATCACTGGTCTCTTTAACACAAAAATAAGGTCAAGTCTATCAGGAAAAATGCTTAATATACTGTGTTTTTTAAAGTATCATTTTCAGAAAAAAGCTGAGCAATAAATAGTAAAGTAATTTCCCCAAGCTTTTTTTTTCACTTTACTTTTATTTATTTATTATTATTATTATAGGGCTTATTTTTTTTTTTTTGTTTACTATACGAGAAGATAGTTTTTATTCAAATGATTTGAATACAATTTGTAATTTTCTATAATCTCAAGCTGGTTACTTTTTTGGAGCATTTTAATTTTTTTTATTTTTTTTACTATAAGAGGTGATAGATTTTGTTTAAAAGATTTGATTACCCAAGATACAATCTACCCAAGATAAAATAAGTACCTGTGTTATATTTTAATTATTTTCCCTAAGTCTGAGAAAATCGGTTTTAAAACCGGTTTTAAGAGTAAACTTCGGTTAAACTCGGTTTTGAAATTTCTCGGTTTCATGCAAGCCCTAGTGACCACCAAATACGGAGGATGGGGAAAGGTCATGGAATGACCACTGCATATCCGCAGAGCCATATGGCCTTAGTTGCTAATGCTCCTAAAAACCAAATAACAAACAAAAAAACAAACATCTTGAACAGCACCAGTGTTATGATATGGAGCATTATCCGATTGAAATAAACATTGGCTTGTACAAAAGAAATGCCACACAACAGAGAGCATGGAATTGTCTAAAATGTTGGGATAGGCATTAACATTCAGAGAACTACACATAACCACCAAAGATCTTGCCTCACACCATAATTGCAACTTATCTGAACTTCATTGTTGGGACAACACATTCCAGAAGATGACAACATTAGCATTAGTAGAGGCATATGATGCAAGAAAGCAAGCTTATTCAGCATCAGCCAAAAAAAAAAAAAAAAAAAAAAAAAAACGCCACTCCGATTTCACCCTCCGTTCCAAAATACCTGTCCAGTTGAGCCTTAAATTTGTTTAGGCTATCAACTTCAACAACAAATGATGGAAGTCGGTTCCACCAACCAACCACCCGCTGGCCAAAGGCAAATTTCCACACATCTATCCGACATCCGTCCTTCCTCAATTTGAATTTATGCCCTCTGAGGTGATTATTCTGAGCAAGATGAAGAATCCCATTGGCATTGAGCATGCTCAAACCATTCAAAGCCTTATACACCTCTATCAGATCACCTCACCGGTGCCTAGTCTCCAGACTCTGTAATTTGCAAAACTTAAGCCTTTCTTCGTAAGAGCAACCCTTTGTTCCATTCACTAATCTTGTTGCCCTTCTCTGTACCCGTTCCAGCAGCTCTACATCCTTCTTGAAATGAGGCCTCCAGACCTGTATACAGTACTCAAGATTTGGCCTAACCATTGCCTTATACAAGGGAATAATCACCTCCTTATCCCTGCTAGAAAAATTCCTGTATATCATTGACAAGACACCATGAGCTACTCTTGCAGCTCGTCTGCACTGCTAAGAGAACTTCATATCTGCCTGCACAATTACCCCCAGGTCCTTTTCATTCTCCACCACTGTCAGTATAGTACCGCAGAGTTGATACATTGCTCTGGGGTTACTGTTTCCCATATGTAGTACTTTACATTTGTCAATGTTAAACTTCATTTGCCACCTCTCAGCCCATCTGTTCAACCTTTCAAGATCCTGTTGCAGCAGCATAGCGTCAGTAGTGTCCTTAACAACCCTGCCAACCTTAGTATCATCTGCAAACTTGGACATTAAACTTGATATCCCATCATCAATATCATTCGTAAACACCGAAAACAACAACGGACCCAACACTGAACCCTGAGGAACTCCACTAATAACATTAGTCCACGTTGAGCAGTGTCCATTGATTACCACTCTCTGTCTTCTGCCACTCAACCATCCCCTTATCCATAGCAGCAATTTGCCTCCAATGCCACACTGCTCCAATTTGTGCAGCAGTCTTCCATGTGCAACAGTATCAAAAGCCTTTCTAAGATCCAAATATATAATATCAAAGTTATTCCCTGCATTCAGTTCTTTTGTGACTACATCATAGTATTCAATCAAATTGGTCAGGCAAGACCTGCCCTTAACAAAACCATGCTGCGTCTGAGCTATAACTGAATTCTTGTCTAGATGATCCTGCAGTGCTTCTTTAACCAGTGCCTCCATTACTTTACCTGGAACAGAAGTTAAACTAACAGGTCTATAATTACTTGTGTCAGCCTTTGATCCTCCTTTGTGAATTGGGGTTACATTTGCACATCTCCAGTCTATGGGTACCTCCCCTGAGTCCAAAGAAGCTCTCATAATTATGGCTAGGGGTTTGCTTACTTTCTTTGCTGCCTCCTTTAATATAACTGGATAGATCCCATCCACCCCAGGTGCCTTTTTTATGTTTATTCTCAACAATCTCTCCTCCACTTTCCTCTCAGTTATTACAAAATCATCTACCTCACTGCCAATGTTTACTTTACCTACATCATTCTCCTTCCTGAATAACTCCTCATGCATGAATGATGCAAAATACTCGTTTAGATTGTTAGCCACCTGAGCAGGATCCTCAACTGTTGAACCATCAATATCCAGTGGACCAATCTGATTCATCCCTTTCCTTCTTGAGTTTAAATATGTAAAGAACTCTTTTCTGTTTTTCTTTGTATCCTTTGCCAAGGATTTTTCGTAGTCTGCCTTTGCCTGCATAATCTCCTTTGTGACTTGGTTACAGACCAACTTATATCTATCATAGGCTTCCATGTCACCCATTAATTTGTATGTATCCCATACATTTTTCTTCTCTGCCACATGTCTCATTAGTTCATCTGACAACCATTTAGGCCTAAACCTTGAACAATATTTCTTAGTTGGTATGTAAAGCCTGGTAGCCTCCAAGATTAGTTCCTTGAATGCTTCCCATTTTGAGTTTGCTATTGGTAACATCATCAGTTGGTCCCACTGTATAGAATTTAAATACTGTCTCAGACCATCATAGTCGCCTTTACGAAAACAAAAACCCTTCCCTTTACCTCTGATGGTAGTTACCTCCTTGAGTAATTCCCACTTCAACACACTGTGATCACTGCCACCTAGTGGTTCATTTATCTGCAGATTCTGAATGCATGAAGAATCACTACTGATAATCAGATCAAGAGTATTGCTCCCTCTTGTTGCCTCACGAATATGCTGATGTAGAAAACAATCATCCAATAAATCCACAAAAGCCTTGCTAGTGTGCGAGTGACCAACCCACAAATTCCAGTCAATATCTGGGAAATTAAAATCCCCCATTATAAGACTCTCTGATTTATTGGCCCACTCTATTTCCCTGTACAATATCTTATTATACTCATCAGAGTCATTAGGCCTATAGCACACTCCTACTCTCAATTTTGATTTCCCTATGCTTATGTCACACCAAACTGACTCAACACTGCCCTGTCCATCAATGTTGACTGGCTTCACTTCCTTGGACTTTATGTGTTTCTTAACTAATAGCATAACCCCTCCCCCCCCTCCTGTCCTGTCTATCCTTTCTATACACATTGTATTCCCCAAATTCCAGTTCCGCATTACTTATATCTGTGTGATACCACGTCTCTGATATCCCAACAATATCTGCCTTTGACGTTTTGAGCAATACCTCAAATTTATCAAATTTATTTACCAAACTCCTAGCACTGGTGTACACGCAGGTATACATGCACCTGTTTCTATTCTTAGCTACCCTAACACAACCCATGTGTTTACTTGTACTGCAATGACTCCCAGCAGTCTCTGAAATATCCTACATCTTGTTTTTCAGGCTTCTGCTCATTTCAATAGAAGCAGTGCAAGAATCATTTTCACCTCTGCCAGTGGCTACTGTTAATCTATTAGTCCTTGTATCCCCCCCCCCAACTAGCAGTTTTCCGACCCACCTAACACTGCCTCGACAGCATCAGCAAAAATTCTTGCACCCTTTCTATTTAAGTGTATCCCATCCCTGTAGAAGCAATCTCTCCTGTTAACAAGTACAGTCCAGGCTGAAAAAAAATTCTACCCCTTGAGCCTTGCACAATCCCTCCAGGGCCGAATTGATCGACAAGGCTCTCATCATATACTCCCTCCTATCGTGTCTGGGCAGAATTGCAGACACTTTCACATTCAACCCTAACACTTTCAAACTCAACCCCAGACACTTTCAAATTCAACCCCAACATTGCCTAGGCATCTCCCATGCCTATGTATCTGGGGGGAATAGGATACAGCAAGGCTCATGACTCCATAGAACTGATTTTCACTACTCTATGGACCAATTACGGCACCTATTGCAACATGCAAGACAAGACTACTGACTTTGGCTAGTGATGTTTGGCTTAAGTTCCACTGCTCTACATGAAAATTGAGGCTAATGGAGTTCAGAATGCAGTGTACTCAGGTACACTACATACTGAACTCCATGTGTGCTGGGATATCTAATGAAATTATTGTACTACCTTTTCAAATACCCTTTTGTCACTAGGAGCAAACTTCCATTGTCTTTCTGTTTGCAGGACAGCGGTGATACCATTACTTTCTATTTCATGATAATATCACTGACAGTTGATTTGGATGGTGAATGGATGGATGATTTTCATGAATTGACAAGCCAGCAATGTGAAATCTGACAATAACATCCCTCTTAAATCAGTCGACTTACCTCAACATACCATAATGAGAACAACTTGTGTAGCCCATGCACCTTCCTCATATACCTGTCTGAGTCATTATCTGGAAAGGTTCAGTGCACTATGACAACTTAAGAATCCAGTTCCTTTCTTTCTTTTCTTTTTTGAGGGCAGTGCATAAAACAGATATTTAATAATAAGTAAACTGTTCAATCCTTTCAGCTAACTGATTATTGGAAATCCAACAAATTAATTACAAGGATGGCCCATGGTTGACCAGTTATTTTCAATTTTTTTGATTTTATAAGAAACAAATATAACAATCACCATACTTTCATTTTTTTTCCAAGTCCATGTACACCAAAACATTTACTTCCTTATCACTGCAAGATAGTAATGCTGGCATCATAGAAAAAAAATTAAAGTTAATCATGTAGTCAGTGGTTTTAATGGGGGTTTATTGGCACAAGTGCAACCAGGGCCAAATTGTGCCTGTCATGTAATTGTTTCTGGATACTGTTCTTTAGACTTTTATTCCATTTGAAATTTCTGCCCTCAAAAAAGTTCTTTCAAAACTGTGGGCCAAGTCCATAATGTAAGAATATTGACTCATAATAACCCAGTGTGTCCCAAGCTCAAGGCTGTCAATGGGTTATCATCAAAGTTTTTGTAAGTGGCCATGCACTGTCATGCAACACAAAATGATCTACTTTGACTGGTTCTACAGCTTTTTCTTGCATACTCCCTGGTTGACATCACTGCAAAACAGGATAATATAAAAATGCACATGGCTGTAGAAATAACATGGATTATTCCCACTGCATCCCAAAAGACACTGGCTATAAAGTAAAGTAAAAAGTAAAGTGCAGCCATTATCAACCCACTGCAGGGTGGAAGCCTCCTCAACAATTCATGCTGAGGGAAATGGACCATAATCTGCCACGCTGGTCCAGTGCGGGTTGGCAGATCGACCGTATTCAGCAGTCAGGGGCTTGAACCCCGGTCTACTCAAAGAGCGTGTGCTACTGCACTCCCGCTCCTGTCCACTCGGCTACGGAGGCTATAACCTTCAAGCTAATGCCCATGTCTTTAATTTTTTAGGTGGCAGGGAGTCTTCTAAGAGGGAAAGGAGTCATTCCAAGGCCAACTAATTTGACTCAAGTGTGCCATGGCTCCTCAAAAGTCAGTAATCAATGTAAGAATGCAGATTCTAATTCAACTTGTTAAAAACATTTGGCACATACAGAACCATACTGCATTTTCTGGTCATATATTATGATCCTTTGCATCCACTTTCCTCAACAAAAAATTACAGATGTGGCTAACACTTATACTCAGTTATAACACTTATACTCCATACTGCTAACACTTATACTCAGTTTGGATGCAACAGCAGTTATTTAACATGGCCATATCTCAAAATCAGTTTTTGAAGCAATGAATAGTTATGAAGGGGTTCACATCTGGTGAGTATGGGCTTGGCAAACCCAGGGTCCTGAGCTGGATATCATCGTTCTTCTCTTTCTTGCTTTCTTGGGGATTCCCTTCTACTTCTCTCGCTCTCGGGGTAAAGCGGGAATTTTTTTTTTTTTGGCTGGTGCAGCGTAAGGAAGCCTCTGGTGCAAGGAAGCCTCTGGCTTCCTTGCACCATATGGATAATAATAATAACAGCTGGTAGTCACCTGATCATAAAATGATCCAACGATATCTTATATTATGTCTATTGCATAGAATCTAAAAGCATGGTTATACAGCAAGAAAAAGGCAAATTTCAAGCCAAGTTGCTCTCTATGACCTTCCATAAAAACTGTTTATTCATATTGGTATTTGACTCTTAAATAAATAAATAAAAAGTTTAGGTCAATCTTGAACCACCCTCTTCTATAAAAAATATACAGAAATTACTATATTACCTGAATGCTGAAGGATCTTCAAGATTAAGAACAGGATTATCATAATCAGCAAGAATGAATGGAAAAACAGGATACTGCATTAAGTCATTGAATGACCGTCCTGCTAATTTATTCAGCTGGGTTAAATATTCAAAATTAGATACTGAATGATCTCGCCACATCTGAGTAAGAGTTGAAAGATTTTCATTTTTTATCAGACTGGTCAAGGGATATCCTTGCAGGTGTTTACAAAATTCATTTCTTTCCTAAACAAATAATAAAAGAAGGCTAAATATTCTTGCTAAATTATGTTTTATATTTCTGTTTAGTTCACATTTCAATTACATTTTTCCTAATGAAAGCCAGTGATCATTTATAGCAGTAATATCTGCAGATACAAAAGAATTTTTAAAGAAATGATTTCCCAGGGAAATAAGCTAGAATTACACACACACACACACACACACACACACACACACACACACACACACACACACACACACACACACACACACACACACACACACACACACACACACTTTTAGTCTCATTGTAGGGGTGATGGGTTAAGTCATTTTCGATTATGGTCAAGGCATCTTAGGGCACAAAGTAATATGGCCATTTTTGTGTATGTGGAACTGTTCAGGCTATTTTGGATTATGGCCAAGGCGATTTAAATGAAAGATGTTTATTTATTTTATTTATTTTTTTGTTGTGCAGTGTGCAAGCAGTACCGTGCCATTACTTTTATTTCTATAAAGCTTGGGAGAAAAAATACTGTCTCAACATGTTCTACTAGCCTTATTTCCATCTACATTACAAATTAATACAGGGATTCCCAATAGTGTTGATACTGATCCCCTATGGGTCAATCGTCTTGAAAGAGGAGTCAATACATTTCAAGGGGTTGAATGGAGGTCAATGGGCAAATTATATAATAATAAAAAATATAAAGAATATAATAACATATGATTTAAAAATATAACTACGAAAATTGGCCTTGTTTAGCAATTTGGTATGCGAATTTTACTTCTAGGCAGCAAAACTGTAATCCGACAAATGGCCATTTCTCGTGACAAGTCTGTCGTACTGCTAGTAACAATTAATGGCTGCAAGCAGTTAACCGACAGACCTGTCACAGTTAAACTCACAGTGTTGCCATCTGAACAATTTACGTATAGGCATATTATACACATAAACACTATTGTAAGTTTTTTTCAAATAATAACATATTACTATTTTGATAACATAGGTTTTAAGAAGAAACTTATACCATGTTACTCACAAAAAGAGAAGTGTCATCTATATTCACAAGTTTATTTAACATTGGGATTTAATTCTTTGCCTGTCAATTAATCAATTAATCAATGCCACTATATCTTTTATGCAAGAAAACCATTCAGAAAGATGCTATGAAATCAACAAATATGAAAGACCAACTTGAAAGGATGTATCCTAGTGCAAAAGACAAGGATTTTGAACAATGGATTTAAAATCGTTTTTGAAATCTTCAGTTTAAGGAAATGCTGAAGGATGATTGGAAGCTTCTTATAATAATATGTCACTCTTAAATGCAAAAGCGAGGTATTTGCCCACAATTGGGGAGCAATTGATACTGCATCAGTACAAGAAATCATAAACTCAGTCATGAAAATGGATCCAGATCCAGTATTAAAAAGCATTCCACTAAATAACAATACAATACTGTGTGATGAAATGGTTGAAGATATCCAAAAAAAAAAACCCTCCTGAATAAAAAAAACCTTCTGGATACAACTAAATTTGTCATTTTGAAATTTAAGTATCCTTATGGCTTATGTACATTATTGCAGCTCAAGAAAAAAGAAAATAATGGAAGAATTCCATCTTGTTGAACAATTACAGATGTATATAACTGGGGAAATGATTTTTTTGTATTTTGAAAAATAATAATTTTAATTTTAAATTAGGGAAGGATAAAGGGAAGAGTTTTTGCTTTTGTAAGGGTAGTCTCAGACAGTTTTAAATTCTATGCAGTGGGGCCAATTGATACCAACAGCAAATTCTAAATGGGAAGCATTCAGGGAAGTAATCATATGAAAATTTGGGCTTTTCATACCAATGAAGAAATACTGTTCTTCATTGGTATGAAATGCTTAGACCTCAATAATGTCAAATGAACAACTGAGACATGCGGCAGAGATTAAAAATGCATATGAATTATCATGTCAAAATATATCAAAATATCAAATATCAAAAGCCCATGATATATATAAATTAGCCTGTAACAAAGTCACAAAGGAAGTTGGGCAAACTAAGGCAAATTATGAAAAGACTCTGGAAAAGAATGTAGAGAACAGCAACAAAAATTTCTATGCTTATATTAACAGTAGAAGGGAGGGGGTTGAATCATACTGGGCCACTTGATATCAGTGGTTTAAATAAGTAATGATGACACTGCTGAGGTTTCTGATAAATCGAATAAGTATTTCGCATCTACATACTCACATGAAGAATGCATTAGAGAGGATGCCAGAAGTTTATCAGACTCTAACAGGGAACTATACGATTTTGTAATAACTTAAAGGTAAGTGGAAGAGAAATTGTTGAAGCTAAACAGAAAAAAACAAAAAGGCACCTGGGATGGATAGAATCTATCCAATTATATCAAGTGAGAAGGGAAAGGAAAAAAGCAAACCCTCAGCCAAAATTATGAGGGCATCATTGGATCCCTATGGAATAGGGATGTGTGAATGTATCCAGGATCAAAAGGTGACATGAGTAATTACAGAATTGTTAGTTTCATATCTGTTCCAGAGAAAATAATGGAGTCACAGGTTAAACAAATGATGCAGGACCATCTAGACAGGAATACAATTATACTGCAGTCACAGTATGGATTTGTTAAGGGGTGGTCATGTCTAACTAATCTGATTGGATACTATGATGCAGTGGCCAAGAAACTGGATGTAAAAAATAATTTTGGCAATATATACTTGGAATTCAGGAAGGCTTTGGATACTGTTGCACATAAAAGAGTGCTGTACAAATTGGATCAATGTAGCATTAAGGGCAAGGTACTGCGATGGATAAAGGGAAGAAGACAGAGTAGTTATCAATGGACACTGCACTTCGTGGGCTAATGTTATTAGTGGAGTTCCCCAGTGTTCAGTGCTGGGCTCTTTGTTGTTTTCAATATTTATCAATGATATTGATGAAGGTATATCAGGCTTAATGTCTAAGTTTGCAGATGATACTAAGGTTGGCAGGATGGCTAATGACAGTAATCAGGATGAACTACTGAAACAAGTTCTAGGAAAATTGGGTCAATGGGCTGAGAAATGGCAGCTGAAGTTTAACATTGACAAATGCAAGGTACTGCACATGGGTAGCAGTAATTGCAGAGCAACATATGAACTGCTATTACTATACTCAGGGTAATGGAAAATGAAAGAGAATTGAGAGAAATTGTGAAATTATGAAATTCTCTGAGCAGTGCAGACAAGCAACTAGCTCATGGGGTTTTGTCAGTGATATACAGAAACTTTTCTAGCAGGGATAAAGAGATGATCAGCCCTTTGTCAGGACACATTTTGAGTACTGTATACAAGTCTGGAGGCTATAGGATGTAGATTTGTTGGAATGGGTGCAGAGAAGGGCATCCAGATTAATGAAGTGACTCTTTCAAAGATAGGTTTCAGTTCTGCAAATTCCAGCATCTGAAGCCTAAGCACCTGTGGGTGATCTGGTGGCATTCTTCAATTGTTGAGACTACACATGAGGGGCATAAATTCAGTTGAGGAATGATGGTTGCAGATTATATATGCAGAAGTTTGCTTTCAGTCAGTGAGTGGATGATTGTCAGAACAGTCTTCCATCTGTTGCTGTGGAAGTGGGTGGTTTTATTAAATTGAAGGAAGAACTAAACAGTGTTTTGGAGGGCATGGATTGGTGAAGTGTCTATTTTCCCCCCTTTGGTTTATGCTATATAAGCTTGCTTTTTTGCACCATTTGCTACTACTACTACTTTCTAACCTGAAAATTAATTTTTATAGAATCTTTTGCAGTGCCTAGCTTGATTACTGTCATTAACCACCCAGCCAAACTTTATATCATCCACAAATATAGATATTAAGCCATTAAACCTTCATCAATATCATTGATAAATACAGAAAACAACAATGAAAACAGCACCAAATGGGGGGGGTTCGTTTGTTATTTGTTTTTTAGGAGTATTAGCAACTAAGGCCATATTGCTCCGGGATATGCGGTGGTCATTCCCTGACCTTTCTGCATCCTCCGTATTTGGTGGTGACGGGCTCGAACCCCGGTCTAATCAAGAAGCGTCTGCTACACACTGCTGCTCCTTCCCATCTGGCTACAGAGGCGCCTTGGGGGGGGGATTCCACTAATAAGATTAGTCCAAGAAGAGAATTTTTCAGTGCAACTGCCTAATTTTTCTAGATTCTTTGGCAGTGCATACCTTGATTACTGCCATTAACCAGCTTGCCAAACTTTTTATCAATCACAAATATTGATATAAAGCCAGTAAAACCATCATCAATATCATTACTAAATAGAGAAAACAACAATGGATTCAGCACCGAAACCTGGGGGACTCCACTGTTAACATTATTCCAAGAAGAACAGTGGCCACTCTCTGTCTTCTCCCATCCCTTTATCCATAGCAGTAAATTTCCCTTAATGTCACACTGTTCCTATTTGTACAGCAATCATTTATTTGCAACAGTATCAAAAGTCTTCCCTGAAATAATTTATGTATATAATGCGAAATAATTTTTTGCATCCAGTTCCATTGTTACCGCATTACAGTATCCAGTCAAATTGGTCAGACAAGGTCATTTCTTAACAAATCTATGTTACAGCTGGTATTTATAGATTCTACATTCCTTTATAGATGATTCTGCATTACTTCTGAAACCAGTGACTCTGTTATATTTCCTGGAACAGAAGCAAAGCTAACAGATCTGTAATTACTCATGTCTCCTTTTAACCCCACTTTGTGAACTGGAGATACATTTGCACATCTCCAGTCTACAGGAACTTCCCCTGAATCCAAATATGCTCTCATAATTATGGCGATTAATTAAGAACTGGCTTACCTTCTTTGCTAGCTCTGTTAATGTAATTGAATAGTTCTATCTGCCCCAGATGCTTTTCTTATGTTTAGCTTAAAAAATTCCACTTTGCTCTCAGTTAACATAAAATCATTTAGCTCTCTCTTAGAGTTTGATAAACTTCTGGCACCCCCCTATCCCTAAAAAATTCCTCATGTGTGAATGTTGATTAAAAATAACTATTCAGTTTGTCAGTAACCTGAGCAGAATCAGGAGAAGGCAGGAGAAGGTGTTCAGAAAACAGAAGCTGAAGAGATAAATAATGAAAAGGGAAAGTTGGTTCTGTGAGTTGGAAGTTGGATAGTAAATTGAAGGTAACTGATTTTGCATTTGTTTGGACTGGTTTGGAAGAGAGAGAGAGAGAGAGAGAGATCTGAGTATAATCTGATCCTTTTTGAAAATATAAAACAGGAATGAGTTTCAGAAGGATTGAAATTAACTATGCTATTTTTGTCCCATTGGAGAATAACCTGAGGGTCAACATTTAAGGAATTTGTGGTGGATATTCAAGAGGATGAAGCTACATATGCAGGGAAATGCTTCTCAAACTGGAAGGTGGAACACAACATGCTATCATCAGCAAAACTTGGTATAGGATTTTTGGTCAATAAAGAACATCATTAATATACAAGAGGAAAAGAGCGGGAAAAAGAACTGAATCTTGGGGAACACTGGCATTAATGGAGAAGTTAGAAGACAGCCATCTACCATCACCTGCAGTGAGCAGTCAGAGAGAAAACTAGATATCCAATTGCAAAACACAGTTGGCAATCTATGAAATGGAGGCTCTTAGGAGACCTTTATAACAAACTGGATCAAAAGCCTTAGAAATGTCAAGGGCAAATGCTTTAAATTTTCAAACTTTTCCATTTAATCTCTCTACAGATGCCAGCATAAGCCAACATATCACCAGTGGATTGACATTGATGGAATCCATACAGGTGATCACTGATCAGATGGACCTTTCTGAGCGAGTTCAGGAGTGGCCAGTTAATAGATTTCTCTATTACTCTGGAAAGAGTGAAGGTAAGTGCAATGGGATGATAATTGATGAGAAGGATTTTTCACCCTTTCTGGGAACTGGCTAGATAGCAAATTTCCAATCAGAAGGAAAAACACCAGTGGAATAATAAAGTGTAAAAAGTGACACAGAAGGAGAAAGCTCAGGACCACAAGTTATGAGAATAAGTGGTGAAATACCATTAGGACCTGGCACTTTCTTGCCATCAAGGTTGTTCAAAACTCTTCTGGAAGACTACAGGAGGCATTGAAGGGAATGTGCTGGGAATGAGAGGTGGTTTATCAAGATCATCAATCAACAGTTAGAAGAAAAGCAGGATGTTATCAGGTTGGCTTTATCTTTCGCTGAGTAGCAATAGAACCACCTGGTTTTGACAGAGGTGAAAATAGAGATGATCAAAAGTTGTGACCAAGACATTTGGCAACCAGGATGTTCGACTACCGTTTGGACAAAAAACAAATTTTCTACTCAGCTTGTTTGAAGTCTGGTTTGGACTGATTAATAACTGCTTTACAATTGTAGGCAGAAAATGAACCTGGACATTTAGATGCAAGCCAATTGCAATATGCAACATTCTTATCTCAAACAGCCTTGGCACATTTATTGGAAAACCAAGGTTTAGATATGGAAAGAGATTTTAAGGTGGGGTGTGGAATAAAGGATTTCATACCTACAAGATTAATTTCACCGATAAGATCTGAGCAGCCATTAACATCAGAAATCTCATAGATCACCTCATTTTGCATTCCTGTAATGTGAAACAATGCAAGGTTGAGAATAGCAACAAGAGAAAAGCTCCATTGAAGAAGGAACCATCACCAAGTTGTGATCTGATGTGCCTAAATAACCACTCACTTTGACTGCAAATGTTGAAGGATTGTTATTGAGAGAAGATCACAAGTTTTGTGTGTGGTTAGGAGTGTCTGGTATTCTAGTAGTTAAAAACAATGTATGCAAGGTCATTAGTAACTGCAATAACCTTAGAATCTTGCTCAGCTGGGAACAGAAAACTGAAGCCAGCTGGAGTTGTGAATGTTAAAATCACTAAAAAACATTTTCTTACTGTTAGTAAAGTTGAAAGAGAGAAAACTGAATTTCAGACGACAAAGAAAGTAAAAGAGTTTCACATGATTAGTGGAGTTGGGAGATCAACAGAGGCACCAGATAAATTTGACAAAGGGGGTGGATTTTAAGCTGAAGAAGACTGAAGAGAGGATATTCCAAAAGACTAAGTCTCTGAGAGGGAATATCAGCATGGACATATGCACAAGTGTGACTTTTGAAGTGAAAGGAATTGTACAGTGAATAACTAGGACAATTGAGATGAACAACGGTTGGGGTAACAACTGATAATTGTGATTATGTCAGAAAATGTAAGTGTGGCTTGACAGACTATAAGTGGAAATTAGCATTAGCAAAGGCACATGATGCAAGAAAGCAAGCTTATATGGCATCAGCCAGAAAAAAAAAAACCCTTGTTTCACCCATCTACTCACTCCAAATGTTTGTCAAGTTCTGCCTTGAATTGATTTAAGCTATCAACTTCTACAATGACAGATGGAAGTTTGTTCCAGCAATCAACCACCTGCTGGCTAAGGGCAAACTTACGCACATCTATCCTACATGTCTTTCCTCAATTTGAATTTATGCCCTCTCAGGCGATTATTTAGAGTAAGAGGAAGAATCCCATCAGCACTGAGAATGCTCAAACCATTCAAGGCTTTATACGCCTCAATCAGATTACCTCACAGGTGTCTAGTCTCCAGACACTGTAATTTGCAAAACTTAAACCTTTCTTCGTAAGAGCAACCCTTTGTTCCATTTACTAATCTTGTTGCCCTTCCCTGTACTCGTTCCAACAGCTCTACATCCTTCTTAAAATGAGGCCTCCAGACCTCATTTTAAGAAGGAAATGGACATCACCAAGATGTTTGTTTGTTATTTGGTTTTTAGGAGCATTAGCAACTAAGGCCATATTGCTCCGGGATATGTGGTGGTCATTCCCTGACCTTTCCGCATCCTCCGTATTTGGTGGTGACGGGCTCGAACCCCGGTCTAATCAAGAAGCGTGTGCAACGCACTGCTGCTCCTTCCCACCTGGCTACGGAGGCGCCCACCAAGATGGGAACTAAGGGCTTATATATATGTTTGAAAATATATTGCATCTCAGTTCACAGAGAAAATTGTTCTATTAGTTTGACTATTCAGGATGCATTTAATGCATCCTGAATTTAGTGGTAAAGTAAAATTAGAGAGAGGGCATAGTGTATGAAATAATGAAATATTTAGGTTTAGCATACACACAATGAGAATATACCCAGCAGCTTGACATAATGTGGCCTTGCCAATGTTCCCCTGCATACACACTACTCAGATTCTCTCCAATCACTACGTGGCAGAGTAGAAGCAGTGAGATTATATACTAGCTGATCTTGATACCTCCTGGAGAGTTAACAATAGGTTTTGTCTGGTGAAATAGCTAAAAATCAGCCTGTGAATACCATTATAGACCTGTACTCTTGAAACATAAGAAAAATTGGATCACGCTATGATGCCCATCATAAAATCAAAAGATATCAATCAGACTGCATAATGGAACAGACGGCAGTTGCCAGAGCTTTTCTCCAGAAACTAAACATAGGTTTAACAACTTCAAGCTTCCAATTAGCAGATGGTATTATTTCACTGGTTGATGAAGTCATTATCAACTAGTATTGCGCTTTGAAGCTAACATATTTGATTGGGAAAAAAAAAAAAAAAAAAAAACAATAATAAAGTTCTATTAATTTTGCTTCTGCATGTGATGAATATTATAAACAAGAAACAGTAATATGAAATGACTCGCACCCATTTTTCGAAGGTTTGTGTAACACTCACACAACATGGGAATTCTGCATGGTTAAAATACAAAAACAATTGCAATACATTGCTTCATATTTCTCACTATTATCACGATCATTTTTATTATGAATGGCCTTTTTTACATATTGCCACCTGCATGTCACTTGCAACTGATGTCTTCTACATTGATTAGGGAATAAAAAAATCACTATGGACTAGCCTGTAGTTTCTATCTAATATACTACATACCACACAACTTATCGAGCTATGTTAGTTCCCTTACAACTTTCACAGAATTGTGAAATGTGACGATCTATGTGCCCCTCGCCTTCCTATCGAAGCATCAATTTTATTGCTGTGATGCACAGTGCCAGTCAAAATAATTGATACTTTTGTGGGAACTTCCTGGAATTAGCTGATTTAGCATTAGTAGAGGCATTTGATGCAAGAAAGCAAGCTTATGCAGCATGAGCCAAAAAAAAAAAAAAAAAAAAACAAATAAATAAAGAAATAAATAAATAAAAAATAATCACTTCCACTTCACCCCTCTGTTTGTTCGAAATACCTGTCCAGCTGAGCCTTAAACTTATTTAGGCTATCAACTTCCACGACAAGGGATGGAAGTCTATTCCAGCAACCAACCACCCGTTGGCTAAAGGCAAATTTCCTCACGTCTATCCTACATCTGTCTTTCCTCAATTTGAATTTATACCCTCTCAGGTGATTATTCTGAGCAAGAGGAAGAATCCCATCAGCATTGAGCATGCTCAAACCATTCAAGGTTTTATACACCTCTATCAGATCATCTCGCCGGTGCCTAGTCTCCAGACACTGTAATTTGCAAAACGAAAGCCGTTCTTCGTAAGAGCACCCCTTTGTTCCATTTACTAATCTTGTTGACCTTCTCGTTCCAGCATCTCTACATCCTTCTTGAAATGAGGCCTCCAGACCTGTATACAGTACTCTAGGTGTGGTCTGACCATTGCCTTATACAAGGGAATAAATCACCTCCTTATCCCTGCTAGAAAAATTCCTATATATCATCGACAATACACTATGAACTACTCTTGCAGCCCATCTGCACTGCTCAGAAAACTTCATATCTGCCTGCACAACCACCCCCAGGTCCCTTTCATTCTCTACCACTGTCAGTGTAGTACCACAGAGTTGATACGTTGCTCTGGGGTTGCTGTTTCCCATATGTAGTACTTTACATTTGTCAATGTTAAACTTCATTTGCCGCCTCTCAGCCCATCTGCTCAACCTTTCCAGTTCCTGTTGCAGTAGCATAGTGTCAGTAGTGTCCTTGACAACCCTGCCAACCTTCGTATCGTCTGCAAACTTGGACATTAAGCTTGATATACCATCATCAATATCATTTATAAATACAGAAAACAATAATGGACCCAATACTGAACCCTGAGGGACTCCACTAATAACATTAGTCCACGATGAGCAGTATCCATTGATTACCACTCTCTGTCTTCTCCCCTTCAACCACCCCTTTATCCATAGCAGCAATTTGCCTCCAATGCCACACTGCTCCAATTTGTGCAGCAGTCTTCCATGTGCAACAGTATCAAAAGCCTTTCTAAGATCCAAATATATAATATCAAAGTTATTCCCTGCATCCAGTTCTTTTGTGACTGCATCATAGTATCCAATCAAATTGGTCAGGCAAGACTTCCCCTTAACAAAACCATGCTGTGTCTGAGCTATAACTGAAGTCTTGTCTAGATGATCCTGCAGTGCTTCTTTAACCAGTGCCTCCATTAATTTTCCAGGAACAGAAGTTAAACTAACAGGTCTATAATTACTTGAGTCGCCCTTTGATCCTCCTTTGTGAATTGGGGTCACATTTGCACATCTCCAGTCCATGGGTACTTCCCCTGAGTCCAAGGAAGCTCTCATAATTATGGCTAAGGGTTTGCTTACTTCCTTTGCTGCTTCCTTTAATATAACTGGATAGATCCCATCCACCCCAGGTGCCTTTCTTGTGTTTATCTTCAACAATTTCTCCTCCACTTTACTCTCAGTTATTACAAGATTATCTAGCTTACTGCGAGAATAACTCCTCATTTGTAAATGTTGATGCAAAATATTCATTCAGTTTGTTAGCTACCTAAGCAAGATCATCAACAGTTGACCCATCGATATCAAGTGGACCATTCTGATTCATCCCCTTCCTTCTAGAGTTTACATAAGTAAAGAACTCTTTGTTGTTTTTCTTTGCATCCTTTGCCAAAGATTTCTCGCAATCTGCCTTCGCCTGCCTAACCTCCTTTGTAACTTGGTTACAGATCAACTTGTATCTGTCATAGGCTTCTGTGTCACGTGTTAATTTGTATGTATCCCATGCACTTTTCTTCTCTGCCATATGTCTCATTAGTTCATCTGACATCCACTTAGGCCTAAACCTTGAACAATATTTCTTAGTTGGTATGTAAAGCCTAGTAGCTTCCAAGGTAAGTTCTTTGAATGCTTCCCATTTTGAATTTGCTGTTGGTAACATCATCAGTGGGTCCCACTGTATAGAATTTAAATACTGTCTCAGTCCATCGTAGTCGCCTTTACGAAAGCAATAACCCTTCCCTTTACCCCTAATGGTAGTTACCTCTTTCAGTAAATCCCACTTCAGCACACTGTGATCACTGCCACCTAGTGGTTCATTTACCTGCAGATTCTTAATGCATGAAGAATCACTACTGATAATCAAATCAAGAGTATTACTCCCTCTAGTTGCCTCCTGAACATGCTGATGTAGAAAACAATCATCCAATAAATCCACAAAAGCCTTGCTAGTGTGCGAGTGACTAGCCCCCAAATTCCAGTCAATATCTGGGAAATTAAAATCCCCCATTATAAGACTCTCTGATTTACTGGCCCACTCTATTTCCCCGTACAGTTTCTTATTATACTGATCAGAGTCATTAGGCCTATAGCACACTCCTACTCTCAATTTTGATCTCCCAATGCTTATGTCACCCCAAACTGACTCGACACTGCACTGTCCATCGATGTCGACTGGCTTCACTTCCTTGGATTTTATGTATTTCTTAACTAATAGCATAACCCCTCCTCCCTTCCTATCCTGTCTATCCTTTCTGTAGACATTGTACTCCCCAAATTCCAGTTCTGCATTCCTTATATCTGTGTGACACCATGTCTCTGAAATCCCCACAATATCTGCCTTTGATGTTTTGAGCAATACCTCAAATTCATCAAATTTATTTACTAAACTCCTAGCATTGGTGTACATGCAAGTATACATGCACCTGTTCTTTTTCTTAGCTATCCTAACACAACCTATGTTTTTATTTGTACCCCAATGATTCCCAGCAGTCTCTGAAATATCCTGCATCTTATTTTCCAGACTGCAGCTCATTGCAATAGAAGCAGTGCAAGAATCTCTTTCACCTCTGCCAGTGGCTACTGTCAATCTATTGGTCTTTGTCTCCCCCCAAGCTAGCAGTTTTCCGACCCACCTAACACTGCCTCGATAGCATCAGCAAACATTCTGGCACCCTTTCTATTTAAGTGTATCCCATCCTTGTAGAAGCAAGCTCTCCTGTTAACAAGTACAGACCAGGCTGAAAAAAATTCTACCCCTTGAGCCTTGCACAATCCTTCCAGGGCCGAATTGATCGACAGGGCTCTCATCATATACTCCCTCCTATCGTGTCTGGGCAGAATTGCAGACACTTTCAAATTCAACCCTAATTCATGGCTTTTTTGTGACCTGTACTTGTTAAGTAATTCCGCCGATTTACTGTTCATGGTCAAAAACTACTGAAATTTCTCTTATTTTCTGTGACAATTTTCACATGGGTGGGTAGGGATCTTTGAGAAGTGATCTATGGATAGTGAAAAACATGCCAAGGTGATGAAAAGCAGTATTTTGCTACACAACAAAATGTATTTGGCCAGACAAAACAGAGTAATGTAAATGATATTGCCTACTCTCTCAGGGCCACTCAGCTTTCATTAAGTGAAAAAACATGATTGGATAAAAAAAAAAAAAAAAAAAAAAAGCAGAAGATAGGGACTGAAGACCCTATAAGGAAGAACAAAAAAAAAAAAAAAAAAAACCAATCAACTACTAATCCTCAAACAATGACTCACTGGGATTAAATGTTTTTCTATTGCTAAGATAAATATGCTACCTAAAAGAAAAACAAATGGACTGAGGTATTTCAGTGTATATTATTATCTATTATGGAAAAGGCCACATTGTTAAAAGAAAATGTCATGATGGCATTTAAGTGAAGCAAATAGGTAAAATGTTTGGTGTACAGTATATTTTGTAAGAAAGAATATAATATTTCTTTTTTCTGAACTGTGTAGGAGATTTGAAAAGTCCTTTGGTTTTAGAACCTACAAAAGGTTTTAGAACCTACAAAAATCAATTAGCAATATGTGTATAAGTTACTTATGTGTATTTCATTTAGCTATCTTAGAATATTAATGACAATAAATAAGCAATCACTTAACAACAGTTGTTGCCTTGTCCTAGGTATTATATAGTGATGTGACAATGGTTAATCAGTCTACTTTAAAACCTCATGGCTCTGTCACTGTATTCGGTGACAGACACAGTGGGCTAAAAATTCCAAATACTGGAAAAATCATAAAAATTATCCAGAATTAACAGCAGCATCAAATAATACAGAAAAAGGGGGTGTTTGAAAAGCTAAGTATAAAAGGGTAGTGGTATACTGTGTTAAAAATTTCTGTATAACACTTCAAATACTAACCCACCAAGTTTCACATAGTTTCAGTAACATATTTTTTAATTACATGTCCTGAATACAACAAAGTTGTATGAATGAGGAAAGAATGAAAAATCAGTCACTATGCAGTCATGCAATATTTGGGAAAAAAGGGAATAGCACCCAAGTAAATTCATGAGGATATGGTTACAAAATTGGAGGATGTTCCTGGCAATGGTTAAAAAAGAGGAAGGTTAAAAAAGAGGGCAGTAGATTTTAAATGAGGGAGGTAGAGCCTGGAAGATGACCCACACTGGGGAAGAAACCTACAACGTCAATCATGCTAAAGGTTATTGACAGCATGCATCATCTGGTGTTATTTTTCTATAAAAATCCAAACTCAAAAGGTTTTAGAACCTATAGTACTTAGTACTGTGAGTGGGTTGAAGGTTGAGAAGATGAAAGAAGATACTTGTTGATATTAGACTTGAATTTCTGTAGATTGCAATTTTCAGGAAATATGAATAAAAGGAAGTTGTTTCAGAAAACAGAAGTTGAAGGAATAAATGAGGAAGAAGAAAAATTGGTTCTCTGAGTTTGAAGTTGGACAGTAAAAGGATGATGCTGACTGGTTTGGAAGAGAGGGGGGAAATTGCTTACCTACTTACTTATCTGTTTCTACAGCTTCTTGCCAGGTCGATAAAGAAACCAGTCTTCATTTAGCTTTTATCTTCCTGCCATTTTTCTCTCTCCAGCTCCTCCCAGCAAATACTTCTTTCCTCCACATTGGTCTTCCCCTCTCCTTGGCATCCTCTTTTCAGCTTTTGTCTCGGGGTCTTTTACCATCCATTTTCATTTTGTCTCTTTGGCAGTCTGTTATCCTCCATTCTCTTTACCTTAATAAATCAGCCCAGTCTGTTCCAATGGATTCTTGTAATCATTCTTCTCCTTTCCCACTTTCTTCTGAATGGCCACATTTCATACTCTATCTCTCCTGGTTTTTCCACACACACACACCTCTCTGAAACTTAATTTCCATCTCTTGCATTCTGATAATATCCTTCTCCTGCATTACCCATGATTCCAATCTATAGGTTATTACTGGTACATAGTAAGTTGTACAGAGCATCACCTTGCGATTCTTAGGTACCTCCTTTTTCCAGACTAGATCTTTTACAGAGTTACAAAACATTCTTCCTTGATCTGCAAATATCAGATTCATTTTTCTACCTACATATCTCCTTATCAATTCTCTCACTTATCTACTTACTCCTTAATATCTAAAACTATCCACTTCTTCTAACTTCTTTCCATCAACAAATATGTTAATCCCCCTCCTTCCTTGTCATTCTCATTGCATTACTCTTAGACTCACTAAACTTTAAATTGTATTTCTTTACCTCCTCCAATCAGTTTTCCACCTGCTCCAATATCTCCTCTTCCCCATCCCCATAAATCAAAAGTCATCAGCAAACACCACTTTCACACTTTAATATTTTCTGTTCAAAAATTTTTCTCCACAGTATTTGCTATATCATTCATTACTAGTATGAACAGCAGAGACAAGAGTGCACTACCCTGTCTCAGTCCATTATTAATTTCAAACCAGCCTGTGCTTCTAATCATTGTTATCAAACAGCTTTCAGTCCATCTGTATAGACTTTTAATACTCTATCAACGACTCTTCTACTCCTTGTTTCCTTAATAATTCCCATACTTTTATTCTCTTAATGCTATCGTATACATTTTTACTTGTAATGTTTTACCATCATTTGTCTCACAGCAAAAATGAGATCTGTGATCAATTTACCTTTTTTTGAAGCCTCTCTGCTCTTCCTACTTTCATCAATTTCTCATATTCTACTCTCTACTATTCTTTCATACAATTTCCTGTGACTAGTCAGAGTGATCCCTCTATATTTCTCACACTTTTTTATAGTATGAACCAGAGCTGAAATGCTCAATACGTTCTACATTGATATCAATATTTGTAAAATAATAAGAGAACTTTACCTCAATATAGTACATAGAACACTTCCGTATGATACTCTCCAGAAATTAAAATGAAAAACTTATATTAAAGAGTAACAAATAATTTAAAAAATAATTAAAACTCAATTTAACACAATTAAAAATCAATTTAACGCAATTAAAAATAAGAAAATTAATTAAAAGAATTTAATGAAAAAAATTGCAAAACGATTTTCCTTCCTGAAACTGACACACTTTTCGACCATATGTCATGATCACGGGAATGAAAATTACAGAATTGGGATGAGTATGAAACTTAAATAGGGATTATTTGTCTTTGCGCATGTGCTAAAAGCCCACGGATCGGAAATGAGATATGGCCGACGAACATTAACAGAATTTTCGTGAAATTTAATTTATACGGTTTCTGCAATTAATAGTTGCGTATAATTACGTTAGACACTAAGTATTTTAGCCTCATTAAATAAAAAAGTATGTTTTTCGTTAATGGTGTGAAAGGCTAATTCTGATAAGACAAGTTTAACGATATTACGGGATGTGGCAAGTGCTAGTTGTTTTATACCCGAAATTTTTTGATTTAAATTGACCCTAGCAAACTTCGGAATGTTATTGTTTTGAAGGCAATATTTTAGAAATGAAATATAGTAACTTTGGGCCGAGTATCTTAGTGTTAATTTAATGTAGTTTTCCACCAAGCTGTTCAAAAAATCCCCCATAATTATGTGTATCGATAGGTTATACCTGGAGAGAAAGTAAATGAATGAAATAGTCAATAAGAGTTTAAAAAATGAATTAGATGGTATGAATCAGAGTTGTAATACTCAATATCCAGCTCAATATCCTCTCTACTATTCTTTCACAGAATTTCCTGTGACTAGTCAGGGTGATCCATCTATATTTCTCACACTTTTTTTCTGTCCCCTTTTTATATATAGACACAATCAATCCTTTTTTCCAATCTATCGGTATCTTTTTCTATTCCCCTACTACTTTCATTACTTTGTGTATGCATTGCAGCCCTGCTTGGCCAGCATATCTTATGATTTCTGTTGTCACTTCATCACACACTGGCAATTTTCCTCCTTTCATCTTTTCCATTGTTGCCACTATTTTACTCCTTGATATCCTCCCTTTTCCTACCTCATCTTCCATTGAAGAAGGGAAATTATAGAAGTTAATTCAGAAGAACAGTGTCTATAAAAGTATCTACAGAAAAGGCAGGTAGAAGAAAGAGAACATTTATGAGACAGAAAGTGGAGACACTTTGTAAGAGAAGGGTCATTAATTAACCTAACTATGAATGGAGTCTAAAGCATGAAAGAGGTTATGGGAGTATCGCCCCAGAACATTCCATCGCAGGGTGGATTTGGGATTTATACAAAGTGAACAGCTGATTAGAAGAAAAGCAACACTGAAAGTGAAAACCAAATTTTTTTAGATGCAGAGGAAGCAATATTTCTGATGTGCTTATGCCAAGACAGATTACAAGTCAGAGCACTCCCTAACAGAGAAATGTGGTCTTGTCTAGAAATTTGAGTGTCATCAAACATAAGCACAGGAGCAGAAGAATGTTTTTTGTGAGATATAAGACAGGACTGAGATTTAGAAGGATTGAAATTAACTAAGTTATCTTTGCCCCACTAGAGAAATACCTGTAAATCAAACTTGAGCATTTAAGGAATTTGTAGTGGATATTCCAGAAGTTGAAGGTGTTTGTACAGGGCAAGGTTTTCCTCAAAGCAGAAGGTGCATTGAGCAAAACTATAAATACACAGTAGAACACAGATGTACTAATGAGACATATGGCAGAGAAGAAAAATGCATGGGATGCATATAAATTAATGGGTGACATGGAAGCCCATGATAGATATTAGCTGGTCGTTAACCAAGTCACAAAGGAGATTAGATGGGCAAAGGCAGATGAGAAATCCTTGGCAAAGGATGCAAAGAAAAACAACAAAGAGTTCTTTACCTATGTAAACTCTAGAATGAAAGGGATGAATCAGATTGGTCCACTGGACATTGATGGTTTAATGTTGATGTTCCTGCTCAGGTGGCTAACAAACTAAATGAGTATTTTGCATCTACATTCACCCATGAGGAGTTATTCAGGGAGGGGAATGCCAGAGGTGAGTTAAACTCTGGCAGTGAGCTAGATGATTAGGAAAGTGGAGGAGAAATTGTTAAAGATAAACATAAAAAAGGCCCCCGGGTGGACGGGATCTACCCAGTTATATTAAATGAGGCAGCAATGGAAGTAAGAAAACCCTTAGTCATAATTATGAGAGCTTCCCTGGACTCAGGGTAGATACCCATGGACTGGAGATGTGTAAATGTGACCCCAATCCACAAAGGAGGATCAAAGGGAGACACAGGTAATTACAGACCTATTAGTTTAACTTCTGTTCCAGGGAAATTAATGGAAGCACTCGTTAAAGAAGCACTGCAGGATCATCTAGACAAGACTTCATTTATAGCTCGGAATGCAAAGAATAACTTTAATATCATATATTTGGATCTTAGAAATGCCTTTGATACCAGGGTATGTCTGCCAGGGGCAAAGGTTGATGATGTTGTAGAGCGGATATCATCTTTTAAGGGCACAAAAGGTGATATAGTTGTACACGCTGGCACTAATGATATTAAGAGTAGGAGACCGGCGGAATTACTTAGCAAGTACAGGTCACTGTTGAAAAAAAAGCCGTGAATTAGGGTTGAATTTGAAAGTGTCTGCAATTCTGCCCAGACACGATAGGAGGGAGTATATGATGAGAGCCTTGTCGATCAATTCGGCCCTGGAGGGATTGTGCAAGGCTCAAGGGGTAGAATTTTTTCAGCCTGGACTGTACTTGTTAACAGGAGAGATTGCTTCTACAGGGATGGGATACACTTAAATAGAAAGAGTGCAAGAATTTTTGCTGATGCTGTCGAGGCAATGTTAGGAGGGTCGGAAAACTGCTAGTTGGGGGGGATACAAAGACTAATAAATTAACAGTAGCCACTGGCAGAGTTGGAAGTGATTCTTGCACTGCTTCTATTGAAATGAGCAGAAGCCTGAAAAACAAGATGCAGGATATTTCAGAGACTGCTGGGAGTCATTGCGGTACAAGTAAACACATGGGTCGTGTTAGGGTAGCTAAGAATAGAAACAGGTGCATGTATACCTGCGTGTACACCAATGCTAGGAGTTTGGTAAATAAATTTGATGAATTTGAGGTATTGCTCAAAACATCAAAGGCAGATATTGTTGGGATATCAGAGACATGGTGTCATACAGAAATAAGGAATGTGGAACTGGAATTTGAGGAATACAATGTGTATAGAAAGGATAGACAGGACACGAGGGGAGGAGGGGTTATGCTATTAGTTAAGAAACACATAAAATCCAAGGAAGTGAAGCCAGTCGACATCGATGGACAGGGCAGTGTCGAGTCAGTTTGGTGTGACATAAGCATAGGGAAATCAAAATTGAGAGTAGGAGTGTGCTATAGGCCTAATGACTCTGATGAGTATAATAAGATATTGTACAGGGAAATAGAGTGGGCCAGTAAATCAGAGTGTCTTATAATGGGGGATTTTAATTTCCCAGATACTGACTGGAATTTGTGGGTTGGTCACTCACACACTAGCAAGGCTTTTGTGGATTTATTGGATGATTGTTTTCTACATCAGCATGTTCGTGCGGCAACATGAGGGAGCAATACTCTTGATCTGATTATCAGTAGTGATTCTTCATGCATTAAGAATCTGCAGATAAATGAACCACTAGGTGGCAGTGATCACAGTGTGTTGAAGTGGGATTTACTCAAGGAGGTAACTACCATCAGAGGTAAAGGGAAGGGTTTTTGTTTTCGTAAAGGCGACTATGATGGTCTGAGACAGTATTTAAATTCTATACAGTGGGACCAACTGATGATGTTACCAACAGCAAACTCAAAATGGGAAGCATTCAAGGAACTAATCTTGGAGGCTACCAGGCTTTACATACCAACTAAGAAATATTGTTCAAGGTTTAGGCCTAAATGGTTGTCAGATGAACTAATGAGACATGTGGCAGAGAAGAAAAATGCATGGAATACATACAAATTAATGGGTGACATGGAAGCCTATGATAGATATCAGTTGGTCTGTAACCAAGTCACAAAGGAGATTAGGCAGGCAAAGGCAGACTACGAAAAATCCTTGGCAAAGGATGCAAAGAAAAACAGAAAAGAAAAGAATTCTTTACCTATTTAAACTCAAGAAGGAAAGGGATGAATCAGATTGGTACACTGGATATTGATGGTTCAACAGTTGAGGATCCTGCTCAGGTGGCTAACAATCTAAACGAGTATTTTGCATCTACATTCACACATGAGGAGTTATTCAGGAAGGAGAATGACGTAGGTAAAGTAAACATTGCCAGTGAGGTAGATGATTTTGTAATAACTGAGAGGAAAGTGGAGGAGAGATTGTTGACGATAAACATAAAAAAGACACCTGGGATGGATGGAATCTATCCAGTTATATTAAAGGAGGTAGCAACGGAAGTAAGCAAACCCCTAGCCATAATTATGAGAGCTTCTTTGGACTCAGGGGAGGTACCCATAGACTGGAGATGGGCAAATGTAACCCCAATTCACAAAGGAGGATCAAAGGGCTGACACAAGTAATTATAGACCTGTTAGTTTAACTTCTGTTCCAGGTAAATTAATGGAGACACTGGTTAAAGAAGCACTGCAGGATCATCTAGACAAGAATTCAGTTATAGCTCAGACGCAGCATGGTTTTGTTAAGGGCAGGTCTTGCCTGACCAATTTGATTGGATACTATGATGTAGTCACAAAAGAACTGGATGCAGGGAATAACTTTGATATTATATATTTGAATCTTAGAAAGGCTTTTGATACTGTTGCACATGGAAGACTGCTGCATAAATTGGAGCAGTGTGGCATTGGAGGCAAACTGCTGCTATGGATAAGGGGATGGTCGAGTGGCAGAAGACAGAGAGTGGTAATCAATGGACACTGCTCAATGTGGACTAATGTTATTAATGGAGTTCCTCAGGGTTCAGTGTTGGGTCCGTTGTTGTTTTCGGTGTTAATGAATGATACTGATGATGGTATATCAAGTTTAATGTCCAAGTTTGCAGATGATACAAAGGTTGGCAGGGTTGTTAAGGACACTACTGACACTATGCTGCTGCAACAGGATCTGGAAAGGTTGAACAGATGGGCTGAGAGGTGGCAAATGAAGTTTAACATTTACAAATGTAAAGTACTACATATGGGAAACAGTAACCACAGAGCAACGTATCAACTCTGCGGTACTACACTAACAGTGGTGGAGAATGAAAAGGACCTGGGGGTAATTGTGCAGCCAGATATAAAGTTTTTTGAGCAGTGCAGATGGTCTGCAAGAGTAGCTCATGGTGTCTTGTCAATGATATACAGGAATTTTTCTAGCAGGGATAAGGAGGTGATTATTCCCTTGTATAAGGCAATGGTCAGGCCACATCTTGAGTACTGTATACAGGTCTGGAGGCCTCATTTCAAGAAGGATGTAGAGCTGCTGGAACGGGTACAGAGAAGGGCAACAAGATTAGTGAATGGAACAAAGGGTTGCTCTTACGAAGAAAGGCTTAAGTTTTGCAAATTACAGAGTCTGGAGACTAGGCACCGGCGAGGTGATCTGATAGAGGTGTATAAGGGTTTGAATGGTTTTAGCATGCTCAGTGCCAATGGGATTCTTCATCTTGCTCAGAATAATCACCTCAGAGGGCATAAATTCAAATTGAGAAAGGACGGATGTCGGATAGATGTGCGGAAATTTGCCTTTGGCCAGCGGATGGTTGGTTGGTGGAACCGACTTCCATCACTTGTTGTTGAAGTTGATAGCCTAAACAAATTTAAGGCTCAACTGGACAGGTATTTCGAACGAACGGAGGGGTGAAATGGGAGTGGTGTGTTTTTTTTTTTTTTTTTTTTTTTTGGCTGATGCTGAATAAGCTTGCTTTCTTGCATCATATGCCTCTACTAATGCTAATGCTGTTGCACATGGAAGACTGCTGTACAAGTTAGACAGTGTGACATTGGAGGCAAATTGCTGCTATGGATAAAGGGATGGTTGAGTGGGAGAAGTCAGAGAGAGTGGTAATCAATGGACACTGCTCATCGTGGACTGTTATTAATGGAGTCCCTTAGGGTTAAGTGTTGGGTCCATTGTTGTTTTCTGTATTTATAAATGATATTGATGGGTCCATTGTTGTTTTCTGTATTTATAAATGATATTGATAATGGTATATCGGGCTTAATGTCCAAGTTTGCAGGCGATACAAAGGTTGGCAGGGTTGTTAAGGACACTAACGACAGTACGCTGCTGCAACAGGATCTAGAAAAGTTGAGCAGATAGGCTGAGAGGTGGCAAACGAAGTTTAACATTAACAAATGTAAAGTACTACATATGGGAAGCAGTAACCCCAGAGTGATGTATCAACTCTGTGGTACTACTCTGACAGTGGTAGAGAATGAAAAGGACCTGGGGGGTAATTGAGCAGGCAGATATGAAGTTTTCTGAGCAGTGCAAACGGCCTACAAGAGTAGCTCATAATGTCTTTTCAATGATATATAGGAATTTTTCTAGCAGCGATAAGGAGGTGATTATCCACTTGTATAAGGCAATGGTCAGGCCACACCTTGAGTACTGTATAGAGGTCTGGAGGCTGCTGGAACGAGTATAGAGAAGGGCAACAAGATTAGTGAATGGAACAAAGGGTTGCTCTTAAGAAGAAAGGCTTAAGTTTTGCAAATTACTGTGTCTGGAGACTAGGCACCTGCGAGGTGATCTGATTGAGGTGTATAGAGCCTTGAATGGTTTGAGAATACTCAATGCTGATGGGATTCTTCCTCTTGCTCAGAATAATCACCTGGGAGGGCATAAATTCAAATTGAGGAAAGACAGATGTAGGATAGACATGCGGAAATTTGCCTTTAGCCAGCAGGTAGTTGGTTGGTGGAACAGACTTCCATCCTTTGTTGTGAAAGTTGATAGCCTAAATAAATTTAAGGCTTAGCTCAACAGGCTTTTGGAATAAACGTAGGGGTGAAATGGAAGCGTTTTTTTTTTTTTTTTTTTGGCTGATGCTGCATAAGCTTGCTTTCTTGCATCATATGCCTCTACTAATGTTAATGTTGTGTGGAACAGACATCCTGAACGTCTTCGTAACCCACCTAGCATGATGCACGTGATGCAATTCCTGGACATTTGTCCAAACGGCTCAAAAATAAAATTGTGCAAAAATGTGGTGACATGACTAACCAGCTGCAGCCACTCAACATTTAAGGATTACTTGAGAAAGGAATATGAATCCTGGCTGTTGACTGACAACCTTCTGCTGACTCCTTCCAGAAAAATTAAGAAAGAGTTGGCATCAAAATTGGCAGAATGGGCATCAACAGCTTGGAAGCTAATCCCAGAAAGAACAGTGCAGCAGTCATTTAAAAATGTTGCATCACCAATGCTCTCGATGGCTCAGAATACAATATATTATGGGATAATGAAGATAACAATGGCTCAGAAGAATCAGACTCTGATTGTGAAGTAGACTCTAATACTGATTCAGATATTGACGGCTCAGAAGATTCAGAAGGAAATGATGAATAACATACCTACTATACCTACTGATAAATACTATTGTTGTTAGTAAATTGAATTCTATTATAATAAATATATTTGTTAGATATATTTTAGCATTTTATTTTATTTATTTTTTTTTTCTTATAATCAAAACTTTTTTTTCTTTTGGTGGTACTGAAATTAAGGTGCATCTTACAATCGATGGAAGGCGCCTCCGTAGCCAGGTGGGAAGGAACAGCAGTGCGTAGCACACGCTTCTTGATTAGACCGGGGTTCGAGCCCGTCACCACCAAATACGGAGGATGCGGAAAGGTCAGGGAATGACCACCGCATATCCTGGAGCAATATGGCCTTAGTTGCTAATGCTCCTAAAAAAAAACCAAAATAACAACAATCGATGGAATCTTAGAATCAAAGAAATATGATAGTTCATAAATAGTATTAAAATCGCCGTTGCTGCTCCTCTGTTCATGTGTATTCGTGACAATAATATCATTCTCTCGAATGTTAGTTCCCATACTTCACCTATCAACAATCAAAGTAACTTTTTGCATCCACATTCAAAAAAAAAAAAAATCAGACTGTACCTCTGTATCATCAGGTAACCTTGGCTCAGAATGTATCTGCAACTCCTGAATACCCTCCCTGATCTCTTCTATCTGACTTCCTTGTAGTAGGATGCTAGCATGTTAGCGTTATATTTAGCTGAGGTGGCAATAGAACCAAAGGGTTTTAACAGAGGTGGGACTAGAGATGGGCAAATATTGCACCAATAGCTTTGGCAAGAGAACAGAATGCTCAATTACCATTTGGACAAGAAAGTATTTTTACTCCTAGCCTGTTCAAAATCTAGTTTGGACTGATTAAAGTCTGTTATATAATTTATGTGAGCTTTGGAGTTGGCAGAAAATGAACCTGGAAATTTGGATGCAAGCTAGTTGTCATATATAAACATTCTTAACGCAAAGGATGAGATTTTTAAGGTGAGTGTGGAATAACAGATTTCATCCCTGCAAGACAAATTTCACTGACACAACCTGAGCTGACATCGACATCAGAAGAGTAAAACAATAATCCAACCAAGGAAAAGAACAACAGAAATCTCTCAGATCACTGCATTTTGCATTCTTGTTATGCCAAACAACACAAGGTTGAGAATGGCCACAAGAGAAAAATGCTTCACTGGAGAAGAGACCATCACCGAGTCGTGATCTGAAGTGCCCAGAGGACCATTTACCTTGTGCCTAAAAGGCTTTTTTGTGAGAAAAAGATCAATAGCGTTGGCTGTGTGTTTAGAATTGTCTGGTATTTAAATGTACAATTGGTGCATGGTCATTAGTAATTGCAGAAACTTCCACATCTTGACAAGCCGGGCCTATGCAAACAAAAAACAGAAGCCAGCTGAAGTTCTGAATATTAAAATCACCAAGAAAAAAGTTACCTCATTCTTAGGAAAACTGGATTGGAGAAATCAAATTTCAAATAAAGTAAGTAAAAGAGCCCCAAGTAATTAGTGCAGCTGGGAGAATGATAGAGGCAACATGTGAATTTGACAGAATAGTGTAGTGAGATTTTAAACAGAGATGATCAATAAGAAGAGATTCCAAATTACTAAGTCTACTTATGCATATGTGTGCTCTGACAGGGAATATCAGAGTAGGAATATGCATAAGTACCATCTTTGAAGCAAGAGGAATCAATTGATAAATGGGATTCTGTAAGAAGTAAGTAGTGCTTGGCAGACTGTAATTGAAAATGGACATCACTGAAATTGGAACTGAGACTACATATATCTGTAAAACGAACAAGAAGTTTTTTCAAGGTTTAGATCTTTTCACAGATAAGTTTGCTCTATTAGTTTGGCTTTTTTTTTTTTTTTTTTTGGTAGTTGTTGGCGCATAGGCTTCTGTGGCCATAATGCACCTCCCAAGGTTTTTGCAGTACTTTGATCAAAGCCCGAGGCGGGAATCGAACCCGCGATCTTTGGGTTGCCAGGCAGGCACTTTACTCACCCGGCTAGCATGATCGGCTTTGGCTATTCATGATGTATTCAGTAGTAACTGAATACATCATGAATAAATTTGTTACTTCCTACAACATGTCCTCCCCAGCTTTTCTTAATAAGAAAAGACCACTGATACTTATTTGTTATATAATCTTTATTATATATTATTCTGTATATATTCGCTATATACAGTCTTCCCTAATGGGTAAGGTTTGCTTATTTGATGTAATACAATGAAAGGCAACAGACTGTGAAGGTATTCACAATATGAGATGAAAATGATGACATACATGAATCACACATTTAAATGTTCAGTGACTCATCTATGTTCATTTGAGTTATCGAACATTTTTGACAAGTTATACTTGATATGATACTGTAATTTCAAGACATATAGTCATTCCCAAACCTTTTGAGCACATCTAATAGTCGTAACTTTCCTATATGTATTATCTTTTTAGAATTCACACAGGAATCGTGTACAATGTATAATGTGTAGGTTATTTTGTGCTCTTAAAAATAAAGTTTTCAGGGTTCATGAACTGTTTATAAGCTCTGGTCAAAATAATTAGCATTGACAATTCTAAGTAGTTACCCACAACCTGCAGTCACAGTGTAAACCATACTGAATGTTTAGTTTTTAATTACAGCAGAAAAGTTTCTTACATCATTAGACTTAAAAGCCAACAGATAGTTTAGACCATTAGTCAAAAATATCTCCAATGCATTATCTTGGAGTTGGTATCGTTGATGAAGCACTTCTTTTATACTTTCAAAGGGCCAAATCTGAGAAACAACACCCTGTTTTCCTTGTCTTCTCTGGAATATAAAAATTTTAAAAATGAATTATTATAAAAAAATAAATACATAAATAAAAAGAAAAAAAAAAAGCATTTATGAAGTAACAAATATACATAAAATACATCAAAATATAAAATGTTTAGCAATGCATGTTAAATAGAATAATTTCTATTGTGTTCTTAAAAGACATTTACTGATAGGCTTATTTTTAACAACAGTCCACCCAACTAATGTACTGCTACTACATTACAAGTTTATCAGTTAATTTTTATTTGTATTAATTTAAGATTTTATATATTACACTATATAAACCAGTGTGAGAATTCTTAATTTTGCAACAGAATAATCATCAAATATTAGGCTGTATCAGATAAAAACAACAAAAAATTAACAGAAAAAAAAAAAAAAAAATTAAATTATTAATATTTTTTTCTTTATTGAGAATTTGAATGAAATGGTCTTCTCCTGTAATTTAGAGACCAGGTCTCTACAATATGTGATAAACAGAGAGGTGATCTGAAATCCAGGCAATTATTTCCAAAGGATAAATGTTAGTATGATAGAGGATAGTGATACATTATTAAGTCAAGGGTGCTCACATCTCAACAATGAATAATTGATTCTATACAGTAGCAAAATTTCCATATTAACACTATAAGGCCAAATTATTTATTAAATCAAGTCTCCTTTAATAGAAACCTCTCTAAAGCAAACACATCTTGTGGACACTCAAGGCTTGAGTGCCTAAGTAGAATAATTTCTGTGTTCTTAAAGGAAATTCACTGATAGGCTTATTTTTAATAACAGAAGTCCACCAAACTAATGTATTGCTAGTATGTTATGCTTATCAGTTAACTATTATTTTTATTCATTAATGATTTTATATATTCCACCACATAAACCAATGTGAGAACTCTTAATTTTGCAACAGAATAATCATCAAATATTAGGCTGAATCAGAAGAAAATAACAGGAAAAAGAAAAAAAATAAATTATTATTTTTTTCTTTATTGAGAATTTGAATGAAATGATCATCTCCTTCTTCTGTAATTCAGAAACAAGGTCTCTCTTCATATGTTACAAGAAGTAAAATATAGAGGGGATGCACTGTAAATTTCTGGCATTTGATAAAAACATGCTAGTTGTGTAAAACAGTGTCGCATGCTTGTTTATGGGGGTGGGGATAATCAACTCAAATCAAAAAGGAATGTGTAACACGACTAGGTTCTATCTCACCTCCAATGTTGTGGAGTGAGCTAGGACAATCTCTTCTTTATGATTCCTGTACAGACTGGACTACCATTACTGGATTATATGTTTAAGTTTGATGGAGTTGCTGATCAAGACATCAAAGGCAGATATTGTTGGGATATCAGAGACGAAGTTCTGTGGTGTCACACAGATATAAGGAATGCAGAATTGGAATTTGAGAATACAATGAGTACAGAAAGGATAGACAGGATAGAAAGGGAGGAGGGGTTATGCTGTTAGTTATAAAGCACAAAAAATCTAAGGAAGTACTGTTTGTTTGTTTGTTATTTGGAGCATTAGCAACTAAGGCCATATTGCTCCGGGGATATGCGGTGGTCATTCCCTGACCTTTCCGCATCCTCTGTATTTGGTGGTGACAGGCTCGAACCACGGTCTAATTAAGAAGCATGTGCTACACACTGCTGCTCCTTCCCAAATGGCTACAGAGGCGCCTAAGGAAGTGCATTTGATATGGATGGACAATGCAACGTTGAGTCAGTTTGGTGTGATATAAGCGCTAGGAAAGCAAAATTGAGAGTGGCAGTATATTATAAGCCTAATGACTCTGATGAGCACAATGAACAACTTTACAGAGAAATAAAGTGGGCCAGTAAATCAGATTGTCTTAGGGGGATTTTAACTTCTCAGATATAAATAGGAAATTGTGGATTGGTCACTCACACACTAGCTAGACTTTTATGGATTTATTGGATGATTGTTTTCTACAGCAGCATGTTCAAGAGGCAACCAGAGGGGATAATACTCTTGATCTGACTACCAGTAGTGATTATACATGCATTAAGAGTCTGCAGATAAAGGAACCACTAGGTGGGAGTGATCACAGTATACTGATGTGGGATTTACTCAAAATATGCAACTACCATCAGGGGTAAAAAGAAGGGTTTTTGCATTCGTAGAGGTAACTACAGTGGTCTCAGACACATTTTAAATTCTATACAGTGGGACCAACGGATGATGTCACCAACAGCAAATTCTAAATGGGAAGAATTCAAGGAAGTAATCTTGGAAGCAACTAGGCTTTTTATTCCAATTGTTCAAAGTTTAGGCTTAAATGGATGTCAGATGAACTAATGAGATTCGTGGCACAGATGGAAAATGCACGAGATGCATAAATTATCAGGAGACAAAGAAACCTTTGGTAGATATAAGTAAATTTTTAATCAAGTGAAAAAGGAGGTTAGGCAAGCGAAGTCAGATTACAATAAATCTTTGGCAAAGACTTCTTTACTTATATAAACTCTAGAATAAAAAAAGGGGGCACTAATCAGTTTGGTTCACTTGATATCGATGGTTCTATTGTTGATGATTCTGCTCAAGTAGCTGACAAACTGAATTAATATTTTGCATTTACATTCACACATGAGTTCTGTAGGGAAGTGGAGACCAGAAGATTATCAACTCTAACAGGGAAGTAAATGATTCTGTAATAACTGAAAGCGAAGTGGAGGAGAAATTGTTTGTTAAACATAAGAAAGGCACATGGGGTGGATGGATCTATCCAGTGATATTAAATTAAAGAAGGCAGCAAAGGAAGTAAGCAAACCCATAGCCATGATTATGAAAGCATCCTTGGACTAAGGGGAGGTCCCCACGGACTTGAATGGGGAAAATAATGGGGGTCACTGGTTAAAGAAGCACTGCAGCATCATCTAGACAAGACTGCATTTATAGTTCACAGACACAGCATGGGTTTTTTAAGGTCAAGTCTTGTCTGACCAATTTGATTGGATACTATGATGTAGTCACAAAGGAACTGGATGCAAAAAATAATTTTGATATCATATACTTGGATTTCAGGAAAGCTTACTATACTGTTGCATAAGGAAGACTATTGTGCAAGTTGGAGCAGAATGAAGATTAATGGCAAGTTGCTGCTATGGATAAAGGGGTGGTGTTGAGTGAGAGAAGACAAAGAGTGCTGGACACTGCTCTTCGTGGAGTAATGTTATTATTGGAGTCTCCCAGGGTTTGGTATTGGGCTCATTACTGTTTTCTATATTTATCAATGATATTAATGAAAGTATATCAGGCTTAATGTCCAAGTTTGCAGACAATATGAAAGTTGGTTAATGACAGTACTAGAAAAGTTGAGCAGATGAGATGAGGGGGTTGCAACTGAAGTTTAACATGGACAAATGCAAAGTAGTGCATATGGGTAGCAGTAATCCCAGAATAATATACCAACTGTGCAGTACTACACCCAGGGTAGTGGAGAATGAAAGAGATCTAAGGGTAATTGTGCAGTCAGATATGAAGTTTTTTGAGCAGTGCAGATGGGCTGCAAGAGTAGCAGGGGGTCTTGTGAATGATATACAGGAATTTTGCTATCAGGGATAGAAAGGTAATTATCCCCTTGTATAAGTCAATGGTCAGGCTACTATGAGTACTACATACAGGTTTCATATTAGGAACAAGTAAAGAGAAGGGCAATGAGATTGGTGAGTGGAATAAAAGGTAACTCTTAACAAGAAAGGCCTAAGTTGCGCAAATTGCCGTGTCTGGAGACTAGGAACCTGTGAGGTGATCTAATTGAGGTCTATAAAGCCTTGAATGGTTTGAGCAAGCTGAATGCTGATGGGATTGCTCAGATTTTGCACTTGAGGGGACATAAATTCAAATTGAGGAAAGACAGTTGCAGAATAGTTGTGTGGAAATTTGCCTTTATCCAGTGGGTGGTTAATTGCTGGAACAAACTTCCATGTGTTGTTGTAGACGTTGACAGTTTAAATAAATTCAAGGCAGAACTAGACAAACTTTTGGAGTGAGTGGCTGGGTGAAATGTTGAGGGTTTTTTTTTTTTTTTTTTTTTGGCTGATGCTGTATAAGCCTGCTTTCTCGCATCATATGCCTCTACTAATGCTAATACTCACATCCATAAAGAGTATATCTTCTGCTGAAATGAGAGCGTATTGAATGAGTAGTACAACTCTTAACTGATAACAGAGTGTAATGCACTTAATGAACTAGTATGAATAATACAATACAGTCAGTCCTCGTATAACATGTGTTTACACTACACGAATTCGATCATACATGATTTATAAATAGGGGAACAATATCGCATATAACACAAACTGAATTTGCTTATGCATGATTCGGCCTTGTGTTTACAAGGAATTGCAGTCGGTTTTTTTTTTTTTTTTTTTGTAGTTGTTGGCGCATCGGCTTCTGTGGCCATAATGCACCTCCCAAGGTTTTTGCAGTACTCTGACCCAAGCCTGAGGCGGGATTCACCCGCGACCTTTGGGTTGCCAGGCAGGCACTTGATCCACCCGGCTAGCCCAGTCGGCTTACCAATGGTGGAGAACTAGGAGATACTGATATTGGAGTGACAGCTGGCTGAGATTTCTATGCAGGTTTGAGAACTCAGCAAATAGCAGGCAATGGGAATAAACAACTCCTTTGGTGGTATAATCATTTCTATTTGTGTCAAAATAGCTAGATGTTTGGTTTTTAGGAGCATTAACAACTAAGGCCATATTTCTCTGGGGATATGCGGTGGTCATCCCCGACCTTTCCGCATCCTCTGTATTTGGTGATCACGGGCTCGAACCCCGGTCTAATCAAGAAGCGTGTGCTATGCACTGCTGCTCCTGCCCACCTGGCTACGGAGACGAAAATGGCTAGTGATGGGAGGCAGTGAACCTTCTTGTTCTATGCCCCATACCTGCAAAGATGCCAGATACTGGCAAACAACACTCAACAGAACAAACACACCACTTAAAACACCCAAACTTGCCACACTGCTGACATTGGCACATGCCTAAAACAGATGCTATGGCAGCTAATGGGGGAAACTCTGGAGACTGCCAAAAAAACATAAACACATCTGAACATCTGTGTTGCAAGGGAACACTTCTTTGCAACCTTTCAGCATAAGTTGACTTATTGATATTTACTGGTTTCATATGATCAGCTGCTTACTGGAAATTAGTAAGCTGATCATATCATACCTTCTGGTATGATACATTAGCAGAGCTGAACATATCATACCTTCTGGTATGAAACCTTAGCAGAGCTGAACATATCATACCTTCTGGTATGGTATGTTCAGTTCTGCCTTGATTCATTGCATTGATGGAATCACCTACCAGTACTGACGAGGGAAAAATGCTTTTGATTTGATGATTTTATTTTATTACAAAAGGTCATCACAATGGGATATATGAGGGGGTGTCCAAAAAGATTTAGGAAAGGGGTATAAAAAACATAAATATATTAAATATAAAATATTTGTATAGAATGTTTGGAGGATAGAAAATAGATTGAAAATAAAATAAAAATAATATAATAAGAATAATGGAGTTTAAAAGACATCCTTTATTTATTTATTAATTTTTCAAAACATTGCACCATGAAGTTTAATACAGTAATCGTATTTAATATGCAAAAAGTTTCATCTTTCAAAAAAAAAAAAAAAATTTTTTTTTCAGGCTGGGCATCAAACCAGGCTTCAACAGCTGCCTTTAGCTCTTTGTTATCCTTAAAAAGAGTTCCACAAAGATAAGAATTGAAGTTTCTGAACAAATAATAGTCACTTGGTGCCAGAACTGAACTGTATGGGAGTGGGGGGGGGTAATTGTTCAGACCAACATTCCCAAATATTATCCTGTGCACAGATACACTGTCATGGAGAAGCAAAGTCCGGTGACTTCAACTTTCCTTGTCTTTTTTTTTTTTTAATCAGAATTGCAGTTTTTATCTTTGGCATAATATTTCCCTGCTATCATGGTGTAGGTGCAAGGTAATCAATTAAAAATAATCCTTTGTGTCCAAGAAAATTGAGGCTAACATTATTCCAGCTGATGGTAAGGTTAAAAATTTCTTTTGAGTTGGTGATCCACTGTTCTTCACTGCATGCTTTCTAATTTAATTCAAGATCATAAAAATGTGCCAGGTTTCATCATCATCAGCCATCAAACAAGATAAAAATCTGTCTGCATTAGGAATAATTAATTTTAAATTCTCTTTTGATGATACTACTCTCTGATGTGTATCATGAATGAAAAGGTTTCTGGGAACCCATTTGTGCAAACTGTGGACCTTTCCAAATGCTAATGTATTATTATTAAAAAGCTTCCATGGGAAATTATAACTTTTTCAAGTTTGGCCACATACATTCTTCTGTTTTCTAATTTTTTTTTTTTTTTTTATTCAAGGATGGCAATAATTGTTTCTGAATTGACTCCATCAACTGACTCCCATCCTCTTTTGAACTCTGTCAACTACCTTGCAACAGCAGCATAACTGGTACTTACCAAAACACTCTAGTCATTCTTTCATGGATTTCTTTGAATTTGTGCCCTCCTCTTTGAAAAAAATTTGATTACTGAAAAATGCACAATTTACTGGATATTCACTCTTCTTCTTCTTCGGGGATCTACTAACATAAAAATTCAAATTATAGAAAATGCATGCTTAAAGACATTGACTTTCATTTTTTTTTCGTGTTATTTTATAAGACATTAAGCTATCAAAATAACCTATTCTATAATTTGTTAACATATTTCGTATACCCTGTTCTCAGAACTAATTGACTATGCATTGTATTTTGGAATCATTTTAATTGCTGCATCTGTAGCAATTAAAAATGACCCATTTTTTTCCAAGCCATCACTGCCTCTTCTTTCTTTATACATGCAATTTTATTAAAAATTGCCTATTGTTTTCATTCTTCCACAACTGTATCCTTTTGCTATTTTACTATAGGAAATATATTCTGAACAGTGTGCCTGCATGATCAGCATAACTCAGAGGAAAATTATATTCTATGACATAAGATGAAAATAAACATTCAGAAAATATGACATCATCAATACCAGGAAATGCAACACCTATTTCTACACTTCTTTTTATGCACCATAGATAATGGTTATACAGAACTTATTTGTTTTCAAATATCCAATTTCACTGCATTACTCACTGCCTGAATTTGAAAAATCACATGTACATAAGTGTACAAAGCAAAAGTGTTACCTTTTTCAGATTTTACAATACATGAAAAATCTAATGTTTGAAATTTTTTAGTAGTAGTGACATATGAAGCAAGAAAGCAACAAACTTAACAGCATCAGCCAAAAAAAAAAAAAAAAAGAGTCAAAACTTCCCATTTCACCAGTCTATTCCATCTAGTCCTTGAATTTATTAAAACTACCACTTCCACTACACCAGATGAGAGTTTGTTTCAACAATCAACCACCCTCTGGCTGAAGGCAATTTCAGTACATCAGAATGAGCATACTTATTCAAGGCCTTGGACACCTCACTCAGCTCGCTACACATATACCATGTCACTAGACATTGCAGTTTGTAAAATGGAAGCCTATCCTGGGAAGAGCTCTGTTTTGCTCCCCTCACCACTCGATGCTCTTCTATACATCCATTTCAACAGATCAAGGCTAACAGACCAGTATGCAGTATTCAGGGTTCAGTCTAACCACTGACGTATAAAAGAAGATAATCACCTCCCTACCCTTCTGGAAAAATTCCTATATACCATTAACAAAACCCCACGAGCTGTATGGCGGCATGTCTGAACTGCTCAGAGAATTTCATATCTGACTTCACAATTATCCCTAGATTTTTTTCAAACTCCACTGCCCTGAATGTGGAGATCCCAGATTAACACAGGTGGTATGTTAATCTGGAACTGTGCTCCACATATGAAGAACATCGCATTAGTCAATATTAAGCTTCAACTGCCACTTACACCATATGACTAATTAGTCTAGATTTTATTGCAGTGGTATACTATGATTACTGGATTACTGTGAATAACTAACATCCAAAATTTTGAACCACCTGCAAACTTAGATATTAAGCCTGATATGCCTTCTTGACTATCATTAATAAATATAGAAAAGAAAAACCCGGCCCAGCACCGAACCCTGGAGTCTGTTATTAATATTAGTCCAAGAAGGGCAGTATCCACCGATAATTACTCTGTCTTCTATCATTCAACCATCCCTTTATGCATAGCAGCAACTTTCCCTTCATGACACACACTGCTCAAATTTGTATAGTACCCTTTTACATGCAACAGTATCAACAGCTTTTCTGAAATCAAAGTACATGATATTAAAATTATTTTTTTGTACCCAGTTCCTTTGTTATTGATTCAGAGTATCCAGTCAGATTGGTTAAGCAAGGTTCCCCCTTAACAAATCCATGCTGTGATTGCAGTAAACTGCATTATTTCTTTAACCAGCAATTCCGTTATTTTCCCTGGAACAAAAGTCAAGCTAAAAGGTCTATATTTACTCATGTCTTCCTTTGATTATCCTTTTGAAAATGTGGATGCATTTGCACATCTACAGTCCATAGTCATCCCATAAGTCCAGGCATGCTCTCATATAATCATGCTAAAGGTTTGCTTATCTCTTTTGCTGCTTCCTTTAATATAATTGGACAGATCTCACCCACTCCAGCTGCCTTTTTTTTACATTTAGCTTCAACAATTTCTCCTCCAATTTATTCTCAGTTATCACAAAATCATTTAGCTCTTCAACAGTATTAGACTCACCTTTGGCATCCCATCCTTAAAAATTTCCTCAGCTTTGATTGTAGATGCAAAGTACCCATTCAGTTAGTCAGAAACCTGAGCAGGATCATCAACAGTTAATCCATTCATATCTAATGAATCAATGTAATTTAATCCCTTCCTTCTGTTTACATAGGTAAAGAAGTCTTTGCTGCTTTTCTTTGTATTCATTGCTAGATCTTCTTGTAATCTGCCTAACCACCTTTGCGACTTTACTGCAGAATAGCTCTTATATACTGTATGCATCTGTAACACCTGATAATTTATATGCATCCCATTTTCCTTCCCTGCCACAAGTCTCATCAGTTTATCTGATATTAATTTAAGTCTAAGCCTGGATTGGTACTTCTTAGTTGGTATGAAAAGCCTAGTAGCTTCTACAATGCTTCCATTTAGAATTTGCTGTTGGTAATATCATCAGTTGGTCCCACTGTATAGAATTTAAAAACTGACTGAGACCACTGTAGTTCACCTTTATGAAAGCAAAAGTCCTTCTCTTTACCCTTGACAGTAGTTATGTCTTTGAGTAAATCTGACAACAGTACACTGTGAACATGCAGGTAAGAATCTGCAGGTAAAAGGCCCACTGGGTCTTTTACCTGCAGATTCTTAATGCATGAAGAATAGCTGCTGATAATCAGATTAAGTTTATTGCTTCCTCTTGCTGCTTCTTCTAGAGTGTGAGTGAACAACCCACAAAGTCCAGTCAATATATTGGAAAGTTATTAACAGGACTTTGCGGGTTGGTCTCTCACAGTCCCCAATTAAGGTCCTCCATTATAAGACATTGCAATTTACTGGCCACATATATGTCTATACAGTTGTTCATTATAGTCATCAGGCCTATAACACACTTCTACCCTCAATTTTGCTTACTCAGTGCCTATGTCACACTATACTGACTGTACATTGCACTGGTGACCGATGTCCACTGGATTCACTGACTTAGATTAAGTGCTTCTTAACAAAGAGCATGATCACCAAATACGAAGGGTGCGGAAAGGTCAGGGAATGACCACCGCATATCCCAGGAGCAATATGGCCTTAGTTGCTAATGCTCCTAAAAAACCAAATAACAAACAAACAAACAACCAAACAAAGGGCATCACCCCCCCTCCCCTCCTGTCTGTCTCTTCTGTACCTGACTAAGACAGCACACTTTTTTTTTTTTTTTTTTTTTTTTTTTTGCAGGTTAAGTGGGCGGCTCATTTCCCACCCAGCAAAAGACACACATTTTGACATATACATACAAACCTACATTCATCGACATATACACATACACACATTTACTCCTACATTTGATTTTGGGAATGAGAGTAACCACGTGTAGGAGATGATTTTAGAGCTCCGGCAAATGGATGTCTTAGCTATATTTTTGCCATTTTATTGACTTCATAATCTTAATATTAATTTTTTCTTCTAAATATTAATATTCTTAATATTAATTTATTCTTCTAAATATTAATATTCTTAATATTAATTTATTCTTAATTTATTAATAAATTAATTTAGACTTCAAAATATTATTTATTTTCTAGAAGTGGCTTTATAGTCCTAGTCATGCTCTGTAGTTTATTTCAAATTTAGATAGCAATTTTGCAAGCTAATATTTAGTATCCATATAGTCTTGAGCCTTGGAAAATGTGGATGCATTTCCACTTCTATAGTCCATAGTCACCACCAATAAATCCAGGCACACTCTCATAATCATGGCTAAAGGTTTGCTTATCTCTTTTGCTGCCTTCTTTAATATAACTGGACAGATCGCACCCACCCCAGCTACCTTTTTTTTTTTTTTTTTACATTTACCTTCAACAATTTCTTCTCCAATTTCCTCTCAGTTATCACAAAATCATTTAGCTCTTCACAAGTATTAGACTCACCACTGGCATCCAATCCTTAAAAAATTACTCTTTCCAACATTGTTATAGTAAATTAGATTGATACGGAGTAGTGAATGTATATCTCGAACTTGATATCCTAAGGTATAACGAAAAACTAAATAGTATAATACATAGCACTGTATTAGGAATCTGTTAACTTAGTATAGTATCATCAATTAATCAATAAAATTTATTAATCTTATTAAATTTCATTGTTAATTAAATTGTACTTAAATGGAATCATGACCCAGCTAGAACAGTGAAGTACTGAGCACAAAGTAGTGGGGTTGCTGTGGCAGGGGAGAACTGAAGGGGGGGCATTTCTCCAATGCATCACAGTCTAAAAAAATGTGTAAAATGTTTGCGGACCTTTCTGGAACAGGACATGATCTAGCCAAGGAGGATATCTTTGTGTGTGTGTGTGTGTGTGTGTGTGTGTGTGCGCGCGCGCTATGTGCAGAGTGTGTCAAGAAATTAAGTGCCAACTCAGCATTCCGATGGGCATCAATCAGAGTTTGATGTGTAGAGTAGATGCCCTTGAAATTAATATCAAGGGGCCCATCAAGCTCTTAGCTGCCCAACTCAATGCAGAGCTCACTCCTGTGAATCTGGCAACAGAGCAGATCTCCAAGGAATATTGCACTGGTCCCACAAGAGCTAGTTATTGTCGGTGACTCTATTGTCAGGGAGAAGAGGAATATATTATGCAAAAAGGATAGGTGGAACAGAACCAGGTTATGTCTGCCAGGGGCAAAAGTTGATGATGTTGTAGAGCATATATATCGTCTTTTAAAGGAACAAGAGATATTGTTGTACATATTGGCATTAAAGACCTTAAGAATAAGAGATCTACAGATTTACTTAACAAGTATACGTGAATGTTGAAAAAAAGTTGCGAGTTAGGATTATATTTGAAAGTGTCTGCAATTTTGTCCAGACATGACAAGAAGGAGCCCAGACATGATGAGAGCCTTGTCAATCAATTCAGCCCTGGAGATATTGTGCAGGGCTCATAAGGTAGAATTTTCTTTCAGTGTGGTCTGTGCATGCTAACAGGACAGACTGCTTTTACAGGGATGGGTTACACTTAAATAGAAAGGGTGCAAGAATATTTGCTGATGCTATCAAGGCAGTGTTAGGTGGGTCAGAAAACTGCTAGCTTGGAAGAATTCACAAACTAAAAGATTAAGAGTAGCTGCAGGCAGAAGCGAAAGTGATTCTTGCACTGATGCTATTAGAATAAGTCTTAGTCTGGAGAGGAGCTGGAAGATTTCAAGGACGTGATCCTAATATAGGAGTGATCATGGAAAAAGTAAATACATGCGCTGTGTTAGGATAACTAAGAGTAAGAACAGGTGCATGTACACCAATGCTAGAAGTATAATAAATAAATTTGATGAATTTGAAATGCTGGTCAAGACATCAGAGGCAGATATTGTTGGAATATCAGAGACATGGAGCCACACAGATATAAGCAGTGTAGAATTGGAATTTGGGATAGAAATGGAGGAGGGATTATGCTGTTAGTTAAGAAACAAAATCTAAGGAAGTGCATCTAATTGACATTGCTGGACAGTGCAAAGTTGAGTCAGATTGGTGTGACATGACCACTGGGAAAGCGAAATTGAGAATAGGAGTGTGTTATAGGCCTAGTGATGCTGATGGGTACAATGAACAACTGTACAGGAAATAGAGAAAATCAGATTGTCTTATAATGGGGAATTTTAACTTCCCAGATATTGACTGGAAATTGTGAGTGATCACTCGCAACACTAACTAGAATTTTGTAGATTTATTCGACGATTGTTTTCTACAGCAACATGTTCAAGGGGCAACCAGCGGGAGTAATACTCTTGATCTGATTATTAGTAATGATTATACATGCATTAAGAATTTGCAGATAAAGAAACCATTAGGTGACAGTGATCACAGTGTACTGATGTGTGATTTACTTAAATATGTAACTACCATCAAGAGTAAAGGGAAGGGTTTTTTTGCTTTCGTAAAGGTGACTACAGTTTTCTCAGACAGTTTTTAAATTCTTAAAGTGGGATCAACTGATGATGTTAACAACAGCGAATTCTAAATGGGAAGCCTTCAAGGAATTAAACGTGAAATGAATTAAACTTGGCTTTTCATACCAAATAAGAAATATTGTTCAAGATTTAGGTCAAAATGGATGTCAGATGAATTAATTAGGCAAGTAGCAGAGAAGAAAAATGCAGGATGCATATAAATTATCAGGCGACATAGGAGCCTAAGGTAGATATAAACTAGTCTGTAATCAAGTCACAAAGGAGGTAGGCAGGCAAGGGCAGATTAGGACAAATCTTTGGCAAAGGATGCAAAGAAAAACAGCAAAGACTTCTTTACTTATATAAACTCTAGACGGAAGGGGACTAATCAGATTGGTCCACTTGATATCAATTGTTCAACTGTTGATGATCCTGCTTAGATAGCTGAAACTGAATGAGTATTTTTTATCTACATTCATACATGAGGAATTCAGTAAGGAAGAGGAGGATAGAAGTTTACACAGTAATAAGTTTATTACTGAGTAAATACAATAAGTTTACTAAACAATATGGACAAGCAGTTCTTTGATGCTGTTGATGACATCAATGTGCTCACCAATAACTTGAATAACTGTGTCCACTAAGTTATATCCGACATTGTTCCTAAATCCTATCTGATGGCATGCTCTGGCAGCGCGTAGTACACGCTTCTTGAATAGACCGGGGTTTGGGCCAGTGACCACCAAATACGGAGGATGCGGAAAGGTCAGGGAATGACCACTGCATATCCCCAGAGCAATATGGCCTTAGTTGCTTGTTTGTTTGTTATTTGGTTTTTAGGAGCATTAGCAACTAAGGCCATACTGCTCCGAGAATATGTGGTGGTCATTCCCTGATCTTTCCGCATCCTCCGTATTTGGTAGTGATGAGCTCAAATCCCGGTCTAATCATGAAGCGTGTGTTACACACTGCTGCTCCTTCCCACCTGGCAACAGAGGCACCACGCCTTAGTTTCTAATGCTCCTAAAAACCAAATAACAACTAGCTCTACCAATCTCTACCAATGCTCTACCAATCCGCACTGGTATAACAGTGAATTAATACATAAAATTAAATCCAAAGAATTCTATAGAAACAAGTACAAGCAATCAGGTCACAGTTGATACTATGAAATAATCAGCCAACTCTGCAAAGAAGTGAAAACGTATACAGAGTGTATACAGACTAAAATCAGGATAGTCTACTTACTCAGCAGAGATATTACCATTAGTAAGGGCACATGATGCAAGAAAGCAAGCTTATATAGCATCAGCCAAAAAAAAAAAAAAAAACCCCTTCCCATTTCACTGATCCATTCATTCCAAATATTTGCCTAGTTCTGCCTTATATTTATTTAGGCTATCAACTTCCACAACAACAGATGGAAGTTTGTTCCAGCAATCGACTACCCACTGGCTAAAGGCAAATTTCTGCACATCTATTCTACAACTATCTTTCCTCAGTTTGAATCTATACCCTCTCAGGTTTGTAATCTGAGCAAGAGGAGGTATCCCATCAGCATTGATCAATCCATTCAAGGCCTTATACATCTCAATCACATTGCCTCGCAGGTGCCTTGTCTCCAGAAGCGGCAATTTGCAGAACTTAAGCCTTTCTTCATAAGAGCATCAATTTGTTCCCTTTACCAGTCTTGTTACCCTTCTCTGTACTTGTTCTAGCAACTCTACATGCTTCTTAAAATGAGGCTTCCAGACCTGTACGAAGTACTCAAGGTATGGCCTGACCACTGCCTTATACAAGGGGATAATCACCTCCTTATCCCTGATCACAAAATTCTTGTATATCACTGACAAAACTCCATGACCTACTCTGGCAGCCTGTCTGTATTGCTAAGAAAACTTCATATATATCTTACTGCAGCATTAGCAGAGGCATATGATGCAAGAAGGCAAGCTTATGCAGTATCAGCCAAAAAAAAAAAAAAAAAAAATTAAATAAAACTCTCACATTTCACCCCTCCATTCGTTCCAAATACCTATCCAGCTCAGCCTTAAATTTATTTAGGCTATCAACTTCCATAACAAAAGATGGAAGTCTGTTCCACCAATCAACTATCCATTTACTAAAGGCAAACTTCTGCACGTCTATCCTACAACTGTCTTTCCTCAATTTAAATTGATGCCCTCTCTGGTGATTATTCTGAGCAGGAGAAGAATCCCATCAGCATTGAGCATGCTCAAACCATTCAAGGCTTTATACAAATCAATCAGATCACCTCGCAGGCGCCTAGTCTTCAGACACTGTAATCTGCAAAACTTTTTTCCATTCACTAATCTTGTTGCCCTTCTCTGTACTCGTTCCAACAGCTCTACATCCTTCTTAAAATGAGACATCCAGACCTGTATACAGTACTCAAGATGTGGTCTGACCATTGCCTTATACATGGGGATAATCACCTCCTTATCCCTGCTAGAAAAATTCCTGTATATTATTGACAAGACACCATGAGTTACTCTTGCAGAACGTCTGCACTGCTTAGAAAACTTCATATCTGTCTGCACAATTGCCCCCAGGTCCTTTCCGTTCTCTACCACCTTCAGCGTAGTACCACAGATTTGATACATTACTCTGGGGTTACTGCTTCCCATAGGTAGAACTTTACATTTGTCAATGTTAAACTTCATTTGCCACCACTCAACTTTTCTAGATCCTGTTGCAGCAGTGTACTGTCATTAGTGTCCTTAACAACCCTGCCAACCTTTTTATTGTCTGCAAACTTGGACATTAAGCTTGATATACCATCATCAACATCATTTATAAATACAGAAAACAACAATGGACCCAACACTGAAACCTGAGGGACTACACTAATAACATTAGTCCATGATGAGCAGTGTCCATTGATTACCACTCTCTGTCTTTCCCACTCAACCAACCCTTTAATCACAGCAGCAATTTGGCTCCAATGCCACACTGCTCAAATTTGTGCACCAGTCTTCCACTTGCAACAGTATCAAAAGCATTTATAAGATCCAAATATATGATATCAAAGTTATTCCCTGCATCCAGTTCCTTTGTGACCACATCATAGTATCCAATCAAATTGGTCAGGCAAGGCTTTCCCTTAACAAAACCATGCTCTGTCCGAGCTATAACTGAAGCCTTGTCTAGATGATTCTGCAGTGCTTCTTTAACCAGTGCCTCCATTAATTTTCCTGGAACAGAAGTTAAACTAACAGGTCTATAATTACTTGTGCCACCCTTTGATTTTCCTTTGTGAATTGGGATCACATTTACACATCTCCAGTCCATGGGTACCACCCCTGAGTCCAAGGAAGCTCTCGTAATTATGGCTAAGGGTTTGCTTACTAACTTTGCTCCCCCCTTTAATATAACTGGATAGATCCCATCCTTTTTTATGTTTATCTTAAACAATTTCTCCTCCACTTTCCTCTCAGTTATTACCAAATCATCTATCTCACTGCCAGAGTTTAATTCATCTCTAGCATAATCCTCTCTGAATAGCTTTTCATGTGTGAATGTAGATGCAAAATACTCATTTAGTTTGTTAGCCACCTGAGCAGTACCATCAACAGATGAACCATCAATATCCAGTGAACCAATCCAATTCATCCCTTTCATTCTAGAGTTTTCATAGGAAAAGAACTTTTTGTTGTTTTTCTTTGCATCCTTTGCCAAAGATTTCTCATAATCTGCCTTTGCCTGCCTAATTTCCTTTGTGACTTGGTTACAGACCAGCTTATATCTATCATAGGCTTCCATGTGACCCATTAATTTATATATATCCATGCATTTTTCTTCTCTGCCATATGTCTCATTAGTTCATCTGACATCCATTACCCCAGGTCTCTTTCATTCTCCACTACCCTGAGTGTAACACCATATAGTCGGTTCAGTTCTCTGTTGTTACTGCTACCCATATGCAATACTTTGCATTTGTCAATGTTAAACTTCAGTTGCCACTTATCATCCCATCTATTCAATTTTTCCAGAAAGTTTCCAGCAGCATACTGTGATTACTGTTATTAACAACCATGCCAACCTTTGCATTATCTGTAAACTTTGACATTAAGTTTGATATACCTTCATCAATATCATTGATAAATATACAAAACAACAATGGGCCCAACACCGAACTCTGAGGGACACTACTAATAACATTAGTCCATGAAGATCAGTACCCACTGATGACCACTCTCTGTTTTCTACCACCCAACCATCCTTTTATCCATTGTAGCCCGTAATGCCATACTGCTCCAATTTGTACAGTAGGCTTCCATGTGCAACAGTATGAAAAGCTTTCCTGAAATCCAAGTATATGATATCAAAATTATTTTTTTGCATCCAGTTCCTTTGTAACCACATCTAGTATCCAATCAGATTGGTCATACAAGACTTCCCCTTGACAAACCCATGCTGTGTCTGAATTATTACTGCTGTCTTCTCTAGATGATCCTGCAATGTTTCTTTAACCAGTGACTCATTATTTTCCCTGGAATAGTAACAGGTCTATAATTACTCGTGTCACCCTTTGTGAATTGGAGATACATTTGCACATCTCCAGTCTGCGGGGACTTCCCCCCGAGTCCAAGGATGCTCTCATAATTATGGCTAAGGGTTTTCTTACTTCCTTTGCCACCTCCTTTAATATAACTGGATAGATCCCACTACCCCAGGTGCCTTTCTTAGGTTTAACTTCAACAATTTCTCCTTCACTCTGCTCTCAGATATTACAAAATCATTGAACTCCCTGTTATAGTTTGATAAACATCTGACGCTCTCCTCCTGAATAACTCCTCATGTGTGAATGTAGATACAAAAAAGTCATTTAGTTCGGCAGCTATCTGAGAACGATCATCTAATGTTAAACCATATTAAACCATTCTGGAATTTTATGAAGAACAAGCATATAACCAATAGAAAGTTACAACTCCATAATGCAGATGGAATTTTCTTATTGGACAAATTCAGTATTGCTCAAGAGTTTGCCAAACATATTTCCAGAATCCAAACAAATGACACATTGAGACCTGCCTCATTTCCTGACTTCACACCTGTTAAAGATGATATTCTCATCAACCTCTTCATCAAAGCTGAAGATTTAAAGTCAGCATTAAAAAGCATAAAAAATGACATTCCTGGCTTATTTTGAAAAAGGACTTTCACTTCCTTAAAACTCCTCATACTTTGAATCTTCAGGCTGTGGGAGTATCCTAAACACTTTAAGCAGGTGCTTAGGATATTCCCTTAGGATAGTTCCCATTTTCAAAAAAAGGCGATAAAAATGATGTAACTGACTACAGACACATATCCTTGCAAAACAGCCCGGCTAAACTCTTCGACACAGCAGTACACAAACATCCCTTTGAATTCTTCAGGCCTTTCATTGATCAGAATCTAAATGGTTTCTGCAGTGGAAGTCAGTATGCACAAATTTGTGTCCTTTCTGGCAATACACCTCTGAAGTTCTTGATAACCACCTTCAAGTCAATGCAGTCTACACAGATATATCTAAGGCATTTGATAAAGTCCTGCATGAACAACTTCTGGAAAAACGTAAGCTTTATGGTATCCGTGATCCTTTGCTCTCATAGCTATGGAGCTATATTACGCATCGTTCCTTGAGCGTTATCATCAATCAAGTGAACTCGGAGAACCTTATAGCACTAAGTGGTATTAAGTTGTTTACACCTCAAGGTTTCCTCCCCACCAGGTCCTCTACTTTTCATTTTTTCATAAATGGTCTTACTTCTTTCATCTGAACCTACAATGTTCAAGTTGTTCTCTATGCAGATGATCTTAAGACATACTCAGCAGTGAAGGAAATTACCGATTCTCAACAGCTTCAATGTGCCCTTAATATATTCTCTTTCTGGCTAGCTCTGAACGGCTTGTCTGCTAACCCCTTGAAGTGCAAAGTAATCTCTTTCTCATCCAGTAGATCTCCACAACTAATAAATAAGGAGTACACTATTAACTCTGTGATCATTGAAAGGTGTGACCAAGTTAATGACTTGGTGATTCTCTTCTCCAGCAGTGCTAAATTTGATGCAATGTCCTTAAAATCAACAGCAAAGCATTCAAAACACTGGTATTTATGAAATGGAACACCAGCAAATTCAAAAACTACAGATATGCTGTTATCCTTTATAAACCTATTGTTCTGCCAATCCTTGAAGTCAGTTCCCCTCATGTGGAATCCACACACAAAGACCTTAATTAACAAAATTGAAGCAGTCCAAAAAATTTTGTCCATTACCTTACATTCTGTAATCCTCTATTTATCACACGGTGTACTATTAATTGCTGTGTGATTACTTTCATCTGAGGCCTTTGTGCTAGAAAAGTTACTGTTGACATCGCCCTTCTAGCCAAAGTAATCACTGGAATTTATGAAGCATCTGATATCCTTGGCAAATTCAACTTCAGTGCTCCTTGTAGACAAGTCAGGAACCTTACATTGTTTCGTTCTGACTGTGCGACCACCGACTTTATGAAGTTCAGTCCACTGAACAGAATCAGCAAATGACTCTCTCATTGACATTTCTGATAACTCCCAATCACTGATGAACTCCATCCAAAAGTTTGGCTCTTCTCTTGAACTGCAAAGTGACTAGCTCATATCTATTTATTGTAGTTTATTATTATTATTATTTGTTTTACTATTTTCTATTTCTCCAATTAATTAATTTATTTGTTTTAAAGGTAACTTAACTTAATGCATACCTCTTTTTGTACATATGATTTTAATGTTTGAATCTATATCAATGTTTATCTTATTGTTGGATTTCTTATTATTGTTATCAACTCTGTTCATTGTTCTGCTCTCAGATACCCGGTTAATTGTTACCTGTTTTGATCTTATTAAAAATAAACATAAAAATAAAATAAAATAACAGGGAGGTAAATGATTTTGTAATAATGGAGAGCAAAGTGGATGAGAAATTGTTGAATTTAAAAATAAAAAAGGCACCTGCGGTGGATGGAATCTATCCAGTTATATTAAAGGAGGCGGCGAGGGAAGTGAGCAAACCCTTAGACACGATTATGAGAGCATCAGAGATGATGTGCAAATGTATCCCCAATTCACAAATGGGGTTCAAAGAGTGTATCCCCAATTCACAAATAATTATAGACCTGTTAGTTTAACTTCTGTTCCGGGGAAAATAATGGATCATGGTTAAGGGAGCATTGCAGGACCATCTAGATGATCCTGCAATGTGGTAATAGTTCAGACACAGCATAGGTTTATTAAGGGGAGGTAAATAAAATTGGTCTTGTCTGACCAATTTTATTGGGTACTACAATGTGGTCATAAAGGAACTGGATGCAAAAAATCTCTTCTTGTTCAAAGGATTTATTCCATTATTACAACGGTTCTCCTCAACCTAACATTTAAAAGTCATTCCTTTATTCTTTTTTTTCCATTTTCTTCTATCTTTCCAATCTCCATCCACCAGCTCTCTGCTATTCATAGCTGCTCTCACATCCTATATCCATGTCCTTCTTGGTCTTCCTCTCTTTTTCCTTCTCCATGGCATCCATTCAATGGGTCCTCTAGACAATCTGTCATCCTCCATTCTCTTCACATGGCCTAACCACTAAATTTTCCTTCTCTATTTTATCAATGATGGTTTTTTGGACGTTCATTGCATTCCTTGTCATGCAGAAAATAATTATGATATCATATACTTGGATTTCAGGAAAGCTGTTGCACATGGAAGACCGCTGTACAAACTGGAGCAGTATGGCATTAAGGCCAAGTTGCTACAATGGATAAAGGGATGGTTGAGTAGCAGATGACAGAATGGTAATCAATGGACACTGCTCTTCGTGGATGAATGTTATTAGTGTAGTCACCCAGGGTTCGGTGATGGGCCCATTGTTGTTTTGTGTATTTATGAATAATATCGATGAAGGTACATCAGGTTTAATGTCCAAGTTTGCAGATGATAGAAAAGTTGGCAGGGTTGTTAAAGACAGTAAAGACAGTATGCTACTCCAATTAGTTCTAGAAATCTTGAATGGCTTGAGCAAGCTCAATGCTGATAGGGGATTCTTCTGCTTACTAAATTCACAAACCTGAGGGGCATAGATTCAAATTGAGGAAAGACAGTTGTAGAATAGATGTATGAATGTTTACCTTAACCAGCAGTTAAGTAATGTTTACATTTACCCTTAAACAACAGATTGAAGTCTGTTCCAGCTGTTGTCCTGGAAGTTGATAGCTTAAATAAATTTAAGGCTGAGCCAGACAAACATTTGGAGTGACTGGATGGTGGGTGAAATGATGGGAATGGTTTTTTTTTTTTTTTTGGCTGATGCTGTACAAGGGGGTATCAAAAAGTTTATACCCTTATCTAGTTAAAACATCAGTAAGAAGATGCCGTTTTTCATATAAGTTTTCTACATATTCAATAACTAACATGAAATTTCATTCCCGTAGGAGATCATACACCAGAGGTGGAGCCTGGAATCTGAGGAAGGACGATATGGTTGACACAGTGGAGTATTGAGTAGTGATCAAGTTCCTGCATTTGCAGGGCAAGAAAACTCAGGAAATTGACGAAGAAATTAAAGTTCTGTATGGGTAGAATGGTCCATCCTATGACACTGTGGGAACGGGAGTTCAAGTGCAGTCGTACAAGTGTCTTTGACAAGAGAAGGAAGGCCATCAACATCCACAGATAGTGAGATGGTTGCAAAGGTTGAGTAGCTGGTGCTGAGTGACAGACCTCTGACAAATCATTTCATTGCAAATGCAGTGGGAATTAGTTATGGGTCTGCCAACAGCATTTTACATGACCATCTGCCATTGTCTAAGTTCTCTGCATGATGGGTTCCAAGATTGCTGACGCCTTTGCAGAAGCAATGTCGAATACAATGTTCTCACTAACTGTTGTATTTGTGTAATGTGAACGTTGAGAACTTTTTTGATTGGTTCGTGACAAATGATGAATGCTGAGTGTACCAGTACGATCCAGAAACTAAAGACATGTCAGAGTAGTGGCTTTGATTCGTCTCAGGAAGTCATCAATGAAGTGGAATCGTGGTTGCAGGCAAAAAAGTGTGGACTTCTGATCAAGGCATTAAACAATTCGTCCATAGTTGCAAGAAATGTGTTACTATAGATGGAGAGTACGTAGAAAACGATTAAAGTTCGGGTAAAGTTCACCTTTCTAGGGTTTTTATTTCTAGGTAAGGGTACAAACTTTTCGATACCCCTCGTAAAAGCTTGCTTTCTTGCATAACATGCCTGAACTAATGCTAATTTGTATGCATACTAATTAGGGCTTGCAAACCGGTTTTATAAAACCGGTTAAATCGGTTTTCATATTGAGTTGTTAAAACCGAAACCGAGCTTCTAAAACCGGATTCGAATATTTTTAGTTAGCCCTCGAATATAGTTTTTTGTTACGCACATTTTCTTTTGTTTGTTCATTTGTCTGGATCGTTCAACTGCTTTATGTTTTAAACGTTTTTTTATTTTATTTTACGTTTAGGTACGAATCTCATGGGCAAGTGGCCCAAATCTAGGAGGGGTACCTTTTATCTTCCCATCTGTATCATAGCACGATGCAGGTGTACTCATTTACGACTGAGTGAGTCGGAGCGATAGCGTAAAAGAAAATGCTCAACATTTCTCCGTTCCATCTATCTTGTTCGCCTGGCAAGTTATGGAACGCGCCTTATTGATGGTTACCCACAAGAAACAGATTCGCTGAATACTGCAGCGAATTTCAATCGTAGAAAGTTTTTTGCTTCTTTATTCCTATGAAATTTGCGATCAAATGTTCTCCAAAAAGCAGCTTCACCAAATTTAGCTTTTATGTAATTTTGAAAATACAATAGATTTAATTGGGGAAAAAAAAAATTTGTGTGAAAAAAAAAAAATTTCTTTCGTGAAAATTTTGAAACTTGCCTCGTTTAGACTCTTCATTCAGTGCTTGCGGAAGTGATGCATAGTATTGTGCTTTGTTATCTTCAATATTTTTATTTAAAATCGCCGGTGATACAAATTCCTACTAATTAATATTTATTACTCTTAATATGTCTAAGATGAAATCAAATGTATGGAATTATTTTGCTCGAAAAAGCAAAGATGAAGCACAATGTTCGAAATGTCAAAAGATAATGAAGTCGTCTGGAGGATCTACATCATCTTTGATGTTGCATTTAAAGAAAATGCATCAGATTGACATTAAACAAGATAACAGTGAACCTCCCATAAAAATGGTATGAACATTAAAAAACTTTATCGTTAAAAAAATCTATGGAAGAAAAGATTTCAAAATTAGCGGCTTTAGATGGATTTTCTTTTAATTCAATTGCCAAGAGTGAGTTTATATAATCAAGCCTTCACCTTCAGAGAAATATAATCGATAAATTACCACCAGCCTCAGTGAATGGAATTAAAAATATGGTTCTGAATTATTATAAAACTAAGAAAGAAGAACTCATTCGGCATCTCAAAAATTCATTGGTTTTGGGTGCACGGTATTCATTGACTCTAGACAAATATACGTCTATACAAAATAAAATGTATATGAATATAAATGTGCAGTCAAAAGACAATCATTGGTCGATAGGTCTTATTGAGATTAATGGTTCACTTGATAGCAGAAGAACTAAGCAAAACGTGAATGGACACTTGAAGGAATTTGGTTTGAACTTGGATGAGGATATTGTTGCCTGCACCACCGATGGAGCAGCACTGATGATTAAGTTTGGCAAGCAAATTATGCCTAATCATCAACAATGTATAGCCCATTGTATACATCTGTCAGTTACAGATGTATACATGTACTTTATGAAAAAGCAATCAATTATGGTGCGACAGTCTCTGAGTCTCCCAAAGACAATGAAGAAAATGAAAATAATGAAGGAAGTAGTGATGATGAAGAAGTTGAAGAAACACAGCAAGGCATGCTTTATCAAACCTACTTTACCGATGAGCTCATTTATTTCTTAAATCCAATAGCCAATACTGCACAAACTATTAACAAAGTCAGAAAAATTTGCAAGCTTTTTCGACAATTTTATTAAAGAAAAATTTAATGAGAAAGAATATAAACTTATATTAGATTGCAAGACTAGATGGGACAGCACATTCTATATGATTGAGAGATTTTTGAATTGAAAATTTGCATTCCAAATGGTCTATGTGCAGTACTGTCAACTGAAGCTGTGTCTGACGATGACTGGAAAACCTTGAATTGTTATGTGAAACTCTGCGACCAGTTGAAATGATTCTGAAGGCTATAACCTCAGAAGATACAGACTTACTTAAAGCAGAGTCTTCAATAGAATTTCTGCTTGTTAAGCTTGATACAGCAGAAAACCCATTTGCTTTAAAGTTTCACCAAAACCTTTTGCAGCGTTACAATGCAAGACGAAATTGCCAAACTGTGGCTTTGCTGAGCTATCTACACAACTCCAAAAAAATTAGGAAAGAAGATTCAGGTTCAAGAACTTTTGATTTTCCAAGTAAGCAAGTTTTGAAAAAGCATGCTGAAGAGATTTATCAGAGATTATTTTCAAAACATTCCGAAGGAGTCTTAGCGTTGAATGAAGAAATTGAAAATAAACGAACCGTTCTTTTAGAAGAAAACAGACTCGTCTAGTTCCGATGTTGGAGATACACTCATGCGAGAGTATGTAATAGTGTAATAAAGAGATTAACTGAAGAGCCTTCAAAATATCCGAGTGAATTGGAAATCAGCAAAGAATTTAAAATTTTGGAGGCAACTAGCAGTAGAAGTGAAAAGCTGGAGAAAGTTTATAGAGCTCTGCTGACCATTAAACCAACAAGTGTCCAATCTGAGAGCGTGTTTTCGATCACTGGGCTCTTTAACACAAAAATAAGGTCAAGTCTATCAGAAAAAAGCTGAGCAATAAATAGTAGAGCAATTTCCCCAAGCTGTTTTTTTTCACATTATTTTTATTTATTTTTTCTTATTATTATAGGGTGTAAGATGTAAAATCTTACAAATATAATATTTTGTGGAGGAGTGAGATTTATTTAAAGTAAAACTTATAATATGGCAATACGGGGGAGCGAACATTACAAGTCAAGAGTATTACTAAGATCAATGGCAAGGATTAAATTAGACAACGTCTATACAAGGGGAGCGATAAGTGAAAAGCTATTAGCAACCTAGGGACACTCGACTCTCAGCTCACACAAACAAACCAAACAACAGAAACTAGTAGCAACTGCTATTAGTAGAAGGGTCAACTCTGGTAAACAATATCGCGGTGGACCATGTGTTGTCGGGACATTTCTTTAATCGGTGACACCTGAAGAGGATAATAAGGTGGTAAAAACGGAACAAATACTGGGAATTAGATTTAAGTCTGTCTGGCTGGCAGTGATGGCAAGTTTTTAGATCGTGGGAAATTAGTCTGCTACAATATAACTATAAGCGGCTGACTTCAAAGGTACTGACAGCCTGAGAAAGTTTACAAATTTCTTAAAATAAGAAGTTAGATCGAGCAACAAGGAATCAGCTTGAGAAAATAAAATGGGCAAATAAGAAGAGAGAGAAAGTTGATAAAATGAGTAAGATTGGTTAAACAGAAAACTAGGGAGGATTTGACATATTGTAGGCGGTACAGAAATTGAGATGAACAAAAAGCGAGTGAACAGGGAGAGGGATAGGACACAGATAGGACCCCGAGTTGAGATTCATGTGGGTGTTTATGGAAATGAGTTAGGAGGGAGACGAAGTTGAGATTCTTGTCAGTGCTTGGAAAAATGAGATACACAGATCCACGAGTTGAGTTATGTGGGTGTTTAGGAAAATGAGTTAGTGGGATTCTAAGTTGAGTTTTTGTTGGTGCTAGGGAAAATGAAATAGTCGGCGGACACAGCAGTCGAGATTTCCGTCGAGATAAGTAAAATGAGTTAGTAACCTGGACAGTTGAGGGTTCTCTTGTGGTAGGAAATATGTGTCAGTTAACAGTTGAGTGTTTGGTCGTGGTGGGAAAAGAGAAGGGTAGCGCCCTGGGAAGTTTTCTTCTTGAAAAAGTTCTTAATAGGTGGAGCGGAAAAACGAGGGTAGCACCCTATGAGTTTTTTCTTGTGATAAGTTTTAATAAAGTGGAGTGGAGAAGGAGTTAGAGTGAGATGCTCTATGAGTTTTCCTTGTGATAGGTTTTAATATGGTGGAGAAAGAACGCCAGTCACATGCAGCCAAGTGTTCCTAAAAAAAGTATCTGTAGCAAATTCAGGTGAAAGCAGAAGAAGGAGATCCTCAGTGAGCCAAAAAATGGAAGTTTGAAACCGCCCCGGAAAGCAAAGGAAAGAAAAAAAATAATAGTAAGTACTGTAGGTTAACAAGGACTGTTAGTGAAACAGTATAGTGATTAATTAATGAAAAACAGAGATAGCACTAGAAGTAAATTGATAGATAAATTATCTCTTAAGTAAATTATATATATATACTAACAGAGTTAATTAATTCAAAGAAGGTTATTGCAAAATGCAAGAGAAACGAAAGATAAGTAATAGAGTAAATTGTTGTTGAAATGATTATAATATGTTAGAAGGATAATTGAACTATATAAAAAACCTTGAATGTTTTAAGGATAGATAATTGAATCCTATGAGAAGTTTTGATTATGTTTTAAGGATAGGTAATTGAACATAGTGTTTGTATTAATGAAGAATTGTTGGTCCAACTGAAAGACTAATAACAAACAGAGACTTTAGGAAATTTAAGATTGGTCTTCAGTGTATTGTAACAGAATGGCAAGAACACAGAGTATAATGATGAAAATAGCATATTGATTGTTAATATAAGAATAATATATGCAAGGTATCCTTGACTTAACCTTGTATGCATATTACATGTTTTTTATTCAATTGTATATTTTGTTGTATATATATATATGTAAATAAACTTTGTTGTTATTAATCTGAGCTTGTTATTCCTGAACACTCAGCCTTTGCGAAAGGAATTATACACAATTGAGAAGTTCCCACGAATCTGGAATTCTCCTAGGAAGTAAAGTCAGATGCGTAAGTGGGGGAAATAAGAATAAAGTGGACAAACACATAATAGGGAACAAAACGAAATAAAAATAAGAACAATAAAACAATAACTAAATATATAAACAATCATCCTAATTCTTTACCACCTCCCACAAGGGCTTATTATTTTTTTTGTTTACTATACGAGAAGATAGTTTTTATTCAAAGTATTTGAATACAATTTGTAATTTTGTATAATCTCAAGCTGATTACTTTTTTGGAGAATTTTAATTTTTTTAATTTTTTTTACCATAAGAGGTGATAGATTTTGTTTAAAAGATTTGATTACAATTTGTGCAATCTACCCAAGATAAAATAAATACCTGTGTTATAAGCTTTTAATTATTTTCCCTAAGTCTGAAAAAATCGGTTTTAAAACCGGTTTTAAGAGTAAACTTCGGTTAAACTCGGTTTTGAAATTTCTCGGTTTTATGCAAGCCCTAATACTAATACACATATGTATACATATCTAGTATAGCACAGCAGACACTCATGCACCCAAAAACATATACGCATTATTATACAGCAAACGCCCGCTATTCGTGGGGATTACGTTCCTGAGAAATGTCGCGAATACCGAAAACGCGAATACTGAGTTATGGCTCCCATAGTAATAAAGGGGTTCCGTTCCAAAGTATGAAATATATAAGAAAAACTAGTCTAAAATTGTCTACGTATGTATTATATATACCTTCATAATATGACTATGTACATAGACAGTACATAGTGAAATGCAAGCATATGGCATCGAAATGAAAATAAGAAACAATTCAATATTAAATGTAATATTTATAGAAATTTCAAACTAATCTTTCAAACCAGCGCCTTTGCTAGCAAAAAACTTATCACGCCAGTGCTATCACCAGTTTTGCTAAAGTGCTACTAAAGGAGTTTTGCCGTTTCACGAATGATGAGTGAACTTAATGGAATTTTATTTTGAGTTCAGTCTTCCATCCACAGATTTAAAGCTTTTTCCGTTTTTTTCTAATTTAACATCACGAGTTAGAGGAAACGTTTTGAAGCAATTAGCGCATTTTCACAGACACTATGGTGGATTTTTTTTTCAGATTGTTTGATAGATCGTACCGTTGACTCACTGATTTTATAATGTTTTGCCACTGAGGAGACACTTTCACCATTAGAAATTTTGTCTAATAACTCAATTTTATTCGCTAATGTCATCACCTTCTTTGATATTTTCACATTTCTCTTGTTATTCGTAGCCATATTTTTGTACGGGTTAAAAAGAACTTGTCCACAATAAAGTCACTTTCTTCCGTTAAAAAACTTGAAAAAGTCTGTTTTACACTGCAAAATAGTAGATTTATCACAATTTATAAATTGATAAATTTATTCAATTTATAAGCATATAAATTAAAAGCAAACGACGAAACCTTCCATGACAAGCTCATAACACATACTGAACAAGGATTATCGAGAAACATCCACGCTTGCGATTTTGTCACCCCTCTCCCCCACCCACTGAGCGCTGTTTTGACCGGGAAAGATAATTTTAGCCACGCCCATGTTTTTTTATGACGGAAAACATTCATGCCGCTTTAAAATTCACATTTTTTTAGGTTTCATTTTATATTAAATCAGCGATCGTGAATATGCGAATACAGATACCGTGAATAGCGGGGGTTTACTGTATTTAGACCTACTTGTACTCATATATCCGTTTATATTTATACATGAGTATATGCATACATGTAGTTCTAAATATAATAATGCGTTTTTGTTTTTGGGTGCATGAGTGTCTGCTATACTGGTTGTGTGTGTGTGTGTTAGTATATATGCAAATGTAGGAGTAGAAAGGTGAACTTTACCCGAACTTTAATCGTTTACTGCCTGCAAAAAAAAACAAAAAAAAAAAACCACATGTTCTGTGCTATTCAGGGTACTGTATCGAGTGGAATAAGTATGTAAAAATGGGGAAGGCATGACAATGTTCATTAGGTGATAACTGTTGTACCAAGAACATGTATACAAAAAAAAAAAAAAAAAAAAATTAATTAGCTGTTCTTTCAATTTAAGCTGTATAAACGTGAGTGAATATTAGGTCACCTATGTAAACCATCTGTGACTGAATCAATGTTTATGATTAGTATAAAAAAACAAAAAAAAAGTGATTTCTTGGTAATTGTTATATTTAGGGTTTTTTTTTTTTTTTTTTTTTACGAGAACCCCAAATGAGAGGTATTAGAACCTGTAGTACTTAGAACCAGGGCTCCCACTCACAAATTTTAAAAAAACTTAGATTGCAACTTAAATAAACCCAAAAAAAAACCTAGTTTTCATCATATAGTATAGCAACACAAATAAGATAAAACTTACCATGCAAAAATATATATTTTTTAATTGTAATCAGAATTTTCATCCCATTCAGTTCCCTCCACATTTATTTTTTGAAGTTCTTTCATTTTTTTCAAACGTTCTTCGTATCTTTTATGACAAGTTCCTTGTATGACTTCTTTTACCAATTCTGATTTAGGTTTCCATGTATAGTAATTTTGATTAGATCTATTTATCGCCTGTTTGCCATTAGTCGATTTTTCACAGTTTCTGGTTTAAGGGAGTTTGTGGCTTTTGTTTTTATATGGTTTACTTGGGAGAAGATTCATTCTACTCTTGCCGAAGAGTGAGGTAAAATAGCTAGACTGGTCATAAAGTTAGATAAAATCTCATATTTAGAATTATTAAAGCCATCTTTTACATTACGTAACAGATACCATAACTCAGGGATGGTTTTGTAAGAGAAATCTAAATCTTGATTTAAACGAAATGATCTCCATTCATCATCTAGAAGATCTAGTTTGTCTTCAGAAACAAAGTGAGGGAACTGCATTGCTAAATGGAAAATTGAGGATGGCGAATTGGCAAGATCATGTATCACTGGTGGGTCAAGAACATTGAGACTGGCGATAATTCCATCATCATTTAGAGGAAATCTTTTTCTGATTTCAATACAAAGTTCAACAAGAAATTTTAAACAATCATTTTTAAACCTGCTTTCACTGTCACCAAGTGGGGTTGAATTTAATAAGGCCATACAACGGCCTCCCAAATATATTTTATTCAGAGGCTTATGATTTATTGCATTGCTTGGATCAGTTTCAACCAGCTTGCACGAAGTAATGACTTCTTCTTTTATGAAAAAACTAAGAATATTTTTATACTCAATTGAAACCATTGAATGAAGTAAGTGCAATCTGAAATGCTCAGATTGAAATTCAATATTCAGGCAGTTTATTTTCTCCAGTACATATCCTAAAAACAACAACATATGCTTAGTTCCTTTGGTGATCATAGTATTGTAAATATTTCCTGCACCATCGATTTTGTCAATTTTTGATTGAGACTGAAAATAAAGAACTAATGCATCCCACTGCTCAATAATAATTTTTATTACATTGCCACGGGATAACCAAAGTGTTTGTGCTAATTTGGGGATTTTATGCTTAGCAGTATCTACAACATCTTGAATCATTTTGAACTCGTTTAATCTTTTATTACTACGGGAAAATAACAAGAGATATCTTTTATAAATATTTCTAGATATGATGGTAGTACCTTGACTGAATGACTAGCACATAATGCAAAAGAATGGCAAACACATCCCATTATAAATACTGTTGGTACATACTTTTTTAGCAATGACTGGAACCCACTCTTAGTACCCATCATAGTGGCACAATTATCACTTCCAAAGCCAACGAGATTACTTATTTGAATGTTTTTTTTTCTATGAAAATATCTTTTACAGCTTGATAAAGCCCTTCTGAAGTACCATTTTCGACACAAACAGTGTCAAGTAACACATCTACAACCAAGTTTTTGAATATCAAAATATCTAACAACAACAGCTAGAACTTGCGATAAAGATAAATTTGTACTTTCATCTATTATCATTGAAAACATGTTGTTTCTGCATATGTTAGAAATGTATATATTTTCATGATAGGCTCTGCCATCTGGTATAAGAAAGATAAGAGAATTTAGTCGCCTTCATCTGAACTCGTTTTGCAATATTGTATCATGAAATGCTTTCTTACATGCTTCTATAAGGTGATCACATTGCACAAATGGAATATTATGCTCAGAAATGAGTGCAGCAATTGTTAACTCTGCCTTTGCCACTTCTTCATTCTCCGTACGTTTACGTTTTGTGAAGAACGTGTCTAATGTTGAACTTGACTTAGCAATATTTGCACTTTTTTTATGTTTAACTGTATTTTTATGCGCTAGTAACATCGATTTATTGGCATTCTTTAATTTCATTTCACAACAAATACAGTAAGACGCACCTTTTTCATTACTGTCTTCTTTCAACCAATCCTTTAATTCCGGATCTTCTAACCATTCATTTCTAAAATTTTGAGTATACCACCGTTTACTCATCTTTCTTTGTGGGGAACAAGTTTCAGACATTGTGGGCAATTGGTGGGTATGGCTAATTAGCAGTTATCTTATTTAAAATGTTCTATAAAATAAAAAATAAATCACTAATCCATTAACATAAAATAGAAATAGTCACTACAATTTAAATTTATTATATCACTGTATGTAGTACACGCATAAATGTAAAAATCACACCAAATAATGAAATAATATCACGAACGATCACGAAAGACTGTGCAGTAAAGACCGCCTTCCGCCTGCTCAATAGGCTGCGCATACATGTTAGTAACACGAACATGTAAGCTTAATTTCATAGTGTAGAACCCTGCGAAAACTTTGAAATCCCTTTACATTTGTAGTATTTTGTACAAGCACTTGAGATATTACAAATTATGATCAGTATTGTTAGAATATAAAATTAAGAAAATTCTAAACTGTTATTAAATGTATTAAATTTTATTGTATTTAAAAGAAATAAAAATAAATTTTGACTTAAAATTAAAAATTACCGAAAAAACCCAGATAATGAGATATTTTTGTGAAAAAAAACCTATCAACCCAGATGACAATCAAAAAACCCAGATCTGGGTGGAAAAACCCAGGAGTGGGAGCCCTGCTTAGAACGGTTTCTTGGGTTGGATGTTAAGAAGATATTTTTTGACATTGGACTTGAACTTCTGTAGATTGTAATTTTCAGGAAATATGTATGAAGGAAGGCTGTACCAGAAAATGGCAGTTGAATGAATAAACGAGGTAGATGAAAAGTTCTTTCTATGAGTTTGAAGTTGTACAGTAAATGGATGTTGGCTGGTGACAGCACGTGTTTGGACTGTTTTGAAAGAGAGAGCAGGAATTATAGAAGCCAGAAGAACAGTGTCCATGGAAGTATCTGCAGAAAAGGCATACTGCAGAAACAGTACGTCTATGAGACAGCGAGTGGAGAGACTCTGTTAGAGATGAGTCATTAATTAACCTAACTGCCCTCTTCTGAATGGAATCTAGAAGCCTGAGAGAGGTTTTGGGACACCGCCTCAGATGTGGGAACAATCTTCCATGGCAGGGTAGATTTGCGATTTGTACAGAGTGAACAGCTGTTTGGAAGAAAAGGGACGATGGGAGGGAAAGAGAAAACCAAGTTTTTTAGATGCAGAGGAAGCAATATTTGTAATGTGTTTGTGCAAAAGAGATTAGCAGTCAGGGTAAACCCCAAAAGAGATATATCATTTTCCCTAGAAATCGGAGTGTCACCAAAGATAAGCATAGGAGCAGAAGAATCCTTTTTGCGAGATATAAGACAAGACTAAGTTTTAGAAGGATTGAAATTAACAAAGTTGTCTTTGCCCCACTGGGGAATTACCCGAAGATCGGCATTTAAGGAATTGGCAGCAGATTTTTGAGAAGTTGAGCTGATTGAGCATGGCAAGGTTTCTCGAACTGGAAAGTGGATTGCAATGTGCTATCATTGGCAAAACTACGGATAGGATTTCCAGTCAATGGAAGAAGGTCATTAATATACAAGAGGAAAAGAGTGGTGGAAAGAACAGAACCTTGAGGGACACTGGCAATAGTGGAGAAGTTGGAAGACAGAGAGCCATTTACCATCACCCCCAGTGAGCGATTAGAGAGAAAACTGGATAAACAATTACAAAAAACAGTTGGCAAACCAAAAGATGGAAGCTTGTTTAGAAGACCTTTATGTCAAACACGGTCAAAAGCCTTTGAGATGTCAAGAGTAACTGCTTATGTTTCACTGTACGTTTCCACTGAATCTGTCCATAGATCGGTAACATAAGCAAGAATATCACCAGTGGATCGACACTGACGGAATCCATACTGGCGATCGTTGATCAGACGGAAGGTTTCTAGGTAGTTTAAGAGTTGGCGGTTAATTGATTTCTCCATTACTTTACAAAGAGTAGAAGTAATTGCAATGGAACAATAATGGATGGGAGGGATTTCTCACCCTTTTTAGGAACTGGTTGGATTCGAGCAAATTTCCAAGCAGAAGGAAAAACAACTTTGGAATAAGAAAGTGAAAAAAGGTGGAAAAGAAACGGAGTAAGTTGAGGAGCACAGGTTTTGAGAACAAATGGAAAAATACAATCAGGACATGGAGCTTTCTTAGCATTAAGATTCGTAAAAATCCTTCTGGCATTCTTTTGAAGGAAGAGCACAGGAGGCTTTGAATGGAGCGTGTTGGGAATGGTGCGAAGTGTTTTACTAAGATCACTAATATGTGAGTTGGAAGAAAAATGGGATGCTAGAAATTCAGCTTTATCCTTGGCTGAAGTGACAACAGAACTATCTATTTTCGACAGAGGTGGGAGCAGAGATGGGCAAAAGTTGCGGCCAATAGTTTCACAAGAGACCAGAATGCTCAGCTACCATTAGGGCAAGAAGCAAGTTTTCTACTCTTAGCCTGTTCAAAATCTAGTTTGAACTGATTAATAACTGCTTTACAATTGTTGTGAGCTTTGATGTAGGAAGAAAATGAAACTGGAGAATCAGAAACAAGCCAATTACAATATGCAACATTCTTCTCTTGAACAGACCTAGCACATTTATTGGAAAACCAAGGTTTAGATAAAGTACAAGATTTTAAAGTGGAGTGTGGAATAAAGGATTCCATTCCTACAAGAATAATTTCACTGACACGATCTGAGGAGATGTTGACATCAAAAGTTTTAAAACAGTAATCTAACCAAGGAAAAGAAATCTCGCAGGTCATCCCATTTTGCATTCTTGTAATGTCAAACAATAAGAGGTTGGAATAGCCATGAGATAAAGGTTGCATTGGAGAAGAGACAATCACCAAGTTGTGATCTGAAGTGCTTAAAGGACCTCTCACTTCGACTGTGTACTTAGAAGGGTTGTTTGTGAGAAAAAGATCAAGCATGTTGGCTATATGGTTAGGATTGTCTGGTATTCTAGTAGGTAAATGAACAATCTCTGCAAGGTCATTAGTAATTGCAAAAGCCTCAGCATCTCGACTAGCTGGGTCAGTGTGCCTAGAAAATGGAAGCCAGCTGGATTTGTAAGCATTAAAATCACCAAGGAAAATCATCACCCTGTTAGGAAAGTTGGACTGGAGAGAGTTAAGTTGCAAAGAGAGGAAGTCAAAGAGCTTTAAGTGATTAGTGGATATGGGAGAATGGTAGAGACAACAGATGAATTTAACAGAATAAGGTAGAGAGGTTTTAAACCGAGAAGATCAAAAGCAGGAGATTCTAAATTACCAAGTCTCTGACAGGGAACATTGGAATGGTTATATGCACAATTACCATCTTTGAAGTGAAAGGAATCATACAGCAAATAATTTGGGCAACTGAGATGAGCAGTAGTTGAATCAACCAATAACTGAGATTCTGTCAGAAAAAGTACATGGAGTTTGGCAGACTGCAACTGGGAATGGACTTTGTTGAGATTAGACTGAGACCACGTATATTTGTCAAATGAACTAGGAAGTGTTTGGGAGGTTTAGATGTTTTTGCAGATAAGCTTATTCTATTAGTTTGACAATTACCCCAGGGGCTCACATCTGGTATGAGATTAGCACACCCAGGGTCCTGAACTGGATATCATCATTCTTCTCATTCTTGATGGTTCCCTTCTACATCTGACTCTTGCTCACTTTCTCTCAGGTTAATTCAGAATTTTTTTTTTTTTTTGGCTGGTTCAGCATAAGCCTCAGGTTCATTGCACCATGTGGCTAATGATAATAATAATAATAATAATAATTCATGATGTGTTCAATAGTGAGAAAAGAAAAAGTGGGGGGGGGGGACATGCTGTATGAAGTTATGAAATTTTTGGATATGGCGTACACATGGTAAGAATATACCCAGATCCTTGATGCAACGTGGCCTTGACAATGCCCCCCACATACACACTACTCAGACTCCCTCCATTCACTATCTGGAAGAGGAGAGGTAGCAAAATTATACACTAGCTGATCCCGAAGCCTCCTAGAAAGTTACCAATAGGTTCGGTCCAGTGTACTAACTAGTGGCCGGCCTGTGAACACTGTTTTAGAGCTGTACCCTTGAAATGTAAGGAAGATTGGATCTCGCCATGATGTCTATCACAACCTCAAAAGTCATCAGTCATACTGCATAATGGAAGAGATGGGGAATAGTTGACCGGACCTTAACTCTGGAGACTAAACGTGGGTTCCACCACTTCAAGCCTCCAATAAGCAAAGGGGTGGTATTGCACTGGTTGATGAGCGTCATCTACTACCTAGTATTGTCTGATAACACAGAGGAGCGGCATTCCACCATGTGGTGTGGGTGCCACACCTCGACCCCCCCTCCTGCTTACGTTGGTTCACACCTGGGTGGGCACCCACAGTGTGCCTGCACATGGGGGTTATACCCAGGATTACTAACAGTCCCACCATTGTGAAGGTGCAAACAGAGGATTTGACTGTAACAGATCGTCTGGACTTCACCGAAATTGGGTCCACTATACTTGAGTGTCACCTGAATATCAGTTCCATCAGCGTTTTAGACTCCCAGGTAGCAAGTACAGATTGTCTGGCATATGTGAGAGAATGTCTGTGATAACCTAAAGGACCAAGGTGGCACCCGTGTCCTGTATGTATGTATGTATGATGACGAAAGTAAGATAAATGTGTATTGTGTTATGTTCTGTTTTTTAGTCTGCCCATAAATATGTATATTAAAAAGAAAAAAAAAAGGTAATTGTGTAAATATAAGTATGACAGGTGGGCAATTGGGCTGAGTGGTTGCAGAGTGTGTATGTGCTGTTCTAAAATCCCCTAAATTAGACTACATATGGGGCAACCTAACGGGATTTCCTGATAAGTTGTCCCCCTGACCTACTGTCATTGTGTCCTCCTCTTCTGAGGCATGATGTGGAGTTTGCTGACACTGGCCAGCATGGGATTAATAACAGAGAAGCATTGCATGTCTCCTCCTCCCACATATTGCACTCTGTTCCTATGACTTTAATCCTCTACAATCCCTGTCTTCCTTTGCTACTTCCTATCAAAACCTTTTCAACTGGTGGACTCATGCCACAAATCTTTTTCTGCTCTTAACTCCCATGGAGGATTGGTTCCTTCCACAGGGGTGCCCCTCTACCTCTTTAACTTCATATATCCAATTGGAAAATCTCTCTTCATCTACCTTCTTTATCTTCTTCTTTTTTTCTGTTCCACTTCTCCTCAGCTGTCCCCCCTGCTCCCTTTTTCACTTTCCAGAGTGTGTGTGTGTGTGTGTGTGCGTGCTGTTCTAAAATCCCCTAAATTAGACTACATATGGGGCAACCTAATGGGATTTCCTGATAAGTTGTCCCCCTGACCTACTGTCATTGCGTCCTCCTCTTCTGAGGCATGATGTGGGAGCTGTCCCCCTGCTCCCTTTTTCACTTTCCAGAGTGTGTGTGTGTGTGTGTGTGTATACCCCCCCCCCTCAGGGATCATCCCTGCCAGAGACCTTTCTATTTCCAACTACCCAGCCTGCCTCCCCAGGCAATCTGTCTGGGAAGGCAGCCTGGGCATAGTTGGGTCCCACTATGGATGCTGCAACTGGCTGGAGGAACAACACAACCCAACACTAAAACTATCTCTGGCTTTTACAGAGTTTACACTACAAAGTTGGGAGATCACCAGTGCAAACACAAACACAAAGTTGGGAGATCACCAAACACAAAGATCACCAAATACACTATTCCCTTCAGTACCACCATTTTATGGGAAAAACCCTGGTGCTGTTTGACAATAAACACTATGTCCCATCTGTACACATGTACTCTTCATATCTGAATTCTGAATCCGAGTGACACCCCGTCTCTGATATGTCTACAATGTTTGCATTTGATGACTGATTCAGCACTTCAAATATATTTACTATGCTTCTAGTATTAGTTTACAAGTATACCAGCAACTTTTTTTTTTTACTTTTAGTAATCTTAACACAGCCCATGTATCTGTTTTTTCTATGATGATCCACAGCAGGATTTGAAATGCCTGTTGCTTTGCTTTCCGGGCTGCTTCATGTTCCAAGAGAAGCAGTGCAAGAATCACTTTTGACTCTGCCTGCAGCTAATGTTAATCTGAGTATCCACCCAAATCAGCAGTTTTCCATCCCACCTAACACTGCCTTGATGACAGTGTTAGGTGGGATGCCCCTCTCAGCAAATATTCTTGAAAATCATATTTATTTGGCATCTTGCTGAAATATGTGAGTAATTAGCTTTGTACTACACAAGTACTATGAAATAACTGCATGTAAAAGAAGCAACACTGTTACCTCACATTTCTATTTTGAAATGTAAATTAGAACAGGCATACAATTTGCTAATGAAAATAAGGAGCAATTCATAAAATTTTGTAAAAATTTTAATATAATAATAATTTCAGAATTTTTTTCACTAAAAGAAAAAGATGGAGAAAAAACCAAGTTTTGGCAAAAACATGAAAAACAGAATGAGTTATATTATGATGGTGAGATAAAGAAGACTCATATTGAATAAAAAGATGGATTCTCTGTTATTAATCTGGAGAGTTGAAAACTATTTAATGCTCTTTTATTCTCACATCAGAAAGTTGGCTGTGGTAAAATTAACACACCGGAAAACTTGAAAGTATGCATTTACATATCATGCTACCAACATCCTATGTAATGTGTAAGTGGCAACACTGAAAATGCAGCTTTCTTATTTTCACTTCTTCCACATTATTAAATATGAATGCTTTAATTTTTCATTTCCTCTACCACAATATGCAAATTTTAATAGCAGTCACACAATGGCTTAATGAATCTTACCTGAACAGTACTTTCCTCTCCAATGAAGTGAATGCATTGATTACCTATATTTTTAATGAATCAGAAAGAGTAATTTATATATTAATAAGACAGATAATTAAAAGAAGGGAATAGAAATTTTATTTTCTTATTATAAAATAACTGCAATAATCATTCCATGTCAAAAAAAAAAAAAAAATCTCCATCATTAACAAGTACAAATTTCATTCTTGTTAACCTTGTGGTTGTCTTTCAGTAACTTCAAATGCCTGTTAAAATAATCATAGTGCATTAACTGTTAAATGAGGGATAAATATCTGAAATTTTTTATATCATGTAGTTTTTAAAGTGATTTTTTATCAATTTCTCAGAATAGCTGAGCAGGAGAACCAGTCAGAGTAGAGGGATACAGCCAATTTACGAACTTCAGAATGTATTAACATTCGTTTACAATTCAAGGTTACTTCATTTCCCCTACCTGCCTGGCTATTTATTTATTTGGTTTTTTTTTAGGAGCATTAGCAACTAAGGCCATATTGCTCTGGGGATATGTGGTGGTCATTCCCTGACCTTTCCGCATCCTCCGTACTTGGTGGTCACGGGCTCGGACCCCAGTCTAATCAAGAAGCGTGTGCTGCGCATGCTGCTCCTGCCCAACTGGCTATGGAGGCACCTCCCTGACTGGCAGGCATGCACTGCTTTCCCTAGTTCCATCCCTGCACTCCTCATGGCAGTGATGGAAACTAGCTAGCAGCTCTCCTGGCAAATACTGTGGCTGGCTAATTGCTAATCTCAACTTGGTTTAGAAGTGTTCATGCTTCTTCAGTGACATTTGGATTCATGCAGATTCATTAGAAACTCACTGTACAGCCGCTACAGGTCCATTATGTCCTTTCTGTGCATATTATACCCACCATATTCAGATTCCACCTCCAATATGTCAGAGTGGTACCATGTTTCCGACATCTACAATGTCAACATTATGACTTTGATGAAAACCAGTACTTAAAATTCATCAAATTTGTTTGATGAATTTGAGTTACTGGTTAAGTCAATGAATTTCGAGATATGTGGGTAGCAGAATTTGTATATGATGAGTATAATCTGCACAGAATGGGAGGACTTATGATTTTGGTTAAGAAGTACATACAATCTAAGGCAGTACACCCAGTTTAAAGTGGGTGGTTAATGCAATGTGAAATCAGTTTGGCATGACATAAGCACTGGGAAAACAAAAAAATAAAAGTAGGAGTATATTATAGAGCAAATGCCAGTTTGAGTATAATGAGAACCTACACAGACAAACAGTATAGGCCAGTAAATCAGAATGTCTTTTATCACGGAGGGGGTATTAACTTTCCAGGTATTGATTGGAACTTGAGTTGGTTGTACCCACAGTAGCAGAACTTTTCTGGTTTAATTGGATTAGAATTAGTAGAGGCATATGATGCAAGAAAGCAAGCTTATGCAGCATCAGCCAAAAAAAAAAAAAAAAAAAAAAAAAAAACCCCACTCCCAAACCACCAGGGGCTCACATCTGGTGAGCATGGGCTTGGCACACCCAGGGTCCAGAGCTGGATATCATCAATCTTCCCTTTCTTAGTGATTCCTTTCTATTTCTCTCTCTAATAATAATAATAATTTCATCCCTCCGTTCGTTCGAAATACCCGTTCAGCTGAGCTTTAAATTTATTTAGACTATCAACTTCCACAACAAGTGTTGAAAGTCTGTTCCACCAACCAACTACCCACTGGATAAAGGCAAATTTCTGCACATCTATCCTACATCTGTCTTTCCTCAATTTGAATTTATGCCCTCTCAGGTGATTATTTTGAGCAAGAGGAAGAATACCATCGGCATTGAGCATGCTCAAACCATTCAAGGCTTTATACACCTCTATCAGATCACCTCGCCGGTGCCTAGTCACCAGACACTGTAATTTGCAAAACTTAGGCCTTTCTTCGTAAGAGCAACCCTTTGTTGCATTCACTAATCTTGTTGCCCTTCTCTGATGTTCCAGCAGCTGTACATCCTTCTTGAAATGAGGCCTCCAGACCTGTATACAGTACTCAAGGTGTGGCCTGACCACTGCCTTATACAAGGGAATATTCACCTCCTTATCCCTGCTAGAAAAATTCCTGCATATCATTGACAAGACACCATGAGCTACTCTTGCAGCCTGTCTGCACTGCTCAGAGAACTTCATATCTGCCTAAAAAATTACCCCCAGGTCCTTTTCATTCTCTACCACTGGCAGTGTAGTACGACAGAGTTGATACGTTACTCGGGGATTACTGCTTCCCATATGTAGTACTTTACATGTCAATGTTAAACTTCATTTGTCACCTCTCAGCCCATCTGCTCAACCTTTCCAGATCCTGTTGCAGCAGCACTGCATCAGTAGTGTCCTTAACAACCCTACCAAACTTTGAATCGTCTGCAAACTTGGGCATTAAGCGTGATATACCATCATCAATATCATTTATAAATACAGAAAACAACAACTGAACCCAACACTGAACCCTGAGGGATTCCACTAATAACATTAGTCCACGCAGTGTCCACTGATTACCACTTTCTGCCTTCTCCCCCTTAACCATCCTTTTATCCATAGCAGCAATTTGCCTCCACTTCCACACTGCTCCATTTTGTGCAGCAGTCTTCCATGTGCAATAGAATCAAAAGCCTTTCTAAGATCCAAATATATAATATCAAAGTTATTCGCTGCATCCAGTTCTTTTGTGACTGCATCATAGTATCCAATAAAATTGGTCAGGCAAGACTTTCCCTTAACAAAACCATGCTGTGTCCGAACTATAACTAAGTCTTGTCTAGATGATCCTGCAGTGCTTCTTTAACCAGTGCCTCCATTAATTTTCCTCGAACAGAAGTTAAACTAACAGGTCTATAATTACTTGTCAGCCTTTGACCCTCCTTTGTGAATTGGGGTCACATTTGCACATCTCCAGTCTATGGGTACCTGCCCTGAGTCCAAAGAAGCTCTTATAATTATGGCTAAGGGTTCGCTTACTTCCTTTGCTGCCTCCTTTAATATAACTGGATAGATCCCATCCACCCTGGGTGCCTTTTTTATGTTTATTTTGAACAATTTCTCCTCCACTTTCCTCTCAGTTATTACAAAATCATCTAGCTCACTGCCAGAGTTTGCATTCCCCTTTCTGAATAACTCCTCATGTGTGAATGTAGATGCAAAATACTCGTTTAGTTTGTTAGCCACCTGAGCAGGATCATCAACAGTTGAACCATCAATATCCAGTGGATCTTTATTCATCCCTTTCCTTCTACAGTTTACATAGGTAAAGAACTCTTTTCTGTTTTTCTTTGCATCATTTGCCAAGGATTTTTCTAATCTGCATTTGCCTGCCTAATCTCCTTTGTGACTTGGTTACAGACCAGCTTATATCTATCATAGGTTTCCATGTCACCCATTAATTTATATGTATCCCATGCATTTTTCTTCTCTGCCATATGTCTCATTAGTTCATCTGACATCCATTTAAGCCTAAACCTTGAACAATATTTCTTAGTTGGTATGTAAAGCCTAGTAGCTTCCAAGATAAGTTCTTTGAATGCTTCGCATTTTGAATTTGCTGTTGGTAACATCATCAGTTTGTTCTACCGTATAGAATTTGTGTGTATGTATGTGTGTGTGTATTATGGAGGTTAATGGTGCATAAGCTGCTGGGGCTATAGTGCGCCTATCGTATAGAATTTAAATACTGTCTCAGAGTTTAAATTTAAATACTGTTTCATAGTTACTTTTAGGAAAGCAAAAACCCTTTCCTTCACCCCTGATGGTAGTTACCCCTTTGAGTAAATCCCACTTCAGCACACTATGATCACTGCCACCTAGTGGTTCCTTTATCTGCAGAATCTTAATGCATGAAGGATCACTACTGATAATCAAATCAAGAATATTACTCCCTCTAATTGCCTCTCGAACATGCTGATGCAGAAAACAATCATCCAATAAATCCACAAAAGCCTTACTAGTGTGTGAGTGACCAACCCACAAATTCCAGTCAATATCTGGGAAATTAAAATCCCCCAATATCAGAGTCATTAGGCCTATAGCACACTCCTACTCTCAATTTTGATCTCCCAATGCTTATGTCACACCAAACTGACTCGACACTGCACTGCCCAGCGATGTCGACTGGTTTCACTTCCTTGGATTTTGGATGTTTTTTAACTAATAGCATAACCCCTCCTCCCTTCCTATCTTGTCTATCCTTTCTCTACACATTGTACTCCCCAAATTCCAGTTCTGCATTTCCAACAATATCTGCCTTTGATGTTTTGAGCAATACCTCAAATTTATTTACCAAACTCCTAGCACTGGTGTACACGCAAGTATACATGCATCTGTTCCTATTTTTAGTTACCCTAACACAACCCATGTGTTTACTTGTACTGCAATGACTCCCAGCAGCCTCTGAAATATCCTGCATCTTGTTTTCCAGGCTGCTGCTCATTTCAACAGAAGCAGTGCAAGAATCACTTTCACCTCTGCCAGTGGCTACTGTTAATCTATTAGTCCTTGTATACCCCCAAGCTAGCAGTTTTCTGACTTGCCTAACACTGCCTTGATAGCATCAGCAAATATTCTTACACCCTTTCTATTTAAGTGTATACCATCCCTGTAGAAGCAGTCTCTCCTGTTAACAAGTACAGACCAGGCTGAAAAAAATTCTACCCCTTGAGCCTTGCACAATCCTTTCAGGGCTGAATTGATTGACAAGACTCACATCACATACTCCCTCCTACCATGTCTGGGCAGAATTTCAAATTCAACCCTAATTCACGGCTTTTTTTTTTTTTTTTTTTTTTTTTCCCAACAGTGACCTGTACTTGTTAAGTAATTCCACTGGTCTCCTACTCTTAATATCATTAGTGCCAACGTTTACAACAATATCACCTTTTGTGCCCTTAAAAGATGATGTCCACTCTACAACGTCATCATTCTTTGCCCTTGGTATACACATCCTGGTCCTGGTCCACCTATCCTTTTTACAAAGCATGTTCCCCGTTTCCCTGACAATAGAGTCACCAACAACTACTAGTTCCTGTGGGACCTGCACATTCTGCTTGGGGTTTGCTGCTGTGTTGCGTGATGGCCAAGTGCAAGCTCTGGCGTTGATGTGGGCACCTGAGAGCTTGATGGACCCCTCAATTTAGATCCTTCGAGGGCATCCACCGTGTCCTTCAAGCTCTCACATAGGCCCATAACAACGCTGAGTTGTCACCTGATTTCCTAACACTCCTTACATCTCGCACACACAAAGTCATCCCCCATGGCAATATCATGTCCCGTACCCAATTACTGTGTTCACTACCAGCATATCAGAATAGAGAAGGAGTGCTATTCTTCATCTGATTATCAGCGGTGGCTCTTTATGCATTAAGATTCTCCAGATGAATGAATCATTATATGACAGTGATCATAAAATTTATAGTTGGTAGTTAGGTCTTTGATTACAAAATTTATAGTTAGTAGTTATATCTTAAAGTAATCCCATAACAACAACATAGAATGTTGTCTTGGGACTTACTTAAAAATATACCTACTACTGAGGGTAAAGGGAAGATGTTTTGCTTTCATAAATTTGTCTACAATTGTCTTAGATAGTTTTAAATTCTTTTTCAGTGGGAGCGACTGATGTTGATTTGGTGACAACTCATGTCAACAACTGCAAATTCTAAATAGGAAGCAGTAAGGAAAGTATTTATTGAAGCTACTAAGCTTTCTATATGAGGGATATTATTCAAGGTTTAGTGCTAAATGGATAACAAATGAATTTATGAGACTAGTGGTAGTGAAGAGAAATTTATGGAATTACTTTAAGTTATCAGGATACAAAGAAACTAACAGCAAGTACAGACTAGTTTGTAATCATATCACTAAAAGGATTATGCAAAGTGAGGCAGATTATGACAAATCTTTGTATAAGAATGTAAAGAAAAGTAGAAACAAATTCCTTGCTTAATGTTACCCATCCATATGTCTTTTTCCATCTAGTTAATATTGGTATTCCTTATGCTACCCTACTAGAAATGACGAACATCCCACAATGAAGGTGTGGGGGTTTCAGCAGAAGATCAAAGTTCGGGAGGATTCCCAGGTCAGTATAGAGAAAGACAGTTCCTACAGGAAGGAATGAATTCAATTGAGGAGTATACAGGAAAAGACAAAGCAGGTCATATAGCAACAGGTACCAACCTGCAAGTATAAGGAGCTAGAAGAGGAAAGGATCCTCCCTTAAAAATCATAGCACTAATGGGTCAGTTCTGTTGAAATAAGCACCATGAAAACCCAAGTAAGATTAGGAGCATGTTATAGAACAAATCAAGTGAGTTTAATGGAGGAATTACACAAACATATTGAATGGGCCAGTAATTCAGAATACCTTTCAATAGGTGATTTTAGATTTCCAGATATTGACTAGATAGCTAAAATCCCCCATTGACAGAATTTGTGGGGTGGCTGCTTCCACAGTAGCAGGATGTTTTCTGGATTTATTGGCTGATAATTTTCTGTGCAGCATGTTGGAATAGAGAGAAATGACAGATAGAGAAAGAATCCTTGTTCTGATTATCAGCAGTCTCTTCTTGCATTAAGTCTTCAGATAAATGAACCATTAGATGGCAGTGATCATAGTGTATTGCAGATTTACTTAAAAATATAACTACCATCAAGGGTAAATGGAAGGGATTTTGCTTTCTCAGAGTTGACTACAATTGTCTTTAGATTGGAAAGTGGGATCAACTGATGTTAGCAACTATAAATTCCAAATGGGAAGAATTCAGGGATGTAATCATTGACATTACTAAGCTTTATATAGGAGATTTGGTTCAAGATTTAGACCTAAATATTTGAGAAATGAACTGACAAGACTAGTGGCAGAGAAGAGAAATGTGTGGTATGATTGGGCTGTGTCCCTGTTTTCATCATTAGTAACTTAACTGAGCTTATAAATTTGCATTAGGAATCTGAGCAGGCCTCATAATCCCTGCCTTGTATGGATGCAGCATGTCCCAATAAAAGTAACGCAAGAATCAATTTCAGCTCTGCTTTCAGCTGCTGTTAAATGTCTGTGTATCTCCCCAGACTAGCAGTTAGTATTTTTAGTGGCAAATGATGCAAGAAAAAAAGCATATACAGCATCAGCCAAAAAAAACCTTCCCATTTCACTTACCAAATCCCCTCCAACAGTTTGTTTAGTTCTTCCTTAAGTTTTCTGACTTGCCCAACGTAGTCTTGATATCATAAACAAACATTCTGTACATGTTCTATTTAAGTGTATTTCATTTCTATGAAAACTGCCTCTCCTGTTAATAAGCGCAGACCATGGTAAAAAAAAATTCTACTCCATGTGCATTGCACAATCTCTCCAGGTTTGAATTGACTGTCTCACCATACAGCTACTCCTATCATGTATGGGGCGCCTCCATAGCCAGGTGGGAAGGAGCAGCAGTGAGTAGCACACGCTTCTTCATTAGACTGGGGTTCGAGCCCGTCACCACCAAATACGGTGGATGCGGAAAGGTCAGAGAATGAACACCGCATATCCTGGAGCAATATGGCCTTAGTTGTTAATGCTCCTAAAAACCAAAAAATAACAAACAATAATCATGTAGGGACAAAATCTCAGACATTTTCACATTTATCCAAAATCCTGGCTAAACGTTTTCCTCAACATTGCCCTATAGCTGTTAAGTAAATTCTCAGATCATCTATTACCAATGTCTACATGTCATTATTTTGTATCCTTAAAATATGACAACTGTTCCAACTGTTCTACACCATCATTAACTTTTGCCCTTGAGAGACACACCCTGGTATCATTCCATCTATCCTTTTGGCACAATATGTTTTTCCTTTCCCTGACAGTAAAGTCAATAGCAATAGTCATTCCCTGTGGAACAATGCATTCTGCTATTGTTAGGATTTAATTGTGCAAGGGCTGCAGTGGCCATATTGCATCTGTTTGTTATATACAGTAGAAACTCATATAAGAGTTAATTAAAAGCAATCATATACAACATCCCACAATGAAGGTGTGGGGGTTTCAGCAGTAGATCAAAGTTAGGGAGGATTCCCAGGTCAGTATAGAGAAAGACAGTTCCTACAATGAATTCATTTTAAATAACTGTAGAATTCTATCAAATTGTCAGTTTCCTATGAAGCAAAGCACTCTTAATGTTGACAGTGCTTTGCTTCATAGCACTGTTAATGTTGACAATGTTCTGAAGGTTGCAGTCTTATCAACATGGTTGAGAGGGAGTCAATAAGGCATGGCATTGGAGGATTTCCTGTACTAGCAGAAAGAGATGTGTTAGATGGTTGTGGCCAATTCAGGTTCTAATAACAACTTCTTTGTGTCGATTTTTCCAAAAAACTTGAATTGCACAGTTGTAATTCATGTTTAAGTTGTAATAGTTTATTGTTCATCTGAGATGGCCATAGATTTTTACACTGATTTTGGCATGCTTCTTTGGATGAGAGGTTTATAATCTGAATGGGACCTGTGCTTCTATATAATACTGAATGACGGTGTGTTAATCACTTCATCCGCATGTTCCATTTCCAGGAATTCCAGCGTGTCCTGGAATCCAACGGAATTTCACTGATTAGGAAGTTGCATCCTGCTGAACCTACCAAGATCGGATTTGTTTCATAACCAGATGGGAAGGTGGAGATTTGCATTGTAGTGCATTCACTGCACTCAGGGAATCTGTATCAATTATGGCCTGTGGAGGAGGAAAAATTAATATGATCAAGGGCTAATTTAATTTAATACAGCATGCCATTGTACACTCTACTGGGAGTGGTGTAGAAATGGTGAAAGTAGGAAAGACTACTACTGCTGCACTACAGTCATTTCTGTTTTCAATTCATCCGTATATATCTGTATGGGAATTTGATGATACAAGTGCCATGTGAGTTGTTTGATATTCATATATGCTATGGATTGCTTTCCATATTTACAAAAATAATTGTCACAAGATGGAAAAGGAGGATCTGGTTCAGAAGTTTCTTGGAGTATATTATCTAGTTGAACATTCTAGTGTTCTGTTAGCTCTTGCAGCCTTATTCTGTAGGAATAAGGCTGCAAGAGCTAACAGAATAGGCTGAATAAGTTTTTTTTTTTTTTTTGGTAGTTATTGGCGCATTGGCTTCTGTGGCCATAATGCACCTCCCAAGGTTTTTGAAGTACTTTGATCCAAGCCCAAGGCGGGATTCGAACCCGCGACCTTTGGGTTGCCAAGTAGGCACTTTGCCCACCCGGCTAACCCAGTCGGCCGCTGAATAAGGAATATGGCCATATGAAAATACAGAGCTGGTTGGCTCTGTATTTTTGTTAAATGTACTCTGCACCTCATGGATAGCCCTTTGAATAGTAGATATCCAGAATGCTCCAAGGGCTGTCTGTGAGGTTCAATGATGGATTGGGTTAAGCCACTCAATAAGTGTATGGTACAAGTAAATGATGGTGTACCTATAAGCATTCTGTGTCATAGCTGATATTATTCTAAAGATATTCATCTTGCCTTGGCAGACAGTTCAGATATTCATTATGTGTTTCAGAAAGTTGAGCTTATTATATAAAGTTAGGTGCAAGAAGCAGACATTGTCAGAGACTATTATAGGATGAGTTCTCGGTCATAATTCAGGCTCAGGATCTAGCTTGCATTATTTAAAAAAAAAATTTCTGCAATAGTTTTCTGTTTTGAGAATATCTTTTTTTAATATGTATTCCACTATGTTTATTGCACAGTTATGACATGGCATAATGTATGCAGCAAGGAGCAAACTAGATTTGATACTTAATGCACCATTATCGCATAGTGGAGGTACTTCTCACAAGTTGCCTCACTGTTGTATCAGTGAGGCAACAAAATTAGTGTCACTGAAGATAAGTGTCACGATTACGAAATGATTCATATAAGAATGTGTTTAAAATGGTAAAAATCAAAAAGTACATTCAAAATAACATATTATTGATATTTGTTTTAACTAAATAAAGCATTCTAATCATCAAATGGGAACTTTACCTGGTGGTGGTGGTGATAGTGAGTGACCCAAATTTAGCAAAAGAAGTTGAGGTACCCAATAGATGCTAATTTTATTTTTAATTTTTGGAAAAAGTATTTTAAGTTTTTTTTTTTTTTAAATCTGCTTGGATAATACCAATATTCCATCTTTTCTTGATTGATTGATATACTTATAACTTTTACTTTTTAAAGAAAACTGAAATATTTAAAAAATCTTGTGTTTTTTACCCCTTTCGTTTTTCAAAAACAAAAAAAAAAAAAAAAAGAGTAATTCTGCTGATACTCTGCTGAATAGAGTTGATGCCCTTAAAAAGAATAAAATTAGGGACCCACAAGCACTGAGCCTTCCAACTTAACCCTATAAACCCTACAACCTGCACATCAGACAATATAGCAGCACCCCTAAAGGCAGACGCTGTGGGTTCTGGGTGTCAAGCGATTTGAAATTGAGCTAATATCTGTGCCTTAACTACAATTACTGAAAGTGATTCTAGTATTACCTTTAATTTCCAGTGTTCTTTAAACTTCCTTATTTGAAAGCAGCTCCTCTTTCCAAAAGTAGTACTTGAACAGACAGCAAAGCTACCTTTCTTTATATTTTACACTTTAATTAGTAACACTCACTAACCTTCGCTTGGTCACACCGGCACCACTCCTGCCTCCACATAGAGGGACTGGAAACCTGGGTAGAAGAGCCAACCCCAGGACTAAAAGGTGCCAAATTGGTGGACCCATTGGTGGAAAGAATATTCAATCCTTTTCACCAATGGGACCCACAAGCTTATCACATTGTGAATCTAAAACTGATCATGACATTTCAAACCCAAAAAAAGGTGAGAAGAGAAAGGCTTAAACATAATGCACTGGCCCCACATGAGCTAGATGGTCAATGACTTTATTGTCTGGGAAATGGGAAATATATTTTGCAAAAATGATAGGTGCAATAGAACCAAGGTATGTTTGCCAGGGCCAAAAGTTGATGATGATGTAGATCAGAATTTTTAAGGGCATAAAAGGTGATACTGTTGTACACATTGGCACTAATGACATTAAGAGTAGGAGATCAGCAGACTTACTTCACAAGTACAGGTCAATATTGAAAAAGTCATAAGTTAGAGTTGAATATGAAAGTGTCAACAATTCTGCCCAGACATGATAGGAGGAAGTATATGATGAGATACTTGACAATCATTTCAGCCTTGGAGAGATTGTGCAGGCTCAAGAGGTAGAATTTTTCTCAGCATTGTCTGTGTTTGTTAACAAGAGACAATGTGTGTCTTATAATGGAGAATTTTAACTTTCCAGATAGTGACTGGAACATGTGGTTTGGTCACTCACACACCAGCAACAGTGTTTGTGAATTTACTGAATGTCTGTTTTCTACAGTAGCATGTTAGAGAGGCAAACAGAGGGGGTAATACTCTTGATCTGATTATCAGTAGTGATTATTCTTGCATTAAGAATCTGCAGATAAAGGAACCACTAGATCACATTGATAACAGTGTACTGATGTGGGATTTACTCAAAGATGCAACTAACATCAGGGATAAAGGGAAGGATTTTTTCTTTCCTAAAGGTGGCAATAGTGGTCTCAGACACTTAAATTCTATACAGTGGGACCAACAAATGATGTTGCCAACAGCAAATTCTAAATGGGAAGCACTCGTGGAATTAATCTTGGAAGCTACTAGGCTTTTCATATCAACAAGGATATATTGTTCAAGGCTTAAATGGAAGTCAGATGTACTAATGAGACACTCGTGGCAGAGAAGGAAAATGCATGGGATGCATATAAATTATCAGACAATACAGAAGCCTATGGTAGATATAAGCTAGAGTGAAATCAAGTCACAAAGGAGGTTTGTCAGGCAAAGGCAGAATACAAGAATTCTTTGGCAAAATATGAAAAGAAAAATAGCAAAGACTTCATTACTCCAGAAGAAAGGGGATGAATAAGATTGGTCCGCTTGATATCGACTGTTGATGATCCTGCTCAAGTAGCTGACAAACTGAATGAGTATTTTGCATCTATACTCATGCATGAGGAATTTGATAGAGAAGTGGAGGCCAGAAGTTCATCAAACTCTAACAGACAACTAAATGAATTTGTAATCACAGAGAGGGTAGTGGAGGAGAAATTGTTGAAGTAAAACATAAGAAGGGCACCTGGGGTGGATGGGATCTAGCCATTTATATTAAAGGTGGCAGCAAGGGTAATAAGCAAACCATTAGTGATAATTATGAGAGCATCCTTGGACTCAGGGGAAGTCCCTGTGGATAGATTTGCAAATGTATCCTCAATTCACAAAGGTTGACACAAGCAATTACAGAACTGTTAGCTTAACATCTGTTCCGGGGGAAATAATGGAGTCACTGGTTAAAGAAGCATTGCAGGATCATCTAGACAAGACTGCAGTTATAGGTGAGACAATGCCTGTGTTTGTTAAGGGGAAATCTTGCCTGACAAATTTGATTGGATACTGTGATATGGCCACAAAGGAACTGGATGCAAAAAACAATTTTGGTATCATATACTTGGATTTCAGGAAAGCTTTTGATACTGTTTCACATAAAAGGCTGTTGTAAAAATTGAAGCAGTATGGCATTAAGGAAAAGTTGCTGCTATGGATAAAAGGATGGTTGAGTGGGGGAAGACAAAGGTGATCAATGGCTGTTCATTGTGGACTAATGTTATTAGTTGAGTCACCCAGAGTTCAGTGTTGGGATCACTTTTGTTTTCTATAATTATCAATTATATTGATGAAGGTATAACAGGCTTAATGTCCAAGTGTGTAGATGACACAAAGGTTGGCAGGGTTGTTAATGACAGTTATGACAGTATGCTGCTACAACAGGATTTGGAATAGTTGCGTAGAAGGGCTGAGAGGTGGCAACTGAAATTTAACATTGACAAATGCAAAGTACTGCATATGGGTAGCGTAGCAGTAATCCCAGAGTAATGTACCAATTGTGTGGTATTACATTCAGGTAGTGTAGAATAAAAAGGACCTGAGGGTAATTGTGCAGTCAGATATGAAGTTTTCTGAGCAGTGCAGACAGTCTGCAGGAGAAGCTCATAGAGGTCTTGTCAAAAATATACACGAGCTTGGAATGAGTATAGAGAAGGGGAACGAGATTGGTGAGGGGAACAAAGGGATGCTCTTACCAAGAATGGCTTAAGTCCTGCAAATTGCAGCGTCTGGATACTGGGCACCTCTGAGGTGATCTGATTGAGGGGAACAAGGCTTTGAATGGTTTGAGCAAGCTCAATGCTGATGGGATTCTTCCTTTTACAAATTGAATTTGAAATACTAAATGCAAATTGAGGAAAGACAGTCCAGAACAGATGTGCAGAAATTTGCCTTTAGCCAGCGAGTGGCTGATTGCTGGAACAAATTTCCATATATCATTGAGCAAGTTGATAGCTTAAATAAATTCAAGGAAGAATTGGACAAACTTTTGGAGTAAATGGAAAGTGTTGGTTTTTTTTTTTTTTTTTTGGCTGATGCTGTATAAGCTTGCTTTCTTGCATCATATGCCACTACCAGTGCTACTGCTAAAGATCATAAACCATTTCTCGTAACTCCTTCCTTGACAAATTAGCCTATGGGTAAACTTTCTTCATTTCTTATTCAGAAATGTTTAGAAAATTTGCTGCTAGTCCACCCAAAGCAGTTCAAAGACTACAATTGGGAGAAATATTTAAAACATTAGAAACTTCTCATAGAAACAGTGACACAAAAAATATACCGAAGTGCTTAAACTTTCAACTTTTAATTGGATTCCCACAAAAGTAACCCCTCATCCTGGGATTTACTACATATACTGGAGAAGAAATAGTACAAGGATTACAAGAGCAAAAAGTCATATATGCAAAAAAATAAGAACAAAAAAAAAAGAATGTACAACTTGTACCTAATTGCAACATTATACTTACTTTTGATCTACCAATCTTACCAACAACAGTTACCTTTTGTGTTCATATTCATCCATATACACCAAACCCTATAAAGTGCTTTAGACGCCAAAATTTTGGCCGTTCACAAACAACATTCCACAGAGACTCAATTTACTGCAACTGTGGATCCAGGGCCAAAAACATGAGGCCTGTAATGCAGATTGCAACCTGTGCAAATTGAAAAGGCTTTCATCCAGCAATATGGATATTAGATAAAAAAATCCAAAAAAATACAAGATATATAACATAAAGTTGCATACCAGGAAGCAAGAAAACAACTCATTCTTGACACCATTAAAAATGCACCTATACAACAGTTACTCAAAAAATAGCAAAAAGGACAGATACAGATACAAGTAGATATATTCCTTCTGAATATATCTACTTGTTGAATAGGCAAAATCTCTATTGGAAGATTGTCAAAAAAGATTTTGCAATCTTCTTAAAAGAGGATGTCAGATCAGGCTGTTAATACTCCTAATCCAGTCCCATCCACTTCTGCTTCGCCATAACTCAAAATGCACAGAAATAGTAAGAGCTGAATTCTGTTAAAGAAAAAAAAAAAACTCTTTGTCAACACAGACGATGGATTGGGATAATACAGCCAATGAAGAAAAATAATTGGCTGCAATATGTGACAAAGATTATATGGATTCAGGATGCCCCTTCTTTCCTAAAAAAGACAGATTCAAAAGTGATCAATATAAGCAAGCAGATCCACTTTCCACCTCCAAAATTAAATAATGGATCACATATCCTACAACGGAATTGTAGAGGACTACACATCAATATTGAAGAAATATATTAACTTATCACTCATTATAACTCAGAAGGCATATGTTTGCAGGACACCAACTTCTGAAGTATCTCTTTCTATTAAAGATTATAATCTCTACAGAAAAGATGGAGATTCAACACAAACATATATCACTGTGTATTCACTTAGAGGCCATTGCAGTGTATATTGTTCACACCATCTTATTCACTCTTGCCTCCTTATAACCTCCCACTAAATTATATTTACACCAAAACAGACCTAAATAACCTCATTATGCAGATACCAAAGTGTGTTAGTTTTCTGATGGCACCAGGGGTTCCCCTATCTCCAAATTATGTACTCTGTTTGTGTAGCAGAGAATTCTGTGTAGGCCAGAGATTTAAAAAGAGTGTGAGGAGGGGAAGGATGTGTAGTGTTATGTGCCGTTGGGCAAGAAAGGACAGCTAATCAAACCAATAATTGTTATAACCTTCTACTTAACACTGGTCTCCATACATATGTTTGCTTTCCTTCAAAATCAATCTCTGCCACTGATTTTTCCATCTGCCCACCTGTGTTATTTCCAACCACTATCCAACAGTCTGTAGAATCCAAACAAAAACCACTTCATAATAAAAATCGAACAAAATGGAAATTTTCCAAAGCAGACTGATTTAATTTGCCATTTTTGTTGTATTTGATATCAAAGTAATCGAATTTCATCACACTGACGATGTAACTGAATGCATAACAGAAAAAATACCAGATGCAGTCAAAGTGCTATTCTGCAATCACTTGAAGGAAAATGAAAACGTACTAATCATAGGTGGCATACATATTACTAGCATTGTAATTAATTCATAAATAAATTAAGTTTATAATTAATAGATTACAGGAATGTAAATGAAATAGATATTTGTAATCTCTCCATACCAAATACAAATATTCACATTTAAAAATCAAAGAAACAGCAGTAACCTTTATCAAAAACTTAGATGAGTCTATTAAAAAAAGAAAAATATAAAATAAATAAAGTATACATTTTCTTGTTCATAGTCCGGCACTAGGTTAGAAAAGTTTAAAATTAATTATTCTGATAACAAACACATGGGCTGTGTTAGGGTAACTAAGAGTAGAAACAGGTGCATGTATACTTGCATGTACACCAATGCTAGGAGTATAGTTAATAAATTCAATGAGCTTGAAGTGCTAGTCAAGACATCAAAGGCAGATATTGTTGGGATATCAGAGACGTGGTATCACACAGAGATAAGCAGTGCAGAACTGGAATTTAGGGAGTACGATAGACAGGACAGGAAGGGAGGGGTTATGCTGTTAGTTAAGAAACACACAAAATCTAAGAAATTGCATCCAATTGATGGGGGTGGACAATGCAATGTTGAGTCTGTTTGGTATGACATAAGCACTGGGAAAGGAAAAATTAGAGTAGGTGTGTGTTATAGGTCTAATGAATCTGATGAATATAATGAGCAATTGTGCAGAGAAACACAGTGGGCCTGTAAATTTGAGTGTTTTATAATGGGGGATTTTAATTTTCTTGATATTTGCCCCTTTAGGTTCATAATCTGTGCAAGCAAAAGTATCCCATTAGCATTGAGCCTGTTCAAACCATTCAAGGCCTTATACACCTCAGTTAGATCACCTCACAGGTGCCTAGTCTCCAGATGCTGCAACTTGCAGAATTTAAGCCTCTCTTGGTAAGAGCAAACCTTTGTTCCTCTCACCATTCTTGTTGCCCTTCTCTGTACTCTTTCTAGCAACTCTACATCCTTCCTAAAATATGGCCTCCAGACCTGTACGCAGTACTCACTGTGTGGCCTGACCATTGTCTTATACAAAGGGATAATCACCTCCTTGTCTCTGATATCAAAATTCCTATATATCATTGACAAAACTACATGACCTGCTCTGGCAGCCTGTCTTCACTGCTCAGAGAACTTCATATATAACTGCACAATTACTCCCAGGTCTTTTTCATTCTTCACCTCCAAGAGCATAGTACCACACAGTTGGTGTTTCTGGGTTGGTCACGCACACACTAGCAAGGCTTTTGTGGATGTATTGGATGATTGTTTTCTACAGCAGCTTGTTCGGGAGTTAACTAGAGGGAGTAATACTCTTGATCTGATTATAAGTAGTGATTCTTCATGCATCAAGAATCTGCATATAAAGGAACCACTAGGTGGCAGTGATCACAGTGTGCTGAAGTGGGATTTACTCAAAGAGGTAACTACCATCAGGGTAAAGGGAAGGTTTTTGCTTTTGTAAAAGTGACTATGAAACAGTATTTAAATTTAAACTCTGAGACAGTATTTAAATTCTATACGGTGGAACCAACTGATGATGTTACCAACAGCAAATTCAAAATGGGAACCATTCAAAGAATTAATCTTTGAAGCTACTAGGCTTTTCATAACAACAAAGAAATATTGTTCAAGATTTAGGCCAAAATGGATGTCAGATGAACAAATTAGATATGTGACAGAGAAGAAAAATGCCTGGGATACATATAAATTAACATGTGACACAGAAGCCTATGATAGATACAAAATGACTGTAACCAAGTTACAAAGGAGGTTAGGCAGGCGAAGGCAGATTACGAGAAATATTTGGCAAGGGATGCAAAGAAAAACAGCAAATAGTTCTTTACTTATGTAAACTCTAGAAGGAAGGGGACGAATCAGATTGGTCCACTTGATATCGATGGTTCAACTGTTGATGATCCTACTCGGGTAGCTAACAAACTAAATGAATATTTTGCATCAACATTTACAAATGAGGAGTTATTCTCGCAGTAAGCTAGATAATCTTGTAATAACTGAGAGTAAAGTGGAGGAGAAATTGTTGAAGATAAACACAAGAAAGGCACCTGGAGTGAAAGGAATCTATCCAGTTATATTAAAGGAGGTAGAAAAGAAAGTAAGCAAATCCTTAGCCCTAAATATGAGAGCTTTCCTCATGGAGTTCCCTCTTTACTCATGGACTGGAGATGTGCAAATGTGACCCCAATCCACAAAGGAGGATCAAAGGGAGACACAGGTAATTACAGACCTGTTAGTTTAACTTCTGTTCCAGGGAAATTAATGGAGGCACTGGTTAAAGAAATACTGCAGGATCACCTAGACAAGACTTCAGTTACAGCTCGGAAACAGCACGGGTTTGTTAAGGGGAAGTCTTGTCTGACTAATTTGATTGGATACTATTATGTAGTCACAAAGAAATTGGATGCAAAGAATAACTTTGATATCATATATTTGGATCTTAGTAAAGCCTTTGATACTGTTGCACATGGAAGACGTCTGCACAAATTGGAGCAGTGTGGCATTGGAGGCAAATTGCTGCTATGGATAAAGGGATGGTTGAGTGAGAGAAGACAGAGAGTGGTAACAGGTGCATGTACACTTGCACCTGTTACCTACTCTTCGTGGAATACTGTTATTAGTGGTGTCCCTCAGGGTTCAGTGTTGGGTCCATTGTTGTTTTCTGTATTTATAAATGATATTGATGATGGTATATCAAGCTTAATGTCCAAGTTTGCAGACGATACGAAGGTTGGCAGGGTTGTCAATGACACTAATGACAGTACACTGCTGCAACAGGATCTAGAAAAGTTGAGCAAATGGGCTGAGAGGTGGAAAATGAAGTTTAAAATTGACAAATATAAAGTACTACATATGGGAAGCAGTAATCCCAGAGTAACGTATCAACTCTGTGGTACCACACTGACAGTGGTAGAGAATGAAAAGGAACTGGGGGTAATTGTGCAGCCAGATATAAAGTTTTTTGAGCAGTGCAGATGGTCTGCAAGAGTAGCTCATGGTGTCTTGTCAATGATATACAGGAATTTTTCTAGCAGGGATAAGGAGGTGATTATTCCCTTATATAAGGCATTGGTCAGGCAACATCTTGAGTACTGTATACAGGTATGGAGGCCTCATTTTAAGAAGAATGTAGAGCTGTTAGAACGAGTACAGAGAAGGGGCAACAACATTAGTGAATGGAACAAAGGGTTGCTCTTACGAAGAAAGGCTTAAGTTTTGCAAATTGCAGTGTCTGGAGACCAGGCACCTGCGAGGTGATCTGATTGAAGTGTATAAAGCTTTGAATGGTTTGAGCATGCTCAATGCAGATGGGATTCTTCCTCTTGCTCAGAATAATTGCCTGAGAGGGCATAAATTGAAATTGAGGAAAGACGGCTGTAGGATAGATGAGCGGAAGTTTGCCTTTAGCCAGTGGGTGGTTGATTGCTGGAACAAACTTCCATCTGTCGTTGTAGAAGTTGATAGCTTAAATAGATTCAAGGCAGAACTTGACAAATATTTGGAGCGAGTGGATGGTGAAATAAGGGTTTTTTTTTTTTTTTTTTTTTTTGGCTGATGCTATATAAGCTTGCTTTCTTGCATCATATGCCTCTACTAATGCTAACTGATTCTATTTTTTTCCCTGCACAGAGTTTAAACATGTAGGTCTGGAGGTACCCACTTCAACCTCTGAACTATCTTTGTAAACAGGATTACCTATAAAATTAAATAATTTGCATGTGGTGAAGCATCTGAATTCAAATGGCAGCCTAGGCATTTGCCTGAATGGCTACCATACCACGATGTCACTGATAAGTATAATACCAATACTAATGATTAAATCACTTGTGAAGTGTTAACACATCTACAAATATGTCATTACCCTTACTATACTAATGCTCCCACCGTTTCCAGGAGCACGTCGCTATACCAAAATGCTTCCAGTGCTGCAGGTTTGGCCACACTACCCAGACTTGTAATCAGGATATCCCCACCTGTGGCCACTGCTCCAGTAAAGGCCATGAATAGAAGACATGCCCAAACAGAGAACAAAATCCAACATGCATAAACTGCAAGTCTGCAAAGTTATAATGTTCACATTCAGTAAGGGATCCAAAATGACCCATTTACCACAAAACCAAGAGTCTCTACCAACTCAGAACCGATTATGGAGAGACGCAATAAACACTATAACACAACCAGAGTTCAATTAATGGAGCTTAATGCACAGAGAGCAAGGGCTGTCGCAGAGCAGCTCAGAATCAAGGCTGACGAGAAAGGAGCAGACATATTGCTGTTGCAAGAACCCTACACACACACAAAAACTGAGTGTGTGGATTATAAAATGAATTATAAAAGGAATCAATTATAAAATGATACAAACAGAGGAAGAAATGCCATGGGCAGCCATAGCAGTAAGAAACCCGAATTACACTGTCATGAAAATAACTCAGCTATGCACCCCCTGGGTAGCTTGTGCCCAAGTACTAACACCACTGGGCATCTTTTATGCAGTCTCACTTTACTGCAGACCAAAAGAAGAAATCATCTTTGCTGTCAGATACCTGAAAAAAATGCTCGACCTGCTCCCAGACCAAAAAATATTGGTGAGAGCTGATGTAAACTGTCGTTCCCCGGCCTGGCACAGCCTGACCCCGAACCGAAATGGAACCCGAATGTTTGTTTGTTTGGATTTTTTTGGCGCATTAGCAACTATGGCTATAATGCGCCAAGACTACGTAATATTTAAAAATTTTAAATTCTCGGTGACCTAATTAGTAAGGCCACCATGTCCAGATATATAATAACAAAGATATAAAAAATAAATCAATAAAGACGTACAATAGCATAAATTAAATACAATTAAAAACTTTTATTAATTTAAAATAGCTAAAAACAGCAGACACGTGTCATTGTAGGATAAAATCTGACTGAGTGTATACGGCTCAGTCAGATGGTTAAAAGCGGTAAAACGGATATTGCTAAAATCTGGACAGTCAATTAAAAGGTGTCTAATCGTTAAAATTGTGCCACAGGACACACACATAATAGGGTTATCAGCCCTCAGCAAAAACGAATGAGTTAAATGACTGTGTCCTATGCGGGTCCAGGCAAGAACAACTTCCTCCTTACGATTCCTGCGCAGACTAGACTGCCAAGGTTCAATTACAGGCTTTATACAATATAGTTTATTCCCAGTCTGTCTATTCCACAAGTCCTGCCATTGGGAATATATCTTTTGGTGTATTATTTGCCTGTAGTCTGTATAGGGGACTGACAGGCAGCGATTATTATTGCTGATTTGGCTGCGGCGTCAGCCAAATCATTTCCCCTAATCCCAATATGGCTGGGAATCCAGCAGAAGCGGATATCATATTCACGTCCTCGGAGGAAGTGAATCTTCTGCTGAATACTAGACAGAACCGGATGAGAATTATATCTCACAGTTATTAAAGCCTGTAACACGCTGAGAGAGTCGGAATATAAAATGAACCGTTGGTATTGGCATTCACTAATGTGATCCAAAGCTAACTCAATAGTGTGCAGCTCTGCAGTAAATATGCTGCATTCAGAGGGAATCTGCTCCGATATAGTGCTGTCTGTAAAGACAGCAGAAGATCACACATATGACTCCGACTTCGAAGCATCTGTGTAGACTGGCGCAAAGTCGGAATATTCAGTTCGGTGTGCTGAATAAAGCTGCAGGTAGACAGATGATGGAGTGTCCGACTTTGCCCAATTTTTAAGGGATAAGTCACATGCCGGGACATGAGCATGCCAGGGTGGAAAGGGTTGCTTTGGTGTTTGGGCAACCTTGTTTACCTTGATATTAAGTTCATTGAGTAGCTCTTGGAGACGAATACCAAAAGGACGATTGGCAGTCTTACGGGTATTGCACAAGTTTTCCCATCATGGTTCAAAAACGAAGGGCCACGTAGGATGGTCTGGCAGGGATTTCAGTTTTAAAGCGTACTTTAAAGACAACTGCTTACGTCGAAGCGATAACGGTGGTTCGTTTGCTTCGACGTATAAACTCTGGACAGGAGATGTTCTAAATGCTCCAGTAGCGATACGTAGAGCCTGATGATGGACAGGGTCCAGCCATCGAAGGGCACTGTCTCTGGCTGAAGAATATACTTGGGATCCATAATCTAATTTGGATCGCACAAGTGCATGGTAAAGCCGTAGAAGGGTGCATCGGTCTGCACCCCAAGATAAAGAGCAGAGCGAGTGGAGCATATTAAGGCCTCTTGTGCACTTTGTGCGGAGTTGACGAATATGATCCAAAAAGGTCAGTTTTTTATCGAATATGAGCCCCAAGAATTTTGTGTTCGCTGCTACTAGAATAGCATTTTGTCCGAGCCTTAATTCGGGTTCAGGATGAAGATTATGCTTGCGACAAAAGTGTGCGCAAACTGTCTTCTCCGGCGAGAACCTGAAGCCATTAGCAAGTGCCCAGGAATTCAGACTATCAATGGCTTTCTGCAGTTGTCTTTCAATAACCCTCATGTTGCACGACTGACAAAAAATGCTAAAGTCATCAACATAGAGGGCACTGTTTACAGTTGGAGGAAGTTGTCCTGTGATGGAATTTATTTTGATGGCAAAAAGCGTGACATTTAATACTGATCCTTGTGGTACTCCCTCCTCTTGGCTAAAGGAGCGAGAGAGTGAGGATCCCACACGAACTTGGAACGATCGATTGGCTAAAAAGTTTTGAATAAAAAAGGGGAGATGCCCTCTAAGGCCTAGGCTATGTAAATCTTTTAAAATGCCAAATCTCCAAGTTGTGTCATACGCTTTTTCCATGTCAAAGAACACCGAAACCAAGTGTTCGCGTTTTAGGAAAGCATCCCGGATGGATGCTTCCAATCTAATGAGATGGTCCATAGTGGACCGGTTCCTTCGGAAGCCGCACTGGATGTTGGAGAGAAGAAGGTCATTTGATTCGAGACACCATATTAAACGGGAATTAACCATTCTCTCCAGGTTTTTGCACAGACAGCTAGTCAGAGCAATAGGACGATAATTGGTGGTGACTTTTGGATCCTTTCCTGGCTTAGGAAAGGCAAGAACGATTGCCTTTCGCCAGGAGTCCGGAAACTGGCCTTCAGTAAAGATTCTGTTATACAGAAGGAGCAGACAATCCATAGATTTTGGTGAAAGATGTTTAATCATTTCATAGTGGATGCCATCTGGTCCAACGGCACTTGCTTTGGAAAGAGCGAGGGCTCTTTTCAGTTCCAGAATAGTGAAATCCCCGTTGTAGGGATAAATGCTCTTAGATTTAAAGTTAAGTGCCTGTTTTTCGATTTTATATTTCAGGACCAGGAACTCTGGGGAGTACGAGGATGTTGCGGAGATGTTAGAGAATGTTTCCCCAAGAGCATTGGCTATTGCAGTTGGATCTGCAATAGTGCATCCATTATAATCTAGGATTGAAGAAGGGTGGGATGTATATTTCCCCTTCATTTTGCGGATTTTATCCCAGACTACCTTAGAGTTCGTAGACTGGTTGATAGATGATGTAAAACGGATCCACGATTCCTATTGACTCTGATGACGGATGTAGCGTGCTTTGGCTCGTGCACGTTTGAAGGCTATAAGGTTGTTCGTGGTAGGATATCGGCGAAATATCCCCAACGCTTTGTTTTGAGCCTTTTTTGCTGCTGTGCATTGTGAATTCCACCAAGGTTTGGGAAATGGTGGAAACCGGGCAGATGTTTTTGGGACAGCATTAGCAGTTGCTTGGACGATGATTTCCTCAACCACCAGGATCCCCCTTTCCGAATTTCCATGGGCTGCAGCGCACGGCAAACACGCCGGACTCCATTGATGTAAGCCTGGAACCTGGGCTGTGGGCATTGGATCCCAGTGATACTAGTCTGGAAGTCCAGCAGCGTCACTGGGAGGTCCCCTCACCATGTACAGGTGCCCACGTCGAGGGGAATGGAACCCGAAATGGCCAACTCTTGCAAGAATACATCTCGACCTCACAACTGGTCTTAATAAACAGGCCGCACCAACTGGCAACATTTTGCTACACTCTTTCGGAAGCGATTATCTATGTCACCCTGGCCACCAAGTCTAGTGGGCTACATCATCATCATCAGCCATTTTCAATCCACTGCAGGATGAAGACCTCTCCAGCAACTTTCCAGTTCCTTCTGTTTTGAGCACTGGCCATCCATTTACTACCCACAAACTCATGAATTTCATCTATCCATCTCCGCCTTTGTCTTCCAGGTTTTCTTCTAGCTCCTCTTGGATACCATTCTGTTATTTTCTTAGTCCATCTGTCATCATGTCTTCGAGCTATGTGTCCTGCCCAAGACCATTTTAGTTCTTTACTTTTGATAAGAATGTCCTTTACTTGAGTTTGCTGCCTAATCCATGTGTTTCTCTTCTTATCTAACAGTCTGATTCCCAATATGATTCGTTCCATTCTTCGCTGTGTAGTTCTCAGCTTCTCTTCCATTCTTTTGGTGAGTACCCAAGTTTCACTTCCATAAGTCATGGTGGGGAGTATACATTGGTTCATTATTTTACGTTTCAGACAAACTGGGATATTGCTCTTCAGTATGTGACTATATTTCCTGAATGCTATCCATCCAAAATTTATTCATCTCTTGACTTCCAGCCATTTATCATTATTACAGCTAATGACTTGTCCCAGATAAGTATACGACTCCACCTTTTCAATTACTGCTCCTTCAATCATTATTTCCCTTTCTGTGGCATACTTGTTCATCATTACTTTTGTTTTAGCCATATTCATCTTTAGTCCAAAATCCTTACTAGCTGTTCATAACTGATTAAGATTTTCCTCTAATTCTTTGGGATCGTGGCTTATGACCACAATGTCATCTGCAAATCGTAAATGGTTTAAGTACTCTCCGTTCACATTGACTCCTTTCTGCGACCAGTCTAATCTTCTGAATGCTTCATCAAGGGCAGCAGTAAACAACTTCGGAGATATCGTGTCTCCTTGTCGAACTCCTTTCTCAATTTTAAATTTCCTACTGACTTTGTCTAGTCTAATAAAGGAGGTAGCACACTCCTATATTTTCTTCAAAATCATAATATATGGAGTATCAATGCCTTGTCTTTCCAGTGCCCGAAACATTCCCTTATGTTGTATGGAGTCAAATGCCTTTTCATAATCCACAAATGCCAGGCATAATGGTGTTTTATATTCATTTGCTTTCTCCATTAGCTGTGATATTACGTGAAGGTGATCCATAGTTGAGAATCCTGTCCTAAAGCCAGCTTGCTCTTTCGGTTGATTCTCATCAAGTATTCTTTCTAATCTGTTAGTAATGACCCTTGTGAACAACTTGTAGATGTGGGATAACAAGCTAATTGGTCTATAATTTCCAATTTCTGATTTATCTCCTTTCTTATGCAGCAAAACTATGACTGCATTATTCCACTGCTTAGGCGTCACACCGTTTCTAATGCACTTTGTGAAGAGCCTTGCCAGTTTTTGTGTTATGTCTCTTCCTTTCAATTTTAACAACTCTACAGTAACTTCATCTTCCCCCAGGCTTTCTGATTCTTCAATGCATGTTCTACCTCATCAGGAAGAATATCGAGTATGTCGTATGTGTTGCTACTTTGCAATCCATCTTCCCCACTGCTGGCATCATTCCCCTGCTCCTTGTATAATTCTCTATAGTAGTCTTCTGCTATTTGAATTATGCCTTCTCTGCTGTTTATAAGTACACCATAGCTATTCTTCAGTTTCAGTATCATTTGTCTTTCTGTATTACTGCTCATGGCTGCTGATTTAAATCCTTTGTTTTCCCTTAATGCTTGTTCTACTTTTCTTGTGTTAAATCTTCTTATGTCCTCTCTGAGTCTCTTTCTAATGGCTTTGCATAACTCAGTATACTCAATTTTCTCCCTGTCAGTGTTTTTCTTGCTTTTCATTTGTCGTCTTCGGTTCATCATGACAAGTGTTTCTTGACTAATTTTTTCTTCTTTGGATTTCTTTTTCCCTATAGTTTTCTTGGGCTTAATCACTTTCAAAAAGTTGTAATATTCCTCGTCGATATCTTGGTCCTGAGCAGTCTGCAGAAGCTCAAACTTGTTCTTAAGTTCCAGTACATACTTCTTTTTCTCCTCTTCTGTTATCTCAAAGACCTTTGTATTATTTACTCGAGTCAGTTTTTTCCTTTCCTTTCCTACATCTATATCAAGTGTACATCTTACCATTCTGTGATCACTTCCAACATTTACCATATTCAGGATGGTAACATCATTCACAATATATCTTCTGTTAGTGAGGATGAAGTCGATTTCATTAGTAGTTAATCCATTCGGACTTTTCCATGTCCACTTTCTGTTCACCCTTTTCTTGAAAAAAGTGTTCATTACTGACAGTCCTTGAGATTCGGCAAATTCCACAAGTCTTTCACCTCTTTTATTTCTTTCACCAATTCCAAAATTTTCTATAGTTCCTCTTTCTGCACTGTTTTGCCTTTTTCCAACCTTAGCATTGAAGTCCCCCATAATAATAGTGTAGTGGGTTTTCTGCTCATCTAGAAGACTCTCAATTTCGGTGTACATTTCTTCAACCTCTTCATCATCATGGCTCGATGTTGGTGCATAAATCATTATAATCGTTAGCTTGTACCTCTTAGAAATCTTGAGTGTTAGTCTTGACACCCTTGGTGATGTATTTTTGAATTCCAAAATGTTGTTTTTAAAATCTTTATGGACCAGAAACTCAACTCCACCTTCACTCCTTTCACTGTTTCCATTGGTGTACAGCAGATTTCCACTTGATAAACTTATAAATGATTCATTTCTTCTTCTTCTTGTTTCAGCCAAACCAATGATATTCAGTGGGCTACAGTAACATGTAAATTTTAAATACAAGTAAAAACCTTTATTGTTTTAAAATAGCTAAAAACAGCAGACACACTGTCATTGTCGGATAAAATCTGAGTGAGTGCATACGGCTCAGTCAGATGATTAAAAGTGGTAAAACGGATATTGCTAAAATCAGGACAGTCAATTAAAATGTGTCTGATAGATAAAATTGTGCCACAGGGTTGACACATAGGAGGATCATCAGCACTCAGTAAAAACGAATGAGTCAAATGACTATGTTCTATTTTGTACGATTCCTGCGCAGACTAGACTGCCACGGTTCAATTACAGGCTTTATACGATATAATTTATTCGTAGTCTGCCTATTCCACGAATCCTGCCATTGGGAGTGTATCTTTTGGTGTATTATTTTCCTGTAGTCTGTATAGGGGACTGACAGGCAGCGATTGTTATTGCTGATTTGGCTGCGGTGTCAGCAAAATCATTTCCCCTAATCCCAATGTGGCTGGGAATCCAGCAGAAGGGGATATCATATTCATGTTTATGAAAAAAGTGAATCTTCTGCTGAATGCAACACAGAACTGGATGAGAATTATATCTCACAGTTATTAAAGCCTGCAACACGCTGAGAGAGTCGGAATATAAAATGAACTGTTGGTATGCAGTATATATGCTGCATTCAGAGGAAATCTGCTCCGATGTAGTGGTGTCTGTAAAGACAGCAGCAGATCCCACATATGACTCCGACTTCGAAGCATCTGTGTAGACTGGCGCAAAGTCAGAATTTTCAGCCCAGTGTGCTGAATAAAGCTGCAGGTAGACAGATGATGAAGTGTCCGACTTCCCCAATTTCTAACGGACAAGTCGCATTCTGGGACATGAGCATGCCAGGGTGGATGGGTTTGCTTTGGTGTTTGGGCAACCTTGTCTACCTTGCTATTAAGTTCTTTGAGTAGCTCTTGGAAATGAATACCAAAAGGAAGATTGACAGTCTTACGGGTGTTGTACAAATTTTTCTATCGTGGCTCAAAAACGAATGGCAACATAGGATGGTCTGGCAGGGACTTCAGTTTTAAAGCATACATTAGAGACAACTGTTTACGTCGAAACGATAATGGTGGTTCGTTTGCTTCGACGTATAAGCTCTGGACAGGAGATGTTCAATATGCACCAATAGCGATACGGAGAGCCTGATGATGGACAGGATCTAGCCAACGAAGTACACTGTCTCGGGGCCGAATTGTATACCAGGGACCCGTAATCTACTCTGGATCATACAAGCGCCCAATAAATGCGTAGTAGGGTGCATCGATCTGCACCCCAAGATGTAGAGGAGAGAGAGCGTAGAATATTCAGAGCTCTTGTGCACTTTGTGCGGAGTTGACGGATGTGATCCAGAAAGGTCAGCTTTTTATCAAATACGAGTCTCAAGAATTTTGTGTCCGCTGCTACTGGAATAGCATTTTGTCTGAGCCTTAATTCTGGTTCAGGATGAAGATTACGCTTACGACAAAAGTGTATGCAAACGGTCTTCTCCGGCGAGAACCTGAAGCCATTAGCAAGTGCCCAGGAATTAAGGCGATCGATGGCTTTTTGCAGTTTTCTTTCAATAACCATGTTGCATGACTGACAAAATAAGCTAAAGTCATCAACATATAGGGCACTGTTTACAGTTGGAGGAAGTTGTTCTGTGATTGAATTTACTTTGATGGCGAAAAATGTGACATTTAATACTGATCCTTGTGGTACTCCCTCCTCTTGGCTGAAGGAACGAGAGAGCGAGGATCCCACACGAACTTGGAAAGATCGATTGGCTAAAAAGTTTTTAATAAAAATGGGGAGATGCCCTCTAAGACCAAGGCTATGCAAATCTTTTAAGATGCCAAATCTCCAATGTCATACGCATTCTCTTTGTCAAAGTGTACAAACACCAAATGTTCACGTTTTAGGAAAGCATCCTGGATGGATGTTTACAGTCTAATGAGATGGTCCAGAGTGGACTGGTTCCTTCAGAAGCTGCACTGGATGTTGGAGAGAAGGTCATTTGAAGGTCCAACAGCACTTTGCTTTGGAAAGAATAAGAGTCTTAGACTTAAAATTAAGTGCCTGTTTTTAGATTTTATGTTTCAGGACCAGGAACTCTGAGGAATACGAAGATATTGCAGGGACGTTACAGAATGTTTCCCCAAGAGAACTGGCTATTGCAGTTGGATCTGCAATAGTGCATCCATTGTAATCTAGGATTGAAGAAGGGTGGGATGTATATTTTTCCCTTCATTTTCTGGATTTTATCCCAGACCAACTTAGTACTAGTGGACTGAGTAATTTTAGGCACCTCCGTAGCCAGGTGGGAAGGAGCAGCAGTGCGTTGCACACGCTGCTTGATTAGACCGGGGTTTGAGCCCGTGACCACGAAATACGAAAAGGTCAGGGAATGACCACCGCATATCCCAGAGCAATATGGCCTTAGTTGCTAATGCTCCTAAAAAAACCAAAATAACAAATAACTGAGTAATTGATGAAGTAAAACGGATCCATGATTCCATTTGACTCTGACAGCGGATGTAGCGTGCTTTGGCTCATGCGCGTTTAAAGGCTATAAGGTTGGTCTTGGTAGGATATCGGCAGAATATCCCCCACGCTTTGTTTTGAGCCTTTTTTGCTGCTGTGCATTGTGAATTTCACCAAGGTTTGGGAAATGGTGAAAACCGGGCAGATGTTTTTGGAACAGCATTCACAGCTGCTTGGATGATAATTTCTGTGATGTACATTACAGCATCATTGATAGGCTCCTGACGGACGGTAATGAGGTTAAAATTTGCCTGATGTTGGAAGGCAGTCCAGTCAGCCTGATTAGTCTTCCACCGTGGTAACCTGAAAGGAAGACACGGTCTCTCCCACTGTGTAACGAGGTTATCACAGGGAAGTGATCACTTCCATATGGGTTCTCCTCCACTTCCCAAGTGAGTGAAGAGAGTAGAGAAGGGAAGCAGATAGAGAGATCAATGGCAGAAAACGTACGGGTAGCATATGGGAGAAGGTATTTGTTTCAGTATTTAGAAGGGAAAGATCATTGTCATTTAGCATATGCTCTATGACTCGTCCCCTTCCATTGATGTTAGCACTACCCCACAGGGTGTTATGTCGATTAAAATCCCTGAGAAGTAAGAAAGCGGGAGTCAACTGCGTTACAAGATCATCAAGGTCTTCCTGGGAGATGTCAGTCCCAGGTGGCAAATAAATAGAGCAGACGGCTAATAAAAATCCCATTGTAAGGCAAATTGCAACAGCCTCTATGCTAGTTGTAATTAGCAAGGGCTGAACTGGGGTCTGGTTGCCCACAAGGATAGCCACTCCTCCAAGAGCAGGACCAACGGCAATTTTGTCCTTACGAAAAAATGTTATTTTATGCATGGTGGGGTTATCATTTGTTTTAGGTAAGTCTCCTGCAAGCAAAAGCAAACTGGCTCGTGCTTTTCCAGAAGGGCCTTGATGTCATCTGTATTTCGCCGGAATCTACGACATTCCATTGTAGGAATTTAGCCATTATTTTGGCCTGGTGGGACCATCAGGCGGCTTCCAAGGTGCTGAGGGCTTACTTTTGTCAGTCTCGGATTTATCTTTTTTCGGGAAGAATGGACGCTGTCCCGTGTCCATTTCTTCCTCCGCAAAGAGTTCCAAGACTGTTTCATCTGGTACCTCTTTGTTCTCTATATCCATTGTTTCTGTTATTACTGGAGGCTCTTTACCACTTGGTTTTGGTAGTGGGTGGAGCATTAGGAGGTACAGATATAGGAGTGGCAACTGACTGTTTTTTTTGGTGGGCTTTTGTGAACTCAATAAATAGCGTGAAATCGGGGTGAATGACTCTCTTGGTGATCTAGTCATCTCAGTTTGTGTGCCGATAGTGCACTTAGCAGAAACCTTCTGGGCATACGAAGATTTCCCGCTATTTATTGGTTGGATATGTTTTCTGGCCTCTGGGTAGGAGATATTCCGCTCTGTTTTAAGTTTTCGAATTTCTTTTTCATCCTTCCACCGCTGGCATGCTCTAGAGTAGGCGGGCTGTTCTCCTTGGCAATTGACGCAGATCGGTTTTGGAGCTGTACATTCCTTGCTCTCGTGGTCTTTAACGCCACATCATTAAAGACCACGACAAGATGTTTGTGAGTGGCCGTATTTTTGGCATCTGAAACACTGCAGTGGGTTTGGGATATAAATCCTCACTGGGCAGTTTAGATAGCCTGCCTTGATGGAACTTGGAGGCTGTGGGGTGTTAAATGTTAGGATGAGAACTCTGGTAGAGACCAGATTCCCATCCTTTCTCATTGATATTCTTTTGACAGCTGTCACTCCTTGTTCTTTCAATTCAGAGCAGATCTCTTCTTCAGAAACATGAAGAAGGTCCCACTCTGAAATGACACCTCATGAAGAGTTCAACGTTTTGTGGGGGGTTACGGTGATAGGTATTCCCTCTATTGATGTGGCATTCAGGATTTTTTTCTATCTGTTCATTGATGTAGCTTCGACCAAAAGGTCACCAGAATGCAGTCATTTTACAGATTTGGGTGATCCTGCCAACCCTTCTAATACTTTCTGGATAAAGAAGGATGACAACTTCCCAACTGACTGCTCTCCGGTCGAATGGAGAATGAGGAAAAGTGGTGTTACAGATGGTGTTTTATCCTCAGTTCTGGCTCTTTTGACAGAGGTGTTGTCTGTGTTATCGTCTTGGTTAAGTAGGGGCCTTGTTAGGGACCCAGAAGAAGTACAATTTAAATTACTCATGAGTAAAATAAAAATTTCAGATGCCCTAAGTACCTCACCCACCATGGAGCCCTACAAGGGTACACCCACTCGTGAACTAGCAGGTACTGCGTACATGAATGGGATGCCAAGTTAGCTTAGGAGCACCATACCCACATTTCCAATAAGCCTTGATCCCGTCCCAGGACCAAAGGGAGGGAGACTTATTGGAACATAGTTGACCCTAGCAGTAAGAACCACCTGCTGATTGATCCCGGTCGGGCCGGTCCAGGACCACCCATCTTGTCGAAGCAGGGGCTACAGTGGTGTATTAAGGCTGAGCCCCTCAACCACCAGGATCCCCCCCTTTCTGAATTCTACAGGTCACGCCGCACGGCTACACACGCCGGATTCCAATGACGTACCCCTGGAACCAAGGTATGGGCGTTAGATCCCAGTGATGCTAATCTGGAAAACCAGCAGCATCACTGGGAGGTACCCCTCACCATGTACAGGTGCCCACGTCGTGGGGTCTTTGAATGCTTCCGATTTTGAATTTGCTGTTGGTAACATCACCAGTTGGTCCCACTGTATAGAATTTAAATACTGTCTCAAACCATCGTAGTCGCCTCTACGAAAGCAATAACATTTCCCTTTACCCCTGATGGTAGTTACCTCTTTGAGTAAATCCCACTTCAGCACACTGTAATCACTGCCACCTAGTGGTTCCTCTATCTGCAGATTCTTAATGCATGAAGAATCACTACTGATAATTATAACTACTGATCTTATCAAATCACTACTGATCTTATAATAGAACATATGATAATGATGAAAGGGTAGCACTCCATTATAAAATGGTCTTTTAGAGAGATAAATAGCTTAGTTATATAGTGAAAATTTCAACTTCCAAGGTCTTGCTTGGAACAAATTACCAAAAAAAAAAAAAAAAACGTTATTGGGTTCGCATTACGATATTTTCATGATACCCCCATTTATTCCTATGGGATGCAAAATACGTTTCCATGATTTTTTTTTATGTTTGCATTGGCCGGAAAAAAACTTATGTAAAGTCGAATTTCTGTAAGTTGAGTATTAGGCAAGCCAGGAAGGGGCTGTATATAATTGTCTTAATATTTATAAAAGTTACAAATGTAGAATGTTTTTTTTGTCGTTTGTTGTTTGGTTTTTAGGAGCATTAGCAACTAAGGCTATATTGCTCCGGGAATATGCAGTGGTCATTCCCTGACCTTTCCGCATCCTCCATTTTTGGTGGTGACGGGCTCGAACCCCAGTCTAATCAAGAAGCGTGTGCTATGCACTGCTGCTCCTTCCCACCTGGCTATGGAGTCACCTACGAATGTAGAATGTACAAGTCCCTCCGCCAACGCAAACAAATTTGAGATGGCAGATGGTAATTAGAAAATTTGTAATGTAGTTTGAAGAATTAGCATTAGCAGAAGCATATGGTGCAAGAAAACAAGCTGATGCAGCATCAGCCAAAAAAAAAAAAAAACCATCCCATTTCACCAAAAGTTTGTCTGTCCAGTTCTTTCTTGAATTTATTTAAGCTATCAACTTCCACAATGACAGATTGAAGTTTGTTCCAGCAATCAACTACCCACTGGCTAAAGGCAAATTTCTGCACATCTATTCTACAACCGTCTTTCCTCAGTTTGAGTTTATGCCCCTCAGGTTCATAATCTGAGCAAGAGGAAGAATCCCATCATCTCTGAGCCTGCTCAAACCATTCAAGGAGTTATATACTTCAATCAGATCACCTTGCAGGTGCCTAACCTCCATACACTGCAATTTGCAGAAGTTAAGCCTTTCTTGGTAAGAGCATTCTCTCCCCCCCCCCAATTTGTTCCCATTGCCACCTTCAAAGAGAAATGATAGTGGGTGCCCGATGCATGGGTCACTCTATAGCAGAGGGGGTATAGAAATTGCACTATCCCCATTCGACAGTATCAAGAGCGTATCAGGAATAAGCCATTTCCAAATAACATCTTATCATGGATAGTGCTGTGGGTGGAGAAAGGTGGTGGATGAACGTGGCTGACAACATCTGTCTTGCATTGTTTCAGCCAACTGGAGAGCAAAAGTGGTAAAAATCACTGCTGACTTCAATGAGGGAGGTGCCAGAAATGTCTCCACCAAGACCATCAGGTGATCATTAGCCACAATAGGTTATGGGAGCAGCAAACCCACCAGAGTCCCATTACTAACACCACAACACAGGACTCTACGTCTCAACTGGGCGAAAGACCATCAGCACTGAACCTTGGATGACTGGAGATGGGTCTTCTGGTCCGATAAGTCCCATTTCCAGTTATTTCGGGTGGATGGGAGAGTGCATATCTGGAGGAAACTGCACGAAGCTATGCACCCGTCATGTCAACAAAGTGTTCAGGCAAATCCAACTCTGGGATCTAAAACAAATATCCTACAAATTCAAATTTAATAACAAAACATAACAACACCAGCCCATTCAGCAACTATTAGTAAAATATGAGGGGATGGAAATTTTCCTTCTATCCTGCTTCAATTCCTTTTGTCTACTTACTCAAGGCCCTCCCCACCTGCCGCTTTTGAAATACGGCAATGGAACGTGCGCCGGGGCTATATATACGCACTTCGACACATGTTCAATTCCTTTTTGAAGATGGTATAAACGAAAAGCCCCCACCAAGCTTCAGGTAACCTTCTCCCATTATATTTTTCAATTATTTGCCATGCATGGATTCAGAGTTAAAGCTTGTTTTTATTCCTTTGACTTGTTGCATGGTTCTTCCATCTTTAAGCAGGTCTTTGAATAATTTCCATCTATTCTGATTACATCATACGTGGATGCAGTTATTCCTGAAAAACATCCTAGGTAAGAGATTTTTTTACTTTAAATATGTTTAAAAATTTTAATATTTTTTAATTCCTATTTATTATTCTATTTATATTTGGTTAAATTCAAAACACTGATTTAAATTCAAAATGAGGACACAGAATCTCTACAAGAGGAAAATCACAATAGCTTAGCATTTACCCAATTTTACGAATATTAGCGGGTCTTGATCACACAAGTTGTCTCTCCAACAAATTGCCATTCTGGCAAATTCAACATTCTAAGGTATGAGTATTTCGACTATTTTAAAGTATTTTTTTTTATCCTGTCAGCATTTCACATCTTTAAATTTTTGAAGTGTACCTGTTTCGGCTACTGGCATTTTGACTTTTGGCAATTTGTCTTTCTACACTTCTAAGGTTATTTGACAAACTATCTTTCAGCACTGGGGGCTGAAAGTCATTAAAATACAAATGAAAAGATCAGATCATTTTGGATAATTTTCACAATACACAATAAACAAAATGTCAAGGCTTATTGCATTATCAATTTCACATGCAAGAGAAGCCAATAACAGCAGCAAGCAGCCTGGGTTAATATGAAATTTATGAAAGCACAAATTTACAATAAGATGAATAAAGACAATTCATATGAATATTTAATCCATTACTTTAATTTTTTAAAAAAAATTAAGTTAATATAAATGACTTTATTAAATCACTTACCTATTAGTATCTCACCTACATTCTCATCAGTTGCACTCACAACAGTACACTCACATGTGTAACTGAAAAAACACAAAAAAACCACAGTTCTGTTAAACATGAAAAATTTCATCAAAATGAAAATTAATCAAATTATAATTTGATATTACGTATTCTATATACAGCAATACCCCGCATAGTACTGATAATTGGTACCGAAACTGTTCCGTGTTATGTGAAACTGTGCTGATTCAGTTATAATTATAATGGGTTTTAAATGGTCCTTGAGGTTGTCACAGACATTCTCTCAGATATGCCAGTAAAGCTGTACTTGCTACCTGGGAGTCTAAAACGCTGATGGAACTGATATTCGGGTGACACTCAAGTCAAGTGGACCCTATTTCGGCAAAGTCCGGATGGTCTGTGACAGCCAAATCCTCTGCTTGCACCTTCACAATGGTGGGACTATAAGTAATCCTGGGTATAACCTCCATGCACAAGTACATGGTGGGTGACCACCCATGTGTGAACCAACGTAAGCAGGGGTCGAGGTCTGGCGCCCAAACCACATGGAGGAACACCGCCCCTCTATGTTACCAGGCAGTACTAAGTGGTAGATGACTCATCAACCGGTGAAATACCGCCACTTTGCTTATTGGAGGCTTGAAGTGGTGGAACGCATGTTTAGTCTCTAGAGCTAAGTTCCGGTCAAACCCTTCCCTATCTCTTCCATCATGCAGTATGATTGATGACTTTTGAGGTTATGATGAACGTCATGGTGAGATCCAATATTCCTTACATTTCGAGGTTACAGCTCTAAAACGGTGTTCGCAGGCCGGCCGCTAGTTAGTACACCGGACCGAACCTATTGGTAACTCTCTAGGAGGCTTCGGGATCAGCTAGTATATAATCTTGCTACCTCTACTCTGCCAAATAGTGACTGGAGGGAGTCCGAGTAGTGTGTATGCGAGGAGCATTGTCGAGGGCACGTTATGTCAAGAATCTGGGTATATTCTTACCACGTGTACGCCATATCCAAAAATTTCATTACTTCATACAGCATGTCCCAACGGCTTTTTCTTACTATTGAATACACCATAAATTGTCAAACTAATAGAGCAAGCTTATCTGCGAAAAGATCTAAACCTCCCAAGCACTTCCTAATTCATTTCACAAATATACGTGGTCTCAATTCTAATCTCAACGATGTCCATTTCCACTTGCAGTCTGCCAAACCCCATGTACTTTTTCTGACAGAATCTCAGTTATCGGTTGATTCAACTACTGCTCATCTCAGATGCCCAAATTATTCGCTGTACGATTCCCTTCACCTCAAAGGTGGTACTTGTGCATATGTCCGTTCTGATATTCCCTGTCAGAGACTTGGCAATTTGGGATCTCCTCTCTTTGATCTCCTCTGGCTTAAAATCTCTTTACCTCATTGTTTCAAATTCATCTGTTGTGTCTACCATTCTCCCAACTCCACTAATCACTGAGCTTTTTGACTTCCTCTCTTTGCAACTTGGCTTTCTCCAGTCCAACTTTCGTAACAGTGAGGTAATTTTCCTTGGTGATTTTAATGTTCACAACTCCACCTGGCTTCCGTTTTCTAGTCACACCGACCCAGCAGGTCGAGATACTGAGGCTTTTGCAATTACTAATGATCTAGCACAGATTGTTCATTTACCTACAAGAATACCGGACAATCCTAATCATACAGCCAATACGCTTGATCTTTTTCTCACAAACAATACTTCTAAGTACACGGTCAAAGTGAGAGGTCCTTTAGGCACTTCAGATCACAACTTGGTGATTGTCTCTTCTCCAATGGAACCTTTATCTCATGGCTATTCCTAACCACGTGTTGTTTGGCATTACAAGAATGCAAAATGGGATGACCTGCGAGACTTCTTTTCTTCTTTTCCTTGGTCGGATTACTGTTTCAAAACTTCTGATGTCAACGTTTGCTCAGATCGTGTCAGTGAAATTATTCTTGCAGGAATGGAATCCTTTATCCAACACTCCACTTTAAAATCTCGTCCTTTATCTAAACCTTGGTTTTCCAATAAATGTGCTAAGGCTGTTCAAGAGAAGATTGTTGCACATCGTAATTGTTTCAATTCTTCAGTTTCATTTTCTGCCTACACCAAAGCTCACAACAATTGTAAAGCAGTTATTAATCAGTCCAAACTAGAGTTTGAATAGGCTAAGAGTAGAAAACTTATTTCTTGCCCTAATTGTAGCCGAGCATTCTGGTCTCCTGCCAAAGCTATTGGCCGCAACTTTTGCCCATCTCTTCGCCCACCTCTGTCGAAATCAGGTGGTTCTGTTGTCACTTCAGCCAAGGATAAAGCTGACTTGCTAGCATCCCATTTTTCTTCCAGCTCATGTATTAATGACCTTGGTAAAACACCTCCCACCATTCCTAACACGCTCCATTCAATGCCTCCTGTGGTCTTCCGTCAAAAGGATATCAGAAGGATTTTGATGAATCTTGATGCTAAGAAAGCTCCAGGTCCTGATGGTATTTCCCCACATGTTCTCAAAACCTGTGCTCCTGAACTTAATCCTATTCTTTGCCGCCTTTTTTCACTTTCTTATTACAAAGTTGTTTTTCCTTCTGCTTGGAAATTTGCTCATATCCAGCCAGTTCCTAAAAAGGGTGACAAATCCCTCCCATCCAATTTTCGTCCCATTATCGTCTCATTGCAATTACTTCTACTCTTTCTAAAGTAATGGAGAAATCAATTAACCGCCAACTCTTAAACTACCTTGAAACCTTCCGTCTGATCAATGATCGCCAGTATGGATTCGATCAGTGTCGATCCACTGGTGATATTCTGGCTTATGTTACCCATTTATGGACTAATTCAATGGTAAGGTTCGGTGAAACACAAGTAGTTGCTCTTGACATCTCAAAGGCTTTTGATCGTGTTTGGCATAAAGGTCTTCTAAACAAGCTTCCATCTTATGGTTTGCCAACTGTTTTTAGTAATTGGTTATCCAGTTTTCTCTCTGATCGCTCACTGAGGGTGATGGTAGATGGCTCTCTGTCTTCTAACTTCTCCTCTAATGCCGGTGTCCCCCAAGGTTCAGTTCTTTTTCCTCCACTCTTTTCCTCTTGTATATTAATGACCTTCTTCCATTGACTGGAAATCCTATCCATAGTTTGGCCGATGATAGCACATTGCATTCCACTTTCCATTATGAGAAACCTTGTCCTGCTCAATCAAATTCAGTTTTTCGAAAATTTGCTACCAATTCCTTAAATGCTGATCTTCAGTTAATTCTCCAGTGGGGCAAAGACAACTTAGTTGATTTCAACCCTTCTAAAACTCAGTCTTGTCTTTTATCTTTCAAAAAGGATTCTTCTGCTCCTATGCTTATCTTTAACGACACTCCGATTTCTAGACAAAATGATATCTCTTTTGGGGACTACCCTGACTTCTAATCTCTCTTGGCACAAGCACATTACAAATATTGCTTCCTCTGCATCTAAAATACTTGGTTTTCTCTTTCGCTCTCGGCGTTACTTTTCTTCCAGACAGCTGCTCACTCTGTATAAATCGCAAATCCACCCTGTCATGGAATATTGTTCCCACATCTGGGGTGGTGCCCCCAAAACCTCTCTCAGGCTTCTTGATTCCATTCAGAAGAGGGCAGTTAGGTTAATTAATGATTCATCTCTAACAGAGTCTCTCCACTCACTTTCTCATAGATGTACTGTTTCTGCTGCATGCCTCTTCTACAGATACTTCCATGGGCACTGTTCTTCTGAACTGGCTTCTATAATTCCCGCTCTCTCTTTCAAAACAGTCCGAACACGTGCCGCCACCAGCCAACACTAGCCAACATCCATTTACTGTCCAACTTCAAACCCACAGAACCAACTTCTTATCTTCCTCATTTATTCATTCAACTGCCGTTTTCTGGAACAACCTTCCTTCATACGTATTTCCTGAAAATTACAATCTACAGAAGTTCAAGTCGAATGTCAACAAATATCCTCTTTCGTCTTCTCAACCTCCAACCCAAGCACGGTACTAAGTACTATAGGTTCTAATACCTCTCGTGTTTGGGGTTCACATAAAAAAAAAAAAAAAAAATGAATGCATACCAGAGAAACAGTCTATAAACAAATTATAATAAATCTATAAACAATTTGCACTTGATAGCCAATTAAAAGGATTTGAAAAAAAAAAAAATACTGCAAAAATTTTATTAATGAAAAGGTAACATCATGAGAGATGAGAAAAAAGCTTTGTTTATTTGGGTATTTCAAAAATGAAGTTTCTCTTCTTTTGAGAGATGAGGTGAAGTCATCTCTTCTTTTTCTTGGTATACAAGTCTTTGTGGCATTGAATCCCATCTCATAAAATTTGCCGTATCTGGATGCTACATCCAACATTTGGATCTCCATTCATAATTGCCTCACAGGCAGTGCTGAAAATTCTTTTGGTGCCATTTAAGTGTTATCCATTTCAGAATTGTTTTCCTTTCTTCTTAATATGCAAATTTCTTATCAATTTCAAGGAGAGTTGCTTGTTGTTGTTATTATTTGGTTTTTAGTAGCATTAGCAACTAAGGCCATATTGCTCTGGGGATATGCAGTGGTCATTCCCTGACCTTTCCGCATCCGCCGTATTTGGTGGAGACGGGCTCGAACCCCAGTCTAATCAAGAAGCGTGTGCTACGCACTGCTGCTCCTTCCCACCTGGCTATGGAGGCGCCAAGGAGAGTTGCATCATCTAAGTTATTTGCATGCGAGTCAATGCAGTCATGTTCATTGGTAGTGTCCAAAGTTTCGAATCCCAAGTCTTTTCCGATCTTCACAATGTCTTCGGCAATTGTCTGAACTCGCGATTCAAAACCAATGAAATCATTTGCCAAATGGGGCAAAACATGCTGCCAAACATAACGCATGTTTTGGCAATGATTTCTAACCAAGGCACAGATATATTTTGGATTGTATTTAGAGGGGTAAAAAATAAATTGTGAAATAAAAAGTTGAAAAGCTATCATGTCGTCTTGTCAGGATGGAATTAAAAAAAAGTGGACACTGTTGCCACTGACTGTCTCAGGGGACTACTGTCACATGTGCAGCATATATGTACCCATACTATGACAACACAGCATATATGTAGAGTACGTGTCTAGGCTATTGAATGAGTTTTAATATGTACAGTAAATTTTCAACTTAAATTTACTTGAAAACCGTGCTGTCTGAAGCCATGTGCTAAGCCAGGTATTGCTGTATATATGTGTATGTATGTATATATATATATATATTAATAGTTATATTAGTGATAAAAAAGGAAAGAAAGAAAGTTAAAAAGACAATAACTAAAAAGACAATAACTAATATATATGGGTTAATGCAGTTGCAAGCAATCATGCAATACACCCATAATGTCTACAGAATATTATTAGAAAAAGTAAATCAATCCAATAATAATACCATCATGGACCTAATAAAACGCAAAAAAAAAAAAAAAAAAAAAAAAAAAAATTATTATCGCTTTTTACCGACAATCTAGATGACTTCAACTGGGGCCAACCACCCAGAATGAAGGCAAAAAACGACAAGAAGTTCTCTGTTTCTGTGATGATCAATATATGCTAAGTAATTTAAATCTAAACCAAATATAAACCAGTATAGGTCAAATATAAATTGAATATAAATAAATCGAATGATGATAAAAATTAAGAAAAATTTTGAAATATTAGAATCAAAGGTAAGAAATATAAGTAAAATATAAATGTAAGCATATATTAATCATCGTTGACCCGACAGAGAACGTAATTTAATGATTAAAATAAGATTAAATATATAATACATACTACATTTGACCGTATCTAGGACATAATGTAATAGTCGTCAAAATAATGTGTGGTGCCCCCTATGTGATGGATACGGTAAAAATAAATAAATAATTAAATTAACGCAAAGAGAAACATGCAGATAGTAAGAAGAAAAACTAAAGGAGTAGGAATAATAGAACCTGAACTCCACAAAGGCGAAAAATAGTGGTATAGATAAGAAATAGTTTCTCCTACGTCGAAATAGTTTCTCCTTTCCTAGAAGAAAAACTAAAGGAGTAGGAATAATAGAACCTGAACTCCACAAAGGCGAAAAATAGTGGTATAGATAAGAAATAGTTTCTCCTACGTCCTCGGATTGCCCTAATAATTTCGGAGAAATAAAAATAAAGAGTGTAGGACAGTTTAAAGACCTTGGAAGATATAAGTTGTGGCTCGGGTATGCCCGGGATTGCAAACCTGTTCCTATAGTAGGACCCTGAGCTGAATTTTTATCATCATTCGATTTATTTATATTCGATTTATATTTGACCTATACTGGTTTATATTTGGTTTAGATTTAAATTACTTAGCATATATTGATCATCACAGAAACAGAGAACTTCTTGTCGTTTTTTTGCCTTCATTCTGGGTGGTTGGCCCCAGTTGAAGTCATCTAGATTGTCGGTAAAAAGCGATAATTTTTTTTTTTTTTTTTTTTTGCGTTTTATTAGGTCCATGATGGTATTATTATTGGATTGATTTACTTTTTCTAATAATATTCTATATATATATATATATTCATTATATTCATATATATGTATTCTATATATATATAGAATACATTCTATATTCAATACCTATAGGCACAACTTTTTCAGGAGCCACTAAGATAACTTATTTTATTGCGTAAAAATTGTCTTCTTGTAACTTTTCATCTAAAATTAACAGTGCATTTATTATTTGAAGTTTTCTGATTAAGTTGGTGAATTTGTTTGTTACTTGGCTTTTGAATTTGCTTAAGAAACAATAGTTACCTTCTGCCCCCCACCCCACAGTGCTGTATCAATAAGAACATTTAAATTTTGACAACATTGTGCTGTATCAATAAAAATGTTCAAATTTCCCAACTGCCATTACAGAATCAATAGTTGCAAATGCTGAAAAAGCAAACGTATATAGCATCAGCCAAAAAAAAAAAAAAAAGCACACACTTCACCCATTCTCACCCTCCAAGAATTTGTCCAGTTCTTCCTTGAATTTACTCAAACCATCTACTTCCACAACAACAAATCGAAGCCTATTCCAACAATCAACCACTCTGAAGGAAAAATTCGCACATCTGTCCTGCAACCATCCTTCCTCAATGTAAATTTAAGCCAGCTTGTGTGGGGGGGAGGGACTTAGCAAGAGATACCATTCACATTCTGCTTACTCAATCCATTTAAGGCCTTAAACACCTCAATCGGATCACCCCATGGGTGCCTAGTCTATACATGCTGAAATTTGCAGAACTGAAGACTTTCTAGGTAAGAGAACCCTTTTGTTCCTTTCATCATTCTGGTTGCCCTTCTTCCAGCAGATCTACATCCTTTCTAAAGTGAGGCTTCCAGACCTGCATACAATATGCTAGATTTAGTAGTAGTGGCATGTGATGCAAGAAAGCAAGTGTATGAGCTTATGCAGCATCAGCCAAAAAAAAAAAAAAAAAAATTACAAAACAATCTCCTCTAAATATTTGTCGAGTTCCTCCTTAAATTTATTTAACCTATCAACTTCCACAACAACAGATGGAGGTTTGTTCCAATAATTAACAACCCACTAGCTAAAGGCAAATTTCCGTACATCTATTCTACATCTGTCCTTCCTCAATTTCAATTTATTCTCCCTTAGGTTCGTAATCTGAACAAGTGGAAGAAACCCATCAGAATTGAGTGTGCTCAACCCATTCAAGGCCTTATACACCTTAAATAGGTCACCTCACAGGTGCCTAGTCTCCAGTCACTGCAATTTGCAGAACTTAAGCCTTCCCTGGTAAGACAACCCCTTCGTTCCCTCACCAATCTTGTTGCTCTTCTCTCTACATGCTCAGGCAACTCTGCATCCTTCCTAAAATGAGGCCGCCAGACCTGCAGGCAGTACTCAAGGCATGGCCTGACCATTGCGTTATACAGAGGGACAATCACCTCCTTTTCTCTTCTAGCAAAATTCCTATATATCATTGACAAGTACATGGTGGGTGACCACCCAGGTGTGAACCAACGTAAGCAGGGGTCGAGGTGTGGCGCCCACACCACACCACACGGAGGAATGCCGCCCCTCTATGTTACCAGGCAGTACTAGGTGGTAGATGACTCTCATCAACCGGTGAAATACGACCACTTTGCTTATTGGAGGCTTGAAGTGGTGGAACCCATGTTTGTTTACCTGCCCTGGCAGCCTGTCTGAATTGCTCAGAAAACTTCATATCTGACTGCACAATTACTCCCAGGTCTTTTTCATTTTCTACCACCTTAAGTGTAGTAACACACAGTTGGTACGTTTCTCTGGGGTTACTTCTACCCATATGCAGTACTTTGCATTTATCAATGTCAAATTTCAGTTGCAACTTCTTAGCCCATCTGCCCAAATTATCTAGATCCTGTTGCAGTAGCACAATGCCATTACTGTCATTAACAACCCTGCCAACCTTTGTATCATCTGCAAACTTCGACACTAAGCCTGATATACCTTCATCAATATCATTGATAAATATACAAAACAGCAGTGGACCCAACACCGAACCCTGTGCGACTCCACTAATAAAATTAGTCCACGAAGAGCAGCACCTATTGATTACCACTCTCTGTCTTCTCCCACTCAACCATCCTTTTATCCATTGTAGCAACTTACCCTTAATACCATTCTGCTCCAATTTGTACAATAGTCTTCCATGCGCAACAGTGTCAAAAGCTTTCCTGAAATCCAAATATATGATATCAAAATTATTTTTTGCATCCAGTTCCTTTGTAACCACATCATAATATCCTATCAAATTTGTCAGACAACACTTCCCCTTAACAAACCCATGCTGTGTCTGAATTATTGCTGCAGTCGTCTAGATGATCCTACAATGCATCTTTAACCAGTGACTCCATTATTTTACCCGGAACAGAAGTTAAACTAACTGGTCTGTAATTACTCGTGTCACCCTTCGATCCTTCTTTGTGAATTGTTGATACATTTGCACATCTCCAGTCCGTGGGAACCTCCCCGGAGTCCAAGGATGCCCAGGGGAGGTTCAATTACCCTCAGGTCCTTTTCAATTACCCCCACTACCCCAAGTACAGGACTACACAGGAGCCCTAGGGTAACCTACCAATACAGCTTCCAATATGCAGTACTTTCATTTGTCGATGTTCTGCATATGGGAAGCATTATTATCCATCTTTACTCCTTTCAGTCCTGGGAGAGTGGATTTCTTCTCCCATGTTTCCATCCCTAAACTTCTTGACAAGCAATAAAAATGTTAGTATATTAGTTAAAGTAAAAAAGAAAGGTGGTTTTACTTTCTGAAAGTTATAATTCATAAAACGTAAGTTTTCTATTAATTGGAATGCAAGAAAAACTTATAAAATTAACTATAACATTAACTATAGCAGAGAAATCGTAAGATATTAACTTTTGGTTCTCAGCTGTTTGACATATTCAAGCTTAAGGTCAAAAATGACTCCTTAATTGAATTAATTTTAACTTAAAATGAATTTAAAATTAAATTAATACAAACAGTTTAACCTTTGTAATTTCTTGATATTTACCCTGGTGCAACATGCTTAAATAATTCAATAATTACAAACCATATTCGATCACTGTTGTTGTATATTAATCCATTACAAAATTTTCATTACTGCTCAGTGATCATTCTGTGATTATATAACTATATACCAAATGAATACAGTAATTTAGAAATATTACTGTTAAAGCCAATATTATGAGATTTACGATACTTACACAATGCGTTCGTTACAATGCAGTCGATCAATCAGGGCTGCAGAATCAGCTGACTGGTTTTCATTTTCAAAGACATGTTCCAATGGTGAAGGAAGATTTTCAGGATCTAATATAAATAGATATATATATATTTATTATGAAATAATGGATGTAGTAAAAGAGTGGAAAATGTATATCAGATCAGATTAATGCCATCAAATTAATGAATGACCATTAGATCAGTCTGTAATCTAATTACTACTGTAATAGTGTATATGTACAAAATAAGTGCTCAAAGTGAGTCTACAGACCAAAAGAGCAAATGTATGATACAACTTTAGCTTAATAGTATAATAAGAGTACTAAGCGAGCCATTAGGCAAAAAGAACCTATAAAGATTAAGATAACCTGTGCCGGTTTACTTCGTTATTCCCTACAAATAAACACATAATTAACAATAAAATAATAAAAATATAAAATAATGATTATGAGGCTAATTACTGATAATAGGATACCTTGAATGGTATGTTTTTGAGGGCTAGCACCATTCAATATATCCAACCAATAAATATAATTAGCAAGGCTATCTTGTTTCTGTTTATCTGCCTGTTTAACTAGGTTAAAATGATCAAAATTATAGATATTTCGGCAATCTATATTTAAATTTGAATTTAACAACAAACAGGAAAAATAACAGCCAGTCCAACAGATAGCTCTGAACCAAATAATACTGAAAATGAGAGCCAACAATAAATATCATTTGAGTTGTGGTGTATTTATTATATTCATGTGAAAAATAAAGCTTATGCCGACACAAGGGGAAAGGATGTAAGAATAAGTAAAGCCATAGCACCTCAATTTCCCTTGGCTTTACTTATTCTTACTACTGAACCCGTTAAAGCAGATCCACAACCCTTCCTAAAATGAGGACTTCCAGCAGCACTGTATGCAGTACTCAAGATGTGGCCTGACCATTGCCCAACACAATGGGTTAAATAATTCCCATGGGATTCACACTTAGCACTATCACATGCACTTTAGAAGAACAATGATCAGAGTCACTGTGCTAGATGTGAAGGGTCCAGATATTCACTGAAAGTTCACCACAGTAAGAGATTTAGTAATTAAAAAAAAATTAAATAAAATACTTCCTTTAACAGTCTCATTTTGGATAAATTACGAGTTAAAAAAAGTTTAAAACCATTGAGGAAAGCAAAGTGATAGAGAAAAACTAGCACACACATGCTCTCTCTCTTTCAAGGAGTTGAAATAAAAAAAAAAAAAAAAAAAAAATAAACACTTCTAATATATATTTATTATAATACTCTTTACTGCAGTCACATAACAAAATGTTGTTTATCCTCAATAAAAATGTTACACAATGAAAGACAACATCTCACCTGATTTCTTTATCCTATTATAAAGACTTATAGAAAATTCATCTTTAACTTTGTTTTTCTTTGCTTGCAATGATAAGATAATGAAGTTATCCAATGAATATAACTCTCCCCCCCAAACCATGGGTGCTAGCAGGATATTTTGAAAGATGGTGAATGAAAAGAAAAAAAAAAAAAAAACCACTACAGTAGAACGTCAATTATCTGTCAATTATCCAAATCATCAATTATCTAAAGCTCTACTTTTAGAGCACTGGTTGTTATGCTGAAATATTACTCCTGCCGTTTGATGCATTCGTTTCCAATTATTATTTGAACAAACAGCCTGTTACAGTTATGGTGGTGCAAATGCAAGTGGACAGCATGTTTTATCATTGTTGGTGATTGGAAAATCCAAGATTCTTTAAAGTACAATATAAAGTGTCTAGCAGTACAATATAAAGGACAGAAAAATGCATGGATGAATTCCAACATTTTATTGGATTGGTTTAGCCAAGATTTTATTCCAAGTGTGAAGAGGCATCGAGAAAATGAGGGTAAAGCTGGTAAAGTTTTGTTCATTTTCAATAATGCACCATACCAACCGGCTCTGGAAAAAATGAATTCAACTTACGAGAACTTCATTATCAGGTTTTTACTGCCAAATGTTACAGCCAATGGATCAAGGTGTTATAGGGAAACTAAAAACAATGTACAAAATACAAGTCTTGTGTTGCTTGCTGCTACCAGAGGGAGATGAAGAGAGCATGGTTGAGTTTTCAAATAAACTCAAGTTTAAGGATTGTTGCTACATGTTAGCAAATGCCTGGAACATGTTGTCGTAGAGAAATCTGGAAAAGGCATGACGAAGAGATGGCCAAAGATGTGCAAGATTTGAATGAAGACGTAGGTGAGATTGTAACTTTATTTCAAGGGATTCCTGGATATTCTGAATGTGGGCAAGATGATGCAGAGGCATGTTTAAACAATGATGCTGATGATCCTGGTTATCCATATTTTAATATAAGAAGAAATTGTTGCATTAGTCCAGGATGAAGAATGTGCCGACTTTAACCAAGGTGATTCTGATGACGAAGGAGAAGAGGGAGCGAGTCCACTCACGCAGAAGCCTTCACTGGCTAGAAACTGCAATGGCATAGTGTGAGCAACTGTCTGAATGCAGTTTTATGAAAATATTGCTATTAAAGAGGATGAGAGACCTCACCACAAAAAAAAAGACAATCTCACATGGTTCAAAGAAAAGTTCAAGTTTACATATTTTAAAAAATAAACCTTCACAAGGATCATTATACTCTTACTTTGTGTGCAATTACTTGTGTTTGTTTATTTCTATTTAAGTAAAAAAAAAAATAATGGTGTGATTTATAGTTGAAACCAAGTAAAACAATTAGATAAGTTCAAAATAAATGTAATATATAATATACATTGTTTCTTCAAAAGGTTTTGGTTACTATTTACAAACCATTTCCTAAATCAATTATTTTTTTTCAATACTTCATATTGTGAATATGAAGTATTGAAAAAATTGAGTATAATATCGAGTATAATATTAATTATAATATTGAGTATATACTCAATAATGATATAAAACTAAGCTTAACCATCATGAGACAGATAGAGAGAGAAAAAAAAGGTGGGCTTGAATTTCTTTCCACAAAACAGAGAAACAGGGATGAAGGCAGATCAAAAAAGAGGTGCCAGTCAGGAAGCAAAGGCTATAACAAAGTGAGAAAGTAAACAGGAACTCACTAAGAAAACAAACAAACAAAAAAAAAGATGAATGGGGAGAAGAGAAGGCCGAGACAGGAAAATTAGGATTAGGACACCTCAGCATAAAGACTTTATACACTTCTCACAAAACTAGAGCAACAGGGATGAAGAAAACAAGCAAGGAACCCAGGTAAGAATTTTAGATGGAGAAAGGGGCTTTGGAACATCTATAAGTGGGGCTGCCTTCAAAGCAGTGAATTAGAACACAAAGAATGATGTGCATGTTCATCCACTGGAGGCCTACCAAAACTGCAGCAATTCAGAAAAAATGGAAGAAAGACATGGAAAAGAAAATAAGAATTAGATTATTAAATTAAATAATACGCTTATATAAAGGCATACTGCAGGTTCGTTCAAGGTATATGCAAGGAGGCAAGAAATGCTACAGCATTTAAAAGGGAAGGGGTTTAAAACCCCAGGAAGAATACTGTTAGCAGCGAAAAGGCATGGGAGGGTGAAGGATGGGGAATCTCTAGGTTTAAGATGGGGAGAAGGGAAGAGAGGTATAAAAAAAGCTAAACCAGAGTAACTCAAACAGGACTAACAACTAAAATAAAAAATAAATAAAATACATCAAGAGGTTCAAGAGACAGGACTATAAATCCAGGAGGTGAATCTTTGAGGGAACTGCGCTGGGTGTAAATTTTGGTCTCTCACAAGGGTTGGAGGATTCTGTCGTCATAGCATAGCACCGACTGATCTGGTTTGGTAGAATGGGCTTGGTAAAAGGATGTGCCCCCCCCCCTCCAGGGAAAGTGTCAGGGCTAGGAAGGGTTGAGGAGGCTGCACCATAGCTTCTTTCAGATATGATCCATAATAATCTTCTGGTAAAGACTGAAATAAGACTGGTCAAATTCTATACTTTGCTTCTCATTTAGAGCTAAGGCTCTGAAACACCAAATGAAGAATCCTTCCTTGAAAGTCACTGACATAAATGACCAATGGAGAGGATGGCAGTATTTTGGAAATTATTATTAGAGACATAGTGCAAAGAAGCCCGAGGCTTAATTCCAAGACCATCTGTAGCAGAGAGAGAGTGTGGGATGCTGTTTCAGATTCTTTAATATTGACAAATTTCCTTAAACTAATCTTCAATCTTGGTATGAAGCCTCCTGTAGGTCTAGTCCATGTATGTAGAATTGGACAGATATTGTAATATGTAAAACTGGGGTTGCTGAGGTTAGTGGTCCTTGCTTCTTTCTACATTTCCCATTTTGCTAACAATCTTCATTTAATGTTTTATTTCAATGTTTTTTATTACTGATTTCATTTTTAATTTATATCATCATTTGTAATGAGTTACACTTATGCTAGCCTATTTTACTACTAATTGTAGATAAAATAGGCTGTAAAGAACATTATTAAAATTTTGTATAATGATGAACTGTAATTTTCATTAGAGTTCTGCTTAAATGAAGCACAGAAAATTATACGCAATGAACTTTATGAATTGAAGTAATGAGCACTTTGATTTGTTTCACATATCCTGAAGCATCCTTTCATTATTAGTTCATTGCACAGTTTATATTATCTAAGTAATATTTTATTCCATTAAGATCTGCTATTGTAAAAATATTTAGCTCATATACATAAATGGACTCTGTGGCCAAGTACAAGCGTACAAAAGTGCATGCAATTTGAGTGGCTCAAGCCATGTGACTACTAAATACAGTGGAATATTCTTGTTTTTTCTATCTTGTGAAGTCTTCTGACCTTATGTGGTTGTACTGGAGTATAAATAGAAAATTTATTTATATATATTTTTAGACATGTATACATATATGTGTATCTTACATGTTTATACACACACACACTTCTCGACTAAATTAACAGAACACATAGAAAAGGTAGCGTACCTCGTCCACCTTGTTATGAAGCGGGAAAAAATTTGATATGCTGGTGTACCACAGCATAATGATGAAATGAGGAGTGGTGAGAAACTTTCGACAGATATAAGGAACATTTATAGGGGTTGTGTAAGAATTACCAAAATGGTCACATTACAGAAGTCAATACAAGATGCTCATAAATATGGTCACATGACATCAGTACGGCATATGATCCCCTCCAATAGCTAAACAGGCCTGACAGCAGTAAATCATGCTTGGTTTAAGGATGTCTATAAGATTCTGTGGCAACAAATCCCATTCAGGGCTGGCCTTAGCTCACCAATGACTGATGAGTTGGCTGAAAAGGATGGCATGCAATGCAATGCAACGCCAAAGGGCATCTCACACATATTCGATCAGATTTAAGTCTGGTAATTATGTTGGTCATGGTCTCAAGTTTCAAGATATTACTCCACCACTTGAGCTCTAAGTGTGGTGGCACTATCGTGCATGAAAAGAAAATAAGGTCCAACCACAACCACCACTAAAAAGTCACATATAGGGTTCAAGAATCTGTTCTCAGTACCTCTGCAGTTATGGTATCCCTATCAAAATCATGAAGGGGTGCAACTGTTAATCATTATTCCACCCTACACGAGAATACTGCTTTCACTGCAATTGTCCATTTCCCTCAGTGCTAGTCTTAGCAAATGTGGGGCCCGATTGGAGCATGCTGGCCTTAGAATGTTGTTGTTGTTATTCGGTTTAATGACACAAGGGCTACTAAGGACAAATTGTGTCTATTCATCATTAATTCACAAAAAAGCATATTGTTAGAGAGGTTAAATTATATGCTTCTGTACAAGCCAATATGTTTTAGATATAATAAAAGTTCTTCAATGTTTGCTTCATTTCCTAAGAAATGAGATAAATCAGGTGATATATTCAATGTGGAGAGTGACTGAAAAGTGTTTGATCAGATGGTTGAATCTAAAGGACAATCAATCAGAAAATGACGGCCTTAGAAAAATTCAATATTAACCCCTCAATATTTTGAAATAATGAAAAACTAAACTATTAATAAATCTTTATTATTTTTATACTGGTGTTCAAAGAAAGTGCATCACCCCTTAAAATTTTAATTGTCATCCGAATAACGTAAGTACATGGCAGTATTTCTTACATTGCATCAGATGATGATGTAATATTGCATCAGTTGTTACTTTCAGCTATATAAGCATGCTCTGCAAGAGTTGCATTCATTCCCTGCTTGTATCAGGATGGTGAGCTACATGCAGTTGACGCCACGAAGAAAGAGCGCTATTGTTGCTTTATGTGAGGAAGGATATTCTTCCCATCATATTGCTTATAGAGTGTCTTGTAATCAGTCAACAGTGAGTAGATTTCTTTACAAACTCAAGAATACTGGTTCTGCTGATAGGAAAAAAGTAACCGGATGCAAACGAGTCTCTATGCCTTAAAAACCATAAAGCTTTTTCGTCTGAGCTAAAAAGAGAATGGGAAGAACATACAGGAGTGGTCGCAAGTGCAGTAACAGTCAGAAGACTGTTACTGACTGTTGGTCCATATTTGAAAATTTAATAATTTTCAAATATAGACCCCAGTACTCCAGGCCCATTTGTCACTATTTTAATTTACATTGTTACACTGCATAGGGACTACCTTGTCTACTAGTATTACGATAAAAGGCGGCATATTCCCCCCCCCCCTTTTTTTTCTAATAGTAGTAGTGGCATGTGATGCAAGAAAGCAAGTGTATGAGCTTCTGCAGCAACAGACAAAAAAAAAAAAAAAAAATTACACCATTGCCTCCAAATGCCTGTCCAGTTCCTCCTTAAATTTATTCAACCTATCAACTTCCACAACGACAGATGGAAGTTTGTTCCAGCAATTAACCACCCACTGGCTAAAGGCAAATTTCCGCACATCTATTCTACATCTGTCTTTTCTTAATTTGAATTTATGCCCCCTTAGGTTGGTAATCTGAACAAGTGGAAGGATCCCATCAGAATTCAGCATGCTCAACCCATTCAAGGCCTTATACACCTCAATCAGATCACCGCACAGGTGCCTAGTCTCCAGCCAATGCAATTTGCAGAACTTAAGCCTCTCTCGGTAAGAGGATCCCTTCATTCCCCTCACCAATCTTGTTGCCCTTCTCTGTACACGCTCATGTAAATCTACATCCTTCCTAAAATGAGGTGTCCAGACCTGTACGCAGTACTCAAGGCATGGCCTGACCATTGCCTTATACAGAGGGATAATCACCTCCTTTTCCCTGGTAGCAAAATTCCTATATATCATTGACAAAACCCCATGACCTCCCCTGGCAGCCTGTCTGCATTGCTCAGAAAACTTCATATCTGACAGCACAATTACTCCCAGGTCTATTTCATTTTCTACCACCTTAGGTGTAGTAAAACACAGTTGGTACGTTTCTCTGGGGTTACTTCTACCCATATGCAGTACTTTGCATTTGTCAAGGTTAAACTTCAGTTGCCACTTCTTAGCCCATCTGCCCAAATTTCTAGATCCTATTGCAGTAGCACACTGTCATTAACAACCCTGTCAACCTTTGTATCATCTGCAAACTTCAACATTAAGCTTGATATACCTTCATCAATATCATTGATAAATATACAAAACAACAGTGGACCTAACACCGAACCCTGTGGGACTACAATAATAACATTAGTCCACAAAGAGCAGCACCCATTGATTACCACCCTCTGCCTTCTCCCACTTAACCATCCTTTTATCCATTGTAGCAATTTACCCTTAATACCATTCTGCTCCAATTTGTACAAGTCTTCCATGTGCAACAGTGTCAAAAGCTTTGCTGAAATCCAAATATATGATGTCAAAATTATTTTTTGCATCCAGTTCCTTTGTAACCACATCATAATAACCTATCAAATTTGTCAGACAAGACTTTCCCTTAACAAACCCATGCTGTGTCTGAATTATTGCTGCAGTCTTGTCTAGATGATCCTGCAATGCATCTTTAACCAGTGACTCCATAATTTTACCCGGAACAGAAGTTAAACTAACTGGTCTGTAATTACTCGTGTCACCCTTCGATCCCCCTTTGTGAATTGGGGATACATTTGCACATCTCCAGTCTGTGGAAACCTCCCCTGAGTCCAAGGACGCTCTCATAATTATGGCTAAGGGTTTGCTTAGTTGCTTTGCCGCCTCCTTTAATATAACTGGATAGATCCCATCCACCCCAGGTGCTTTTCTTATGTTTAACTTCAACAATTCCTCCTCCACTTTGCTTTCAGTTATTCCAAAATCATTAAGTATCTTGCTACAATTTGATAATGTTCTCCCATTTTCAAACCTTAATAATTCCTCATGTGTGAATGTAGATGCAAAATACTCATTCAGTTTGTTTGCTATCTGAGCAGATCAACAGTCGAACCATTGATGTCAAGTGGACCAATCAGATTCATTCCCTTCCTTTTAGAGTTTATATAAGTAAAGAAATCCTTGATGGTTTTTTTGGCATCTTTTGCCAAGGATTTCTCGTAATCTGCCTTCGTCTGCCTAACCTCCTTTGTCGCCTGATTACAGACTAGCTTATATCTGCCATAGGCTTCTGAGTCGCTTGATAATTTATATGCATCCCATGCATTTTTCTTCTCTATTATGAGTCTTATTAGTTCATTAGATAACCATTTAGGCCTAAACCTTGAACAATATTTCTTAATGGGTATGAAACTTTTAGTAGCTTTCTACCACTTTTAGTAGCTTTGGTATAATACTATAGACAAGTTTGGAAACGCATGCCTGATTAGCATTAGCATTAGTAGAGGCATTTGATGCAAGAAAGCAAGCTTATGCAACATCAGCCTTAAAAAAAAAAAAAAAAAAAAAACCCACTTCCACTTCACCCCTCTGTTCGTTCAAAATACCTGTCCAGCTGAGCCTTAAACTTATTTAGGCTATCAACCTCCACTACAAGGGATGGAAGTCTGTTCCACCAACCAACCACCCGCTGGCTAAAGGCAAATTTCTGCACGTCTATCCTACATCTGTCTTTCCTCAATTTGAATTTATGCCCTCTCAGGTGATTATTCTGAGCTAGAGGAAGAATCCCATCAGCATTGAGCATGCTCAAACCATTCAAGGCTTTATACATGGTCAGGAGTAGTCACCTGATGAATTTCCTGGATATGTATCATTTTTTCATCTACTATATTCAGATCTTGCATATTTGCCATTCCCTGATTTGACCACTTGCTAAAATGCCCTCCCATATCTGTATATAGTGTTATTTATTTATTTATTTGTATATTTCCCCCCCCTCAGTCATTTTTGCACTAGGTTTTTCAAATTCTTTCACCTGTTTAACCACTACTTCACTTCCACTTTCTACTATCCTTTAAACTTCTCTTAGCTCTGGAACCTTATGTACTTTTCATTTCCATTTTCACAGACACTATTTATTCTAAAAACCACACATTATTTATATCCTTTTGCTTCCTATACTGCTGCACTGCGTGTTTTGGAGCATTAGACATACTATAACTTTTGTTATTTTCCTTTTTCTGCTTATGTTGCTTTTTAACTGTTATATATTACTACTATATTCATATACAGTCGGACCTCTATATAACGATATTGATCATTCTGTTGAAAAAATTCGTCAAAGAGACATTTTGTTAAAAAGAAATATGACCTTTTCAACAATGAAAATTACTAATTCAACATTCAGAAAAATACTAAAAGATGGAAAATAAATCAGAAATAAGTGGACATGAATAAATTTTCTAACATTTTCAAACTATTAATTTATTAATATATACATAATAAGAAATGACTACTTACACAATGAGCACAATATATTAGTACACTTTTAAGAATTATGTCGTAAAATATTTAGTTATTTTTTTTTGTACACTGGATTTTATTGTACATCATTCATAAAAATATTGGCATTTGTTTAAACACTCAAATATATTTACTGTTACATTTTCTTCCCAATTGAAAGCCTCAACAAAAAGTTTCAAATGCTGTCAACATTTTATGTTTGGTGGGTATAATATTGCCCTCATTTTCATCCAACTCATCTTTGATATTGTCATTAGTTCTTTAAATACACTCCAAAACACTGGAATTACTCGGATATTCTGCTACTATGACATCGTTATCAACTAAAAATTCATCAAGAACAATTTCTCCACTGATCAAATCTCGCTTGGAACTCTCCCCAAGATTTCTAAATGCCTTCTAATAGTTCTTCCCTCTCATCGCTGTTAATTGGTGATTTAACAACACCTGCTTCTGCAAAACAATTTTTAATTATTGTTTCTGTCACATATTGGCTCCAGACTTTCACTAACTCTGATCTGCACATCTGCAAATCTATAAAGAATTTATAAGTTGGTTGGTTTCTATTCTCAATATAATTTTTTTCAGTATGTGCCTTCAGTAGTGCATTTTCAAATCTTTGGCCCATTGGCTGCAATTTATATGGGGGTATTCAGAGGGAAGAAAACAAGCTTCACACTTGTAAGTTTCGAAATTACTGAGTGAAGGTGGGCAGGGCAGTTAAAATAAAATAATAATAATAAATATACTATAATGTTTAGGCGGTAAAAATAGTAAGAAGAAAATTACAGTCTTGGTTGGTGCAAATATGGCTGGTAACGACTTTACTCCTTTGAAACACCAGGTTTGTTTACTTTTGCCTATTACCAAAAGCTTCAGTTTTTCATTACCAGCCATATTTGCACCAACCAAGACTGTAATTTTCTCCTTACTATTTTTACCACCTAAACATTTATCACCTTTAAAAGTCAGTGTCTTGTTTGGCAAACATTTAAAAAATAAACCTGTTTCATCAACGTTGAATATGTCCTTGGGCTTATAATCCTCCATAATTTTTTTCAAAACTGTTTCTTTCCAATGGGTATAGTCTTCTTTGATTGCAACTCCACTTTCATCAGAAATAACTTTTTCAAGTAAGCCATGGCGCTCTTTAAATTTGTCCAGTCAATTAGAACTGGCTTGGAATGTTTTATGCTCCAGAAAGGCTGTGTACTCTACAGCCTTTTCTTGTATCAATGTCCCTGATACCTGCATGTTGTTGTCTCAAATCAATTAAAATCTGCTGCATCTACATCTTCACACAGGCATAATTTTGCACGCTTCTGACTGGGTCCCGTTTCCTCAAACAGTTTGAGAATCTAAATGGTTTTTCAGAATGTCTGACACACTATTGGCAGGGATACCACATTTTAAAGCGATTTCTTTCTTCTTCTTTTTTTTAATGCCCCAATCTACACTATTAAGCATATGGTTGGTCAGTTTCCTCCTGCAGGGTTTTACAGGTACCACTAAATTGTAGAATGTTTTAGCTCTTAATATGTGGAATTAATCTCTTTAGCTTTTAAAAGCTAAAGGGAATAGTTCTAATCCTTTTAGCTCTTAATTTGTGCTTTCTACAGCATCAGCTTTATTGCCTAAAGGCAAGAGGTGCAAACAATGCATATCCAAGTCTCTCGAAATCAGTTTGTTTTATGGAAACTATTTTGTATGTGAATATTTTTTATAAATAAAAAAATAAAATTTAAAAAATATGTGTATATTGTTTCTAGTTTATAAGGGGTATAAAATCCCCCCCTAGATGTCTTGAATTGGAATACTAAGGATCTGGTCACTTTAAAAAAATGCAAAGAATAGTAAATAAATAAATAAATCTACAGCAATGAGTAATATATATTACTGCGAAAACTGAACAAAGTATGACGATCACTGACGTCATGGATCATTCATAATTTGTGAATGTGGACTATTCACAAATTATGAATCCACAATTTGTGAATGAAAACTGGAATAATATATTTACTTACATCTTCAGTCTTTCTATCGCAAGTTAGAAAAAAAATGGCGGTAATGAGTAAATTTTTTCATGTTCTAAGAAACTTAAAAATGTAGAATCTGCACTTCAAAATGTAGAATCACGGAATGATACCTGATGCTTGACAAGATCTGCAGAACTTTCTTTCTCTGCCATTAATGCAAATGAAAATCTCTGCGATTGGCTGAATTTTTTTGTTACTCCAAGTAACTTTGCAACAAATTTTCCCACCACAAATGAAAACAGAACAGGTACATATAAAAGAATTATAAAATGTACTTTTCATGACCAGCGACAAAGTCCAGGGCCTGTGGCTATATAGAAACAAAGCAATATACAAGGGTGGAATACTGTTGTGAAAAAGGATAAATGCTAATTACAAGAAGGATCTGTTATACTGGGAGGTTTTTATTTATTATGCTTCTTGCTTGCTTATTAATTACTTACTTTCGTTCGGACTTCTCTGGACAACACATCTGTATGGCGGGACACTTTCCTTCCTTAATCATTTGTTCAATGATAACCCCAGTATACTCATGTGATTGTCTAGTGGTTTTTCATATTAGGACAATGATCTCGGCCCTCGGTAAACTATTCAAGGGAATAGGAACTGCAGCTTCGATCAGGCGTTGTGAAAATACTCAAACTCTGTCCAGTTATAGGTAGAAATTCGAGTACCCGCGGTATCAGTTCTATTATATAATTCTTTGCTTACTCATTCGTGTGAATAGAGGATAGGCCTGAGGCATATATTTAAAACAAAATATAGTTTAATATACTCCACTATAGAATTGATACATGTATGAAAACTACTGCCCTAGCGGCAGTGACAAGCAAATCCTAAATCATTTGGTTACAATAATATAAACTGACTTTATGGAAGTATTTAAGAGTTCTTAGCATTTATTGATGTTTTGGAAATTAATGGGTTCTTCACATAGGTGTTCTTCGTGTGGATACTTCATCTCAGGCAAGGACTAGCATATGACATAATGGTTGTACAAACATGATGGGGTCAATACTAAAAATACTGCACTATTTAGGATAGCATGCTTAAGATACATCATTTACCTATTGTTAATTTGTGAAACTGACAATCTAAGTGATGCGCTATTTAAGATAGCAGTATTAAGACATTTTACAATTTATCAATGCTAACATAATTAATTATATTATTGAGGAGTAAGGTTTATGCATAGCTGTGGGATAACTTACCTAAGTAAGGATGACTCATTCTACGGGGGGCGGAACTCGGTGAGGGGATTCCGTGCTTTCGCAGCCTTCCTTCAGGTTCTGCTATCTTCGCTCGCTCATTCTGTATCTTCTTGCGCTGTTCTTCAAGCTTCTCTCTGTACAGTCATTCTGTAACGTAATTCCCGTTTCCAAAAACTTACTGTATTTTTTCACTCTCTCTCATACAGACTAACTAACCGACTGCTTCTACCAAAAGCCACCACAAAACAACAACCTTTCGCTCATCGTCCACCAGGGTATATGCTCCTTATCGCATGAACTTTCGCCTCACACCGAGCTTGAACTAGGGTGGGACACTTTTCTCACGCGGTCAACATCAGACACACTGACCAGTATTTGTCAGGGAGAGCGAAGCTCGTATTTTCGTGGACTTGTGAACTTACTTCTACGTAGCGACTGTTATCTTCAGTTAGGAAAATAATGGCAAAGGGAATTTATAACTGAGAAAGCAACTAAGTCGAATTTAACCATTCTATATTTGACAAGAAACTGATAGCGGTTACTCATGTACGATTGGCATTTATATTTTCTGCTGAAACGGTCAAAACAACTCTTTAGCAAGAAGGGGCACAGCAAAGGGGGGGGGGAAATGCATGGGAAATATCTGTAAATTAATATGAAAAATGTGGGCATTTTACACTCCTCGCCACTACCGCTGAGGATTTCAGTCGGGGTACACAACTAAGACTGAAATTCTCAACGTCCCTACTGGGGCTTTGACTTTTGTCAGGGGGGGACAACATAAACATTTCTCCTCTTACAGTATGTAAAAGAAACTTAATTACTAACATATTATATGGATATAATCAAATAAAATACAAGACAAACAAAACAAAGCGTATAGCACTTAGTTCACTGTGTGGACTTAATGTATTCACACTTCTCAATGCTGTTCGCTCTCCACATGGAGGCCATTGTCTGCACCCATCTGTTGAGAAATTGTTTTTTTTTTTTTTTTTTTTTTTTTCTCACCACTAAAGTCCGTGCTTCAGTTAACAGTTTCCCTGGTTTAAATAAGTGAGCATTTTGAAGCACAACAGAAAACAGATCTGGACTTCCAGGCTGATGTTGTCAGGCAGTAAAAGAAAAGTTCTTCTGTAGTCCATGATTCGGTGAGGTTATTCTTCAGCAGGCTGGAGACACACAAAAGGAGCTTATCCCTCCAAGGAATGTTCTGGGCACTGCTTTTGTTCATAGTCCTTACTTGGCTCACAGGCACGACATAAAACATAAACAATCACACAATTAGTAACTGTCCTTAGGTCATGGACACAAAGCATCTGAAGTTAATTAAGCAGGTACATTATAATTGTATACATGTAACTAAACATCACAATAACATAGATATGAACTAATAACTAAAATGGAACACTGCAACATACATAAAAGAAATATCATATATGTAAAGCTGATAAAAATATTAAAGTTAGGTCTATAAAATATATATATGTATATATATAATTTTTCTTTTGAATATTGTAGACCTTAGCAATCTCCTTACACAGAAATGAATGGAATTACAATCTCTTCTGTCTCCACGTTTGGCCTTGTCTTTCTTGGCTGTTAACACATGGCCTTGTGGTAAACCACTTTCACTATTCAGTTCTCAGGAAGAGCTTTTCTTGCCTTCACTAGACCGATGAATTCCAGCCACTGGGTGCAAAGGTTCACTGTGCGGACTGCACAGTGGTCCGCCGGGTGGTTCCAGGGACAATGAAAGGGATTGTTTCTTGCATCAGGCAAGAATTCTGGATCGGGACAGGAGAAGACTTTAGCATCCACCACAGTCCGGAAGGGAAGGACTTTTTCCAGGCTTCGTGCCTTTCTTTCTCCTATAGCTATGATCGTTTGGTATGGCTTCGTAAGGATGCTTAACCATGATCCGAAATGCTGAGATGCAAATGCTCCTGCCTTTGGGGTTGATGCAATATACTGATGGTCCCAACTTACTAGGGCAATCTCCTCTACTTTGAGTGCACTTTCTTGGTTACTGGCAAATAGAAAATCAATGACGATCCACTTCGAGAAAGGAGGAAGTGATCCAAGGGGGTGTGTCGCTGGTGACCGGGGAAGGGCAGGTGTGCACCAGGTTGGGCGGACAAAGCGATTCACCATCCCAAGTCTATGTTTTGAAACCTGCACCTCACCTTTCCAATTTAGGAAACTTCTCGTGCCATGGTTCTCATAGTGGCAGGGAAAACGCATTTCCAGGGCTGCCTTAAGTTTCCTCCTCATGGGTTGAGACCGCCTTACTTCCTTTTGTTTCCGCTCTTGCTGGGAAAGCTGCTGCGGGGTTAGAATCAGCTCAGCTCCAGAAGACTCCTGACAAGGACTTATGGATTGATTAGGCGCTGGGATCTCCCTTTCTGTGGTGGTCACCCTCTGTATCCAACGTAAAGGTGCTAGGAGGAAGGTCAGCATTCTAGCGATGAGGCATCGTACAGACCTGTGAAACTCCACCATCGCGACTAAACAAGGACGGATAAACACGACTAGTTAGTGAAGAAAATACTTCTGTTTATGCATTCCATCCATCCTCTCTTCCATACTAAAGATTTGCCCCACTTACACATCTTTTCCTCCTTATACTTTCGAATCCCGGGTGAGGGAGTATTTGGTACCATACATACTCCACATTTACCTTTCATTCATTCTTCCTGCTCTCACTCACAACCTCAAATGTCACTTTCTTGATTTCCTTGCATACCTCTCCGAAGACGAATTACTCAATTCATTTGCAAAATCAAACATGCCATGCATGGAAAAAAAAATAATATCCCCATCAGAAAACAAAAACTTTAGAAATCATTCTCTTATTTTAAAATAGCCCTTGATTCTCCTAATTAGCACAATGTTTTGTTTATCAGCAGTCTGGATTTTTGAAGGCACAAACATGAGTACACTACTTCAGCAATCTTGTTTCTGTTTTTTTTTTTTTTTTTTTTTTATAGTCAATATTACCTATATGTTTTGTTCTATATTGACCTTCTTACATTAATGCACTATCACTTACTCCCTACTGTCATACATGATGAAGTTCTCATTAGTAGGTAAACTTTATTCAAAAAGAAATTATTGACGGAATTAGAATTCTGATTAATATTGTTTTGAGGATTTCTTTCCACAGTAAAGTTTTTTTTTTTTTTTTTTTAATATATATTATTTATATATATGTAGTACAAGAAGATGGATCCCAAGTCTAGATCTTGAAGTTCAGAAGTTACCTCCTATTCACTTAAATTTTTTTTTTCTCTGGAAAGTGATAAAAACAACTAGTGACTGGGAGGAACCAGCCGTCCCCAGGCCAATTGCCCTATCCTCTCTCCAAAAGAAACCAAATATTATCTCCCTCTTGTTCTCCCTTTTTTTTTTTTTTTTTTTAGGATCCTCTCTCTTGACTTTTGGATTTCGATGTGCAATGATAGAGAGGGAAAACAAAAAGTGACTAGGGAATTTCCGGACATTCCCTCAGCCACCTGTATCCTTCCTCTCTCCATTTTTATACCGCATAATTTCATAAAGTCTAGATATATTTGGTGGAGAAAGGTGTTTGCTTTAATAGTATTAGCTCAATGGTCATATTTGAATAGAATTCGGATACAAAATCTCTGGTTTTTTTTTTTTTCAAGGTTCATTGGAGTGGTTCGTGCTTCTGCGTGAGATTTATAAAGATAAATTAATTCTATTTTCCTACTTGTGCCATGTCATTCAATTTGCCATCCATTTATCTGGCTGCTGATAAAACACACTGCCAGAATCCAACAAAACTGATCAATTTCTTCACCTCTGTGGTCAGTTATGTACTTTGATCCTTTTCTTATCATAACTTCGCTTATCCCCTCTCTCTTTCTCTTGAAATAACACAAGTGTTTTTTTTTTTTCACATTAGTACAGGAAGATGATCTACTTATCTAAAATCTTGATCTCCTGATGTCATAAATTTTTTTTTGTACTGGTAAAGTGATATGTAAATTAAAAAGAAACCTTTTCTCAATGGTCCTACCACAGTTTAAGCAGAAATGCAAATTAAATTCCCAATCATTCCTCATTCTCTCCTCAAAAAAAAAAGACTTGTGCTTGCTCTTCACATCTGCTCCTATAGTTTCTCAGTATTCTCTGTCCCTTTCATCTCATGCATTATTATGCAGGGGATGTGTATACAGGTGTATATCCCTTCCTCCTTCTCCTATTTAGCTATTTGATACAGATTCGGAATCGAACCTTTTGTACATTGAATGCCTTACAAGAATGCTAAAAAGATTTTTTTTTTTTTTTTTTCTCTCTCCTTTTTTTTTCATATCTTCTCTCTTCTGTGTTTCCACCTGTGCCATTTATACTTCTCAATCCTTTTTCCCGCTTCCACTTTCTGTCACCAATCTTATTATTATTATTATTTTTTAAATTTTACTGGTGCTGGTTCTGAAACTGGTCGTTCGGTGTACACAACTGTCTTGCCAAAGCATTCACTTTGCTAGCAACTGCAATTATGGCTTGTTTCTCCTTGAAATCGATACACTTCGCTATCCTCACTTTAGTCTCTCCAGGCATCTCTCAGAATACCTGCCAGATCAGAACTACTGCCATCGCTTGGTCGAAGGTATCTCTCAGCAAGATGTGGACCCAATATCCACTGAACTGCTCTTTCTATCCTATCTGGTGGCTCGCTTTGGCTTGTGTTTGCTTGAGTGTTGTTACTCTGATCTGGGGTGACACCTCTTTCTGCTTCAGCTACATTGCTGGAAGTATCAACCACTGTATCTGCTCTTTCCACTGAAGCCGTCTCTGGTACTAATTCCTCAGTTTGTGACTGGGACACCACAGTTTCCTTTGGTGGGGCATGAGTTACTCGGTCGCGACTACGTAAATTATATCCGTGGGTCTGAGTAGGTGCTTGCACAGCTCCTTCTGGTCTTACTAACTGATCTGTCCTTGGTTGGCCCTCCTGATTTCTTGGTGGGAGGGATGACAACGGGATTGATACGGGTAAGCTGGTCGGCCTGGACATAGTTGGACGGGGAATTATAGGTGGGATAAGATCACAATCCTCCACTAAAGGTTCATCAAAGATCCATGTCTCTTTGGGCACTGATGTAGTGCTTGTTTGGTCTGGTGAATTGCTATCCTCTGATTCCTCTGATTCCTCTACTCTCAATTCGGGAAACACTTTCCTGTCAATAACCTTTGTCAATCTGTCCACGTGCACAATTTGTTTATCTTTTGGGTTATACAGGTGCTGTATTTCATAATTCACTAATGATGGCTGACTGATCACACGGTAGGGACCTGTGCTCAAACGAGCCAATTTCTTTGTAGTGCCCGGTTTTATCTTAGGGGTAAAAAGATAAACAAGGCTTCCTACACGGATGTTTTTGTCTACTGCAATGGATGCTCTACGATCCTCTTGCCTCTGCACTGCCTCTTCCAAGTGTTGGGAGACGATTTCATAGGATCTGCGAAGGCGTGCACACAATAGTTCTGCATAGTTTTCCAAAGACGCATATGAATGTCTCTCTTTGGAATGCCATAAGTCAGATGGCAACACCAAATCTCTGCCATACATTAAAAAGTTTGGCGATTCCTGTGTGGAACTATGAGTTGCCGCGTGGTATGCAGCGATTGCTAGTGGGGCCATGACATCCCAGTCCGTTTGAGATTCGTTCACCACGTGAGACAGGATGTTTGCCAAGGTGCGGTTTAGACGTTCGACCTTTGCATTGGCTTGGGGGTGGAAGGAACTCGTATGAAGCTGATGAATATCTAGCTTTTTACACACCTGTCGTAACAGTGATGACATGAAGTTAGTGCCCTGATCTGTTAGGATGTATTTAGGAATCCCATGTCTCGAGATCACATTGTTTATGAAAGCTGTGGCCACTTCCTCAGCCTTCTGGGTATAAAGCGGGCTTACTTCTGCGTAACGGGTAAAATTGTCTATTGCCATCAGTAAATATTTGTGCCCTTTCAAAGTCATTGGAAGGGGTCCCAAAATGTCCAAGGACACTCGGACCCAAGGTGAGTTCTCATTAGGAACTCTCATCAGGGCTGCTTTTGCCTTAGGGTTATACCCTCTACGCTCCAAACACGATGGACAAGTCTCCACATAATTCTTGACGTCGCCAAAAAGGCCTAGCCAGAAAAAGTGTTTTCTAACCTTCTCTAACGTCTTGTGTAGGGCCAGGTGGCCCCCGCTGAGAAAACTGTCGTGACAGGACTTCAACACTTCTGCTTTCAAGCTGGTTGGAACTACTAACTGTTCACAGGGCTCTGAGCGAGTAGCTCCATGGTCAGGTAAAGTGTAGTGATACAGTATCCTGTCCTCACTCAGATAGAAGGAATCTGGGACTTTGCTTGTTGCCTGTAGTGTTCCTTCTAATTGCTCAATTAACTCCTGCAAATTAGGGTCCTCTCTTTGGAGATTCCTAATCAAAGTTCTGGTTTGTTGTTGCGGCATGATCAGTGACTCTATGGTGGGATTTGCTGCTATAGGAGCAACTAATTCAGCAGTTTTGGATTTCTTAAGCCCCTTTTGTCTTTCCTCTTCCTCTAACACTGGCCTTGAAAGGAAATCGGCATTTGAGTGAAGTCGACCCGGCCTGTATATGATTTTGAAATTGTATTCTTGTAGAAGCATACTCCAGCGAGCTAATCTGGGGGATGGATTCTTTAAGTGAAGAAGATAGCTTAATGGTTGGTGGTCTGTTATTAGTGTGAAACTGGAGGCTATTAAGAATGGTCTGAACTGTGATACCGCAAAGACTATTGCCAAAGCTTCCTTTTCTGTGGTACTATACATAGTCTCTGCTTTCTTTAGTAGTCTGGAGGCGTAAGCGATTGGCTGTCTTTGATTTTCGTCAACTTGTTGCTCTAGCACAGCCGAGATTGCATAATTAGATGCGTCAGAGGACACAAAAAATGGTTTAGAAAAGTCAGGGTAAATCAATAGGGGTGGTGTGGTCAAAGCGACCTTCAGCTTGTCGAAGGCCTCTTGGGCGGCACTGTTCCAGAAAAAGGGGGTGTTCTTTTTTGTAAGTTGGGTTAGCGGCCTGACTATCTCTGCGTACTCTGGGACAAACTTTCTGTAAAATCCTGTCATCCCAAGAAACGATCGCACTTGCTTCATTGTTCTTGGCTCTCGACACTCTCGAACGGCCTTCACGTTCGCTGGATCGGGACGGACACCGTCCTTATCAATGAGATGACCTAAGTATTTTATTTGCTCTTTTAGGAACTCACACTTCTTTGGTTTCAGCTTCAGATCGTACTTTCTCAGGCGCTGGAAAACTTTCTCAAGCTTCGAAAGGTGTGAGGACCAAGATTTCGACACTATGATTATGTCATCTAAGTAAGCGAAAATGGAATCTCGTTGTAAATTATCCAAGACAAGCCCCATTGCTCTCACAAAACTAGATGGCGCGTTTTTTAACCCAAAAGGCATGCGCCGGTATTGTAGCAGCGATTCCCCTGTAGTAAAAGCTGTCTTGTGGCGGTCCGCGGGGTGCACTTCAATCTGGTGGAATCCGGCTTCGAGGTCCAAAGAGCTGAAGTAGCGCGCGCCTCCCAGAAGTTCAAGTATCTCACTCATGGAAGGGATCGGGTATGCGTCGGAGATCGTCTTGGCGTTAAGTTTCCTAAAATCAATACATAACCTGTATCCCCCACCTCGCTTCTTCACCAGGACGATGGGCGCGGCATACGGAGAGCAGCTGGGTTCAATAATGTTTGAATCTAGAAGTTCTTGGACCTGGTTGCGAATCTCATCCTTTAGTAAAAAGGGGGTTCTGTAAGCATTCTGTCTAACAGGAATGTTGTCTGTCAATTTAATTCTGTGTTGGATAACTTTTGAGTTGCCTAGTTGGGCTGGTGATTTGGCAAACACATCCCAGTATTTGCGTAACAGGTCTGATAATTGGTGTCTTTGATCGGCAGTCAGGTGATCAAGCTTAAAGTCCTCTATGGTCACTGGAGAAACTTCCCTTTTGCCTCTTTCCTGGCTCTTAGGGTTAATTGATTGAGGATTCAGGTTCTCCAGACACGCAATACCCATGCCTTTTGGAAGATGCAGCGGTTCCGCTGTTAAATTGGCGACGAGCACAGATATTTTCCCACTTTCGTCTACCTGGTCTACCGAATATTTCACTGCTAAATCATCCCGGCTTAAGTTTGAATTTGGCCCTGCTAATACTAGTTGTTTGGGAGGAGCAGCAAGCTGGTCACAAGATACTGTTACCACCTGTTCTGTGCTTGCTGGGAGCACATGTTTACATGTAAGCTTAGCAACTGTGGGTGTGGAATCCACCAATTGTTGCCGAATATCCTCTTCCCTCAGGCAAATCCCTAATGGAACTGATCGTATGATCCCTTTACCTAAGTCTAGGCTGAATGAAAACTTCCTTAATATGTTCAAGCCGAGGATGATATCATATTTGCCACTAAAATTTTTTGAAGTAACCAAAATTTTCTCCCTAAAAGTTGCCTTATCTAATTTAATATTAGCAGTTACTGTAGTGTGTATTGGCACAATATTTCCTGAAACTCCGGTTACAGTTAATTCTGGAGGTCTGAAATCTAACGATGTATCATTTTTAATTTTATTAAATAAATCTGCACTCATTAAAGAAACGCCAGCACCTGTGTCTAAAAGAAATCTAGTTTTAATGTTTTGTACAGAACCCAATACCACAGGTAGTTTAGTATTATCCTCCAGAATGTAAATGCCATGTTGTGTTCTGATGTCTCTGACTTCTGGCTTACTAACTTTACTAAAGTTAGGGGTTGGCAAAAGGGTTTTATTACATCGCGAATCCTTCCTATTAAGTTTAGAACCCCTTTTTAGTCATAAATTTCTATCTCTATCTCGCCTGTAGCTTCCAGTATTTGTATAATTATTTTGTCTGCCCTGAAATGTTTTTGGCCGAATTTGCCCCTGAATATGCTCATTCCTATATGTTCCTCTCCTTATCCTAGAATAAGAGTCTATATTACTCCTATTATGATCAGCATAATACATTCTATTGGCGACTTGATCTCGATTTTCATTAAAATTACAATATCGATTGTTAGCATAGGACGTCCTAGCTTTTGGGGATGCAGTGTACACATCCGTTTCGTAATTCGTGCACGGGCGGCTGCGGAACAGTTGAGTGGGTTGATGGAAGCTCGGACGGTCGTCAAAAATGCGTCTTTCCCTTCGTTCGCGATTTTTTACCATATTTCTGGCTGCCTGCTGCCGGCCGTAGTATGGCAAGATTATGCGTCTTTCCGGGCGGTCAACGACCTCTGGTCTGAAGGTCACGTTAGCGTCGGTTAGCGGATCTACTGCGCTGTCCGAGTGGAGGTAGGTAGCGCCTAATGCTGCTTGATCGTGGGGAGGGGAAAATTTGCCCACCTTCATAGTTTGCATCTGCTGACTCAGGGCGGCTATTTGTGTCTTTAAATTGTTGATTGTTGCGTGATTTACTGATAATGAACTTAACGATTGTTGTAAGTCGCGTATTTGATCTTGAATGGGTTCAAGAATGTGTTTGGGATTATTTTCCTGTCGCTCCCGTTCACTCTCGGCCCTTACAGGACTATTAATAACATGTACAGGGACAGTTTTTGTGTGAGTAAGTTGGTCATTAATTTCCTCTCTTTTCGAAATCTCAATTGCCTGTGAAAAAGTTAAAGGATTGTGTGTGAGCACCATTTTTCTAATTTTTCCCGATATGCCCCTAAGGAATTGGGCCAGCATTGCCTGGTCTAAAATGTTTAATACTTCAGGTGTCTCTCCCTGAATTTTGAAAGCTGCCCTTGCCAAATTCCTCACGTGCGTGCTATAACTCGCAATGGTTTCCGAAGGTTCTTGCACAGCACTGGCGAACTGCTGAAGGGAAGTGATAATTGGTTCCGTTTTTTCGAACTGAGCTAAAAAAGCATTCTTAAATATGTTGTAATTCTTTTCCCCGCGTAATTCAAAGGATTGGGCTAAAAAGTCGGCTGCCGAAGCGCGAAGTTTAGATTTCGAGACTGCCAAAAGTTCTCTGTGTCCCCAGAGTGCTAATTCTCCAACACTCTCCAAAGTTTCAAAAAACAATTGGACTAAAGGGCCTTCATCATTTTTGCCAAAGAATAATGGCACAAGACTTAAAAATCCTGCGATATTCGCTGAATGCGGTCTGTCTGGTTCTGGGGTGGGTGGTGGCTGTTGTGTTTGAGGTAGGGGGGATGATATTCCTGTTGTTTGAGGAATTTGATCCTCCATTTTTTTTTTTTTTTAAATTTACTAGGAATTGGGAAATTTAATTGCTAATTTTGGGCCCCTGTCTTCCAAAATAATGTGACTTACCTGTTGCTGAAACAAAATTATGATGTTAGTAATCACTTATTTAAAACAAGAGTGTGTTATAGCATGTAGTCATTTGTTTATTAAATCTAATTATAAAAATAGCAATAATTTATTAATTAGTGTAGATGTCCTGTGTTGTTGCAAAGGAGTAATGCCTCCTACCTATTCTCTTAGTGCACGAAATCAACAATCTTACTACTTATCAGTAATCCCTTTAGATTCTTTCTCTTTGTGACTTCTTCTTCTGTGTAGACAGTTTTTCATCCCGCAAAATATTTAATCCTGGTCACGGCACCAGTGTTATACTGGGAGGTTTTTATTTATTATGCTTCTTGCTTGCTTATTAATTACTTACTTTCGTTCGGACTTCTCTGGACAACACATCTGTATGGCGGGACACTTTCCTTCCTTAATCATTTGTTCAATGATAACCCCAGTATACTCATGTGATTGTCTAGTGGTTTTTCATATTAGGACAATGATCTCGGCCCTCGGTAAACTATTCAAGGGAATAGGAACTGCAGCTTCGATCAGGCGTTGTGAAAATACTCAAACTCTGTCCAGTTATAGGTAGAAATTCGAGTACCCGCGGTATCAGTTCTATTATATAATTCTTTGCTTACTCATTCGTGTGAATAGAGGATAGGCCTGAGGCATATATTTAAAACAAAATATAGTTTAATATACTCCACTATAGAATTGATACATGTATGAAAACTACTGCCCTAGCGGCAGTGACAAGCAAATCCTAAATCATTTGGTTACAATAATATAAACTGACTTTATGGAAGTATTTAAGAGTTCTTAGCATTTATTGATGTTTTGGAAATTAATGGGTTCTTCACATAGGTGTTCTTCGTGTGGATACTTCATCTCAGGCAAGGACTAGCATATGACATAATGGTTGTACAAACATGATGGGGTCAATACTAAAAATACTGCACTATTTAGGATAGCATGCTTAAGATACATCATTTACCTATTGTTAATTTGTGAAACTGACAATCTAAGTGATGCGCTATTTAAGATAGCAGTATTAAGACATTTTACAATTTATCAATGCTAACATAATTAATTATATTATTGAGGAGTAAGGTTTATGCATAGCTGTGGGATAACTTACCTAAGTAAGGATGACTCATTCTACGGGGGGCGGAACTCGGTGAGGGGATTCCGTGCTTTCGCAGCCTTCCTTCAGGTTCTGCTATCTTCGCTCGCTCATTCTGTATCTTCTTGCGCTGTTCTTCAAGCTTCTCTCTGTACAGTCATTCTGTAACGTAATTCCCGTTTCCAAAAACTTACTGTATTTTTTCACTCTCTCTCATACAGACTAACTAACCGACTGCTTCTACCAAAAGCCACCACAAAACAACAACCTTTCGCTCATCGTCCACCAGGGTATATGCTCCTTATCGCATGAACTTTCGCCTCACACCGAGCTTGAACTAGGGTGGGACACTTTTCTCACGCGGTCAACATCAGACACACTGACCAGTATTTGTCAGGGAGAGCGAAGCTCGTATTTTCGTGGACTTGTGAACTTACTTCTACGTAGCGACTGTTATCTTCAGTTAGGAAAATAATGGCAAAGGGAATTTATAACTGAGAAAGCAACTAAGTCGAATTTAACCATTCTATATTTGACAAGAAACTGATAGCGGTTACTCATGTACGATTGGCATTTATATTTTCTGCTGAAACGGTCAAAACAACTCTTTAGCAAGAAGGGGCACAGCAAAGGGGGGGGGGGGGAAATGCATGGGAAATATCTGTAAATTAATATGAAAAATGTGGGCATTTTACAGATCACTCCAAATGCACTGACCAGTTTCAGAATGCCATGCATGAGAATCAAAGGATCAGCAATTCAGATGCGCCTCTTGTTAGCATATTAATAACTCATTCGTTGTCTTTGTAGTTTATCATTTCAGATAAAAAAAAAAAAAAAAAAAAAAAAAGAAAACAAGTTAAATCTAGCCGAAAGGCGCTAAAACTACAACACTGGCCATAGTTAGACTTTTATGTGACAAATTTGTGTATGTAAAATAAAACATATTACCCTCCTACAACAATCAGAGTAGTAGGCACATATAAAAAATGTAAATTTACCAACATTAAAATAAAATCAGACTGTGATGTATATTTTTATTTGGCACTGGTTTTGTTGAATAGTTCACAACTATGTTTTATTTACTAAAATTTCTATAAGCATGGTGCAGACAAAACAATACTCGAACGGCCAGTCATTGTGCTGATAAGAACGTTACATTACATTAAATTTTTTAAAAAATGTTTGTTTATTAAAGAAATTCATTAATTGTCTTGAAAAATGAATCTGTCTTCCAAATTTGATAGGCCTCTTTTAGGCTCGGCGACAATGCAGCTGCATTGGCATAGTTATGCTACTGGATTTGTGTTGCATTCCAGCTCCAACTCAATAAATAAAATTATTAATAAAATACTGTATTTATTGGCTTATAAGATACTGCAGGGTGGAAGACGAAATCTAACTTTGGAACGATAATTTTAAGAAAAAAAACTTTTGAAAAAAATTTATTGTTTTTTATTTATTTATTTATTAATTATTTATTAAAAAATTTATTGTTATTATACAATGGAAATTTAAAATTCAATAAAAATAAAACCCAAAAGCCAATAAAAAAAAAAACCTTGGATTATTATTCGATTTCAGATTCATTACTGACTTGATCATCATTATCCTCAACATCATCATAATCGTTCCCCTTTATTGGTATTGGTATGGAGGTTTTAGAGCACAAGGGCAAATGGGGCCAAAATGTGCCTATTCTTGTTATAGTGCACTAAATCGGTCCGATTTTCACAAATAAGAATTCATATATTTGTATTTGCATAACAAAGCTAAACAAGCTCATTTAGATTTGCAATATTTCCAATAATATGGACAAGTGATATACACTGTGCTGCCACTTTATTAGGTACACCTATGTTGTGCACACAAATGGTTTGTTCCACAACGTTGCATGTCACACGACCACAGTTGTGGATATAAATGCAGCATAACAACCTTTCTAGTATCAGTTAAGCGTACAAACCGTAGCAAGAACGAGGAAAAGGAGTGATCTAACAGACTTTGAATGTGGTATGGTAGTAGGTGCAAGACGTGCTGGACAAAGCATCTCTGAAACAGCAGTTCTGAACTTTTCATACACCACAGTTTCAAGGGTGTATCGAGAATGGTGCAACAAACAGAAAACACCCTCTCAATGGCACACCTGTGGAAGAAAATCGCTTGTTGGTGACAGAGGTCAGAGGAAGATGGCTAGAATTGTGCAAGCGCACAGACAGGCCACAATATCGGCACATCATGTCAGAATACAACCTTAGTGCGCAGAACAAAATATTGCAATGGACCACTAGTAGCACTTTGTCGCGAATGGGCTAAAACAGCCGACGGCCACATCGCATACCTTTGTTATCAATGAAGAACAAGAGAGCACGCCTCCTGTGGGCACAACACCAGCACTGGACTATGGAGGATTGGAAAACAGTTGCTTGGTCTGATGAGTTGAAGTTGCTGGTGCATCATGTTAATGGAAGGCTCAGAATATGGCGAAAACAACATGAATCCAGACCCATCATATCGGATGACTACTCTGCAAGCAGTGGGGGCAGTGTTATGGTGTGGGGAATGTTTTCTTGGCATACGTTGGGTCCATTGATACCAATACATTCATGTCTGAATGCCACATCGTACCTAAACATCGTTGCTGACCAAGTGCATCCATTCATGTTGACAGTTTATCCTCAGTCAGATGGTTACTTCCAGCAGGATAATGCACAGGTGCACAAAGCCCAAATAACTATGGAATGGTTTCAGGAACAAGAAAATGACTCTTCTTTGCTGCAGTGGCCCACTCAGTCAACGGATCTCAATCCTATTGAACATCTTTGGGATGAGCTGGAAAGGGCTGTTCAATGAAGGCCTACAGCTCTGTTGAATCTCCAGGAACTGCGTGACACACTCATGTCTACATTCCTGCACGTTTTCAGCATCTTGTTCGATACATGCCTGGACAAATTCAGGCTGTTTTGAAGGCTAAAGGAGGCTCAACAAGCTACTAGGTAGGTGTACCTAATAAAGTGGCAGCACAGTGTAGGTTCTTGCAGTCTTGACAGTGAAAGGAATGCACTTTTTCTGATATGAGCATAAGGCATAATACAATCTAGGAGTATATGTCTGATAGTAAGTGGTGATGAACAGTGAATGCAGGGCGGTGGGTCCTCTCCCATGAGCAGGTACATATGGATTGGATGTGTATGCCTATATGTAATCTCGCTAGTACAACCTCTTCCGGCCTGTAGCTAGAATTCCATAATTCTGGTTTCTCTTTGATTTGGAGCAATTTATTGTTTATTTGTGACTTCCAGGTTTCGGACCACTGAATTGTACAGTGTTTTTTTTAATAATCTAAATAAATAATCTATATAATCTATATATGGCACATGGTAATTTGCTGGTGTATTGTTTGGTTGTTTGGCTGCCTGATCTGCTCTCTCATTATCTGTGATATCAGAATGCCCTGGGATTCAACAAAATTTCACTGAGTGATTTTCACTTGGTAGATGATTTAAACAGGATAAGATTTGTTTTACGATGTGATCGATATTGAAAACTTATTGTCCAATGCAGAGACAACACTCATGGAATTGGTGTATATTATTATTATTATTAGCCATATGGTGCAAGGAAGCCTGAGGCTTATGCTGCACCAGCAAAAAAAAAAAAAAAAAAAAAAATCTGAATTACCCTTGGGGGAGGGGGAAAAGAGAGAGAGAGAGAGAGTCAGAAGTAGAAGGGAATCACCAAGAAAGAGAAGAATGATGATATCCAGCTCAGGATCCTGGGTGTGCCAAGCCCGTGTGATGTATTGAGGTATTGAGTCTAATCAGTGCACTTTTCCTAGCCAAGCCAGCAGCACCATAATTTACACGAGACAGATGTAGAAGAGAGTATCTATCAGCACTTCATTTCAGGGCAGAAATGGATCTGAGCAAATTAAGTTTTTTCAGGCAGACAGTTTGGAGATATGTTATGTGAGAAATAAAGTTAAGTTTGGTGTACAGCATTAAACCTAGGAAACAGATTATGGTGAGAGGGTTCAGGTGATTCTTTAGCTGAAGTTTTGGTTCTGGAAGCAGCTTGTGTTTTTTGCAGAAGTGAATTGCAACTGTTTTTTGTTCTTATATACGATATCCATTTTTCATTGTCCATATTTCTAACTTATTTAGGGATAAGTTGTAGCTATCTTTCAAATGGCATGAATATTTTTTTTTAACTGCAAGGTATAGTGAGATCATCAGCGTGCATATATAGTTCTACAATATTGGGAATGTTCTGAGTAATAGTGTTCAGACTAAATGAAAAAACAGTAGCACTAAGTATTGATCCTTGTGGAACCCCTTCTTCCTGAGTAAAGATATGAGAAAGCACAGTTTGATAACATACTTGAAAGGTTCTGTGTTGAAGAAAGTTTTGAATGAATTTTAGTAAATGTCCTCATAATCCTAGGGAGTAAAGTTCTTGCAATATGCCACACCTCCAGGTTGTATTGAAAGCCTTTTCAATATCCAAAATTACCATTACAAGGTGTTAATTTTTCTCATAAGCATTACGGATATTAGTCTCTGCTTTCACCATGAGATCCAAAGTGGTTATATTTTCTCGGAATCCAAACTTATTGTTGTTTAGCAGCTTGTCAGTTTCAAGAACTCAAGTAAGTCATCTGTGTATCATGTTTTCTAGAGTTTTACCTAGACAACTGGTAAGGGAGATTGGTCGATAATTTTGTGGAAGTGATTGATCTTTTCCTGGTTTGGGAAAGGCTAAAATAACGGAATGATGCCAGGTAGAGGGATATGTACCTTCAAGAAAGATCCGGTTAAAGGAAGTTATTAGTAAGTTCACATCTGTATTGTTTAGATGTTTTAGCATTACATAAAAGATTCCATCAGCTCCGGCAGTGCTACTAGGTGATCTATTTAATGCTGTTTGGAGTTCAAACAGACAAAAAGGTTGATTGTAGGCAAGAGACTGAGCAGTTTGGAAATTTACCTTGTTTCTTTCTGCTAAGGCTTTAATTTGTAGAAAGGAAGCATCATAAGTTGTATGGCGGACGTTTCAGAAAAAGTCTCTGCAAGTGCATTAGCCATTTCTTATGCATTTTTGGTTAAGACTGGAACAGAAACCGGTAGATATTTACCATTTAGATATCAAACTTTTTTCCATATAATTAGATTGCTAGTATCCTTTGTGATAGAGGAAGCAAACGTATCCATGAATCTTTTTTGGCATTTCTTCTGATTTGTTGTGCTTTTGCCTTAAGCCTTTTAAATTGAATTAGGTTGCTGGCGATTGGAAACTTGCGGAACAGATTCCAGGCTTTATTTCTTTCCATTTTTGCTATAGTACAAGCATCATTCCACTAGTGTTTAAGGTTTCTGTATTTGAAAGTAAAAGACTGTGGTATTGCTTGAGAAGCTGCTGCCAGTATTTGCTTAGTAATGTGCTCAGTTACATTGTCAATGGACGCTAGTCGTATCAATTGGCTATCAAAGGAGATGGAGGCAGAATACTTTTTCCAATTTGTTTTAGGGAATTTCCATATTACCTGATGATCAGAGCAAGGCATCTGCATTGTTTGAATTCTGCATGTAATTGGGAAATTATCACAGTTGTACAGATCATTTAAAACTGTTCAATCTATAATGGGAAATAATTGAGGGGAACAAATAGATAAGTCAATTGCTGACATAGATCCTGTGGAGAGGTGAGTGTAGGTATTATGACCAGTGTTCAGCAATGTTAGGTTCAGTTGTTCTATGAGCTTTTTTATCAAGTGTCCTCTGTTATCCATGTGAGCAGATCCCCATAGTGGAGGATGTGCACTGAGGTCACCAAGAATACAGAGGGGGGAGGAGATGGTATTTGTTTTATAAGATCTAATTCATTCAACCTGTAGATATTGTTAGGTGGAAGGTATAATGAGACTAGAGTTTATTGTTTGTTCCACTGCTACACGTACTGCAGCGGTTTCTAAGTGGAATGTCTCTAGCTGGTATTTTACAGTCCACTAGATTTGCAATGCCTCCATGTGCACGGCTTAAAGAATTTCTATCTATACTGTAGGCTGTATAATTTCTAATTGCATAAGTTACCTGTGGATTTAAGTTAGCCTCTTGTAATCAAATGGTTACAGGGCTATATCGTGAGATGAAATCGTAGATATCATCAGTATTACTGCGTAAATCTCCACAATTCCATTGTACATCGGGCTGCATTATTTGGTTTTAGAGAGGGAAGATGAATCTGTCTGTTTCTTGTGAGAGGTAGCAGTTTGCTTTTTCATGATCATATTTAGTCTTTTCCTTTCTAGGAAAAGAAGGGTGTCCGTAATCTTTACTCTCTTCTACATTACCAGTTCCAACAGGTAAACACCCGGTCTCCATGTCATCTTCTGCATGAAGATGAATGATTTTTCTTCTTGTGCATTTATATCTTCGTTGTCCATGTTCCTTGAATTTGATTGTGGCGATTCAGTGGCACATTGCCTTTGTGGTTTCTTTTGTACTTTATCACATGATGTAATTTTAGATGGAACTGAGATTGGGGTATTGTTTGTTTCATCGACTGAAACAGGTTTGTTAGTGAGCTGATTTGTCAACAGTACAGATTGCTGCAATGGATGTGTTAGGCAGGATTGACACCTCTGTTTGGGTCGCTTGTTTGTTTGTTTGTTATTTGGTTTTTAGGAGCATTAGCAACTAAGGCCATATTGCTCCGGGGATATGCGGTGGTCATTCCCTGACCTTTCGACATCCTCCGTATTTGATGGGCATGGGCTCGAACCCCAGTCTAATCAAGAAGCATGTGCTATGCACTGCTGCTCCTGCCCGCATGGCTACGGGGGCGCTGTTTGGATCGCAACAGCTTGACAACTTTGGGTTGCAGAAGCATAGCTGTGTTTTGGCATAGTTACCTTGACTTGCCTTCTTGCTTCTTGGTATGATACTTTATTTTCGATCTTATACTTTTGTATCTTTTTTTACATTTTCCACAGGTCACATGATTTTGAATAAGCTGGTTGATCCCTCTTGCAATTTGGATTGTGGACATTAGTCAGAGACTTTGCTGTGACATTCTGCTTGATGACAATTTTTTGACCACAGTTGGGACATGTAATTTTGCCTCTGTATTTGTATGAGAATGACCAAATTTTGGCATTTGAAATATCTAAGGATTTGGAATATGTGAACTTGCAGTGCAGATACCCTGCCTAAATGAAGTTGGAAATTAGGGTTTACTAAAACTCAAAATAATATTCTTGTTGGAACAGAAATCATCCTTCTGGATCATAATTTGTCTTGTTTGTGTTACTTTCTGTTCTTAATTTCAGAACTATCTCCTCTTTGTGACGTTCAATAGATCCCACACACTTAATCACACCTTTTGAAGATTTCATTGTGTTATGTGGCATCACTTTGATTGGGATTTCACTCATAAAGGACATTTTTAATAATAATTCAGAATGCCTTGCTTGTATAGTTTCAATTAATAGGTCTCCTGACTGAAGTCGTTTCACCATTTTTGGTGTTCCTGCTGCATTTTCGAGACATCTCTGGTTAACAAAGGGTGAGAGCCTGCTTACCGGGTGAGTTGATAAAGAATGCATTATCAGAAAAGCTGGTGGTTCTGATTTGTTAGAAACCATTCTGATTCTTTTGAAAGACCTATTTTGTGTTCCTCTTATGAAGGAACTAGATGCAAAAAATAATTTTGATATCATATATTTCGATTTTAGGAAAGCTTTTGATACTGTTGCATATGGAAGGCTACTGTACAAGTTGAAGCAGTATGGTGTTAAAGGCAAGTTTCCACAATGGATAAACGGATGGCTGAGTGGGAGAAGACAGAGTGGAAATCAATGGACACTGCTCTTCATAGACTAACGCTATTAGTGGAGTACCCCAGGGGTCCATGTTGGGCCAACTGTTTTCTGTATTTATCAATGATATTGATCTAGGTATATCATGTTTAATGTACAAGTTTGCAGATGATACAAAGGTTGGTAGGGTTGTTAATGACAGTAAGGATATAATGACAGTAAGTATGCTACTCCAACAGGATCTAGAAAAGTTGAGCAGTTGGGCTGAGAGATGGCAACTGAAGTTTAATATTGACAAATGCAAAGTACTGCCTATGGGTAGCAGTAACCCCAGAGTAACATACCAACTGTGTGGTACCATACTCATGGTAGTGGAGAATGAAAAAGACCTGGGGGTAATCATGCAGTCAGTTATGAGGTTTTCTGAACAGTGCAGACAGCCTGCAAGAGTAGCTCATGGGGTCTTGTCAATGATATATAGGAATTTTGCTAGCAGGGGTAAGGAGATAATTATCTCCTTATATAAGGCAGTGGTAAGGCCACACCTCCAGTATTGCATACAGGTCTCGAGGCTTCATTTTAGGAAGGATGTAGAGCTGTTGGAACAAGCACAGAGCAGGGCAAAGAGATTGGCGCGGGGAACAAAGGGTTCTCTTATCAAGAAAGGCTTAAGTTCTGCAAACTGCAGCATACCATATGGCCAATAATAATAATAATCTGGAGACTAGGCACCTGTGAAGTGACTACTGAGGTGTATAAGACTTTGAATGGTTTGAGCAAGCTCAATGCTGATGGGATTCTTTGTCTTGCTCAGATTCTGCATCTGAGGCGGCATAAATTCAGATTGAGGAAAGACAGTTGTAGAATAGATGTGCGGAAATTTGCCTTTATTCAGTGGGTGGTTGATTGCTGGAACAAACGTCCTTCTGTCGCTCTGGAAGTTGACAGCTTAAATAAATTTAAGCCTAAGTAGACAAATGTTTGGAGTGAATGGATGGGTGAAATGGGAATGGTTTTTTTGGCTGATACTATATACAGTGAAACTTCCCTTTAACGGACAGCCATGGGGAACGAAAATGTGTCCGTTAGAGAGAAGTGTCCACTAACAAGAAGTCTGAGGGAGGAAAAAAAAAAAGAAAGAAAGAAAAATCGCTAAACGTTTAATGTAAAATTAAATTAAAATATATACAGATTTTGAACAATATTTTTGTAAATAATATACAATTACATACACAAGAGATAAAGAAAAATCGTTAAACATTTAATGTAAAATTAAATTAAATTATATACAGATTTTGCACAATATTTTTGTAAATAATATACATACAATTGTGCTATGCATATTATGACTTTATCTTAAGAAAAATACATACAGTAATCACTTATTTTCTTCTGCACCTTCTTCCGGATGATAATTTTGTTTTGAACATTTGTTTGGAGTGAAGAAACCATCGAAAGTCCTTCAGTATCTTCTTCAGCGGCGAAAAACATTTTTAAATGATTGATTTGTATGAGCGCTTCTTCTATTTTCATCAGTGGTTCGTCATTAATATGTTCTTCGACAGAATGACCTCCTTCCATTTCTTCATCCTCACGAGGAACTTCTTAAAAAATATTGATGATAATGTCGTTGTTATCTAGAGCACCATCTTCTGTAGTGAGGTTTGAGTCTATATCTTTGTAGCCAGGGTCACTTGTAGCGGAAGTATCGTACATTATCAATAGATGTTGAAGTTCTTGTTCTTCTTGGTGCTCCACATTGCTGTTCACAACTTCAATTTTTGCGTTTGAGAAGCCAGACTTTACAAAACAGTTCACGACAGTTTGTTTTCTAATTGCGTTTACTGAAGAGGAAATCCATTGAATCGCATCTAGGATGCTGAGTTTCTTTGCAAGGTCACTCGCACATGTTACATCGTTCATGTTTGCAATGAGATGTCTTAAAACACGTTTTCTGTAGTGAAGTTTAAAATTTTTTATTATCCCTTGATCCAAGGGCTGACACTCTGCAGATGTGTTTGGTGGCAGAAAAACAATTTGAATGTTGGACAATTCAATGTGCGGGTGAGATCCAGCATTATCCATGAAAAGAATAATTTTTCTATTTTGACGAATCATGTTTTGGTTAAAGTGACTTATCCATTCGCTCATGATATCTCGTGTCATCCACGCTTTTTTATTAGACTTCCAGTCAACATTCAAAAGATTCAACTTTATGCCCTTGAAACAATGAGGATTTTGTGGTTTTCCTATAACAAGAGGTTGTCCAAAGTCTCCCAGCATATTTGTACATAATAGTACAGTCAAGCGTTCCTTAGAAATTTTTCCGCCCTGGCACTTTTCGTTTTTTTAGACTCATTGTTTTTTCAGGAAGAGCTTTAAAAAACAACCCTGTTTTGTCACAGTTGTAAATATCCTTAGCTTCAAAATGATGGCATAAATCTTCCGATTTAACAGTCCATTCTGTTACAACCCCAGTATCAACAGATCCACCTTCACCACTTACGGTTTTCCAAGAAATTTTATGCCAAGTTTTGAACTTGTCTAGCCATCCCACAAAAGCTTTGAACTCATTTACTCGCATAGATTTCGCAACCTCCAAAGCCTTTTCCCTAATAATAGGCCCATTAATGGGAATTTTTTTAGCACGTGCGTGACAAAACCACTCATACATAACATTGTCAATTTGAAGTCCAACAGTTTTCGGGAATGATTTTTGAACCTGATCATTTCCGTGTTGCCAAAATTGTTTGAGCAGTTCATTTTTTTCCTTTAGGATGTCGCTTACCTGCGTCTTCCTGATTTTGCATTTTGCAGCGAGGTTGCGAACACTATTTTTTTGCCGATCATACGCATTAATGAGTTCGACTTTATCTTTTAAAGTTAAATGTTTACGAGAAGATAAAGTCGAACTCATTAATGCGTATGATCGGCAAAAAAATAGTGTTACAGTGCACAAAGACATTGTACACTTCACACGACACTGAACAAAACTGAAAACTGAAACTCAAAAGACGAAAGGCCGACCAAATTCGCCCCCCCCCCCCTGCACACACCAAATTCATCAGAAGTTTTACACGTTCCTTTAAATTCTTGAAGAAGGGTTTAGAACCGTGATGTAAGCCTTGATAAAATTCAGAGAATCGGAAATAGAAAATAAACACACGATTGAGGCAATACGTGGAAGAAACGTTCCTAGAAAAAGGGCCGTGAGCTCACCCCCTGTCCGTTATGGGGAGATCAAATTAAGTGCTAATCTAAATGAAACAGTGCAGGTTGCCTGTGTGCGTCCGTTACAGAGAATGTCCGCTAGACAGAAGCTGCAAACACGTTAAAACCAATGGAGGTGAGTTGGGAATTTGAAAATGTCCGTTGTAGAGAGATGTCCGTTAACAAGAGGTGTCCGTTAGGAGAAGTTTCACTGTATCTGCCAAACAGGCTAACAGGAGAGGTGTACCTTCAGTTCCTGCAGAATGTTCTTCCAGACCTTGATGATGATAATGTTCCACTTCAGCAATGCCAGAACATGTTGTTTATGCATGATGGTGCCCCGGCACATTTTGCCGGTGCACCATCATGCACCATTACAAAATCGCTTGCTTTCTTGCCTCGTATGCATTTACTAATGCTAATAACAATACATGCGAAGTATGCAAGCATTCGCAAAGTTAACACTACTACATTAATATGCACAGATACACACAGGGTGTTTCAAAAATGATGGTCAATAATTCAAAGGGGAAAAGTATAAACTAAAATAAGCAAAAAACTCCCAGTAAACATCGGGCCGCAAATGAACCTTTTTCGAAATAATGCACATTTTCTGGATCCGCCACTGACTATGGGAGCACTAGTTTAGCAAAAAGTTGTGAATCCTTTGCTAAGAGTGGTTTTATTACACATAAGATAATACATTTTTAATTATTGGTTTCAACACCACAAGACTTAACAGATGTTCTGTGGTGTTGAAGGATGTTACAAAAGGTGTTCAAAATGCTGTCCTTGCATCCATATGCAGCCTTGTAGTGTTCTCTGCATTGAATTTCAAATCCTCTCAGGCATTCCTGGGTCATTTCTGATTTGCTGAATGGCTCCTTCAACCCAACGCTGCAATTCCTCAACTGTGTTAATGTCAGAAGCATACACTAAGCTTTTTACATGACCCCAGATACAAAAATCCATAGGATTTAAGTCTGGTGATCTGGGAGGCCACATTACAGGCCTTCCTCTCCTATCTACCGTTGAACATAGCTTCTAGTTAGATACTGGGTCACAACTCGAGCAAAATGTGCCAGTGCACAATCATGAATAAACAACATGTTCAGGCTTTGCTGAAGTGGAACGTTATCATCATCAAGGTCTGGAAGAACATTCTGCAGGAACTGAAGGTACAGCTCTCCTGTTAGCCTCTTTGGCAGAAAGTGAATGAGAAACGTCGCTGATGTCTTTACTTGTGAATTGCATTAGGATTTTCATCGGACCAAACGTGACAGTTATGAAAATGAAAAATATCATCATGAGTAAACCCAGCTTCGTCAGTGAACAAAATGTTGTTTAAAAATTGGGGATTCAGGACATTGTTGTTGCATCCACTGGCAGAAGTTCACTCTGGGAGGGAAGTCTGTATTGCTGATACCTTGTACATGTTGGATATGGTAGAGGTACAGTAATTGGCGATGTAAAATTCGCCACACACTGCTATGACTCAGTATACACTCTTGCAGAGCAACCCTCCTTGTCGAAATTCTTAGATTTTGTTCTGTTCTTTCTAATATCCTTTCCTTAATATCAGGTGTTATGCTTCTGGGCCTACCTGCTCATACTCCATGTGCGAAGCACCCATGTTCTCTAAGGCGTTGATGTACCTTGATGAATGTATGCCTGTTGGGCTGCATTTGGTGGGGAAATGCTTCTTGGTATAAATATGCAGCCTCGAGTGCACTGCTGTTGGCTTTACCATACATTAAGTGCATGTCCACATACTCTTTGTTGACTATCCTTTGACAAGTACTAGTATGCCTGCTACGTCTCAGAGCATTGAGAGAGGGGAAAGGGAGAGAATGAGCATGCGTATAAACAAATGAGTAAGTGGTGGATCCCAACTAGAAATGTGAAATATCTCAAAAATGATTCACTTAAGGACCCATGTTTACTAGGCTTTTTTTGCTTGTTGCAGTCGGTACAATTCACCTTATTGTATATATAAAAAAAAAAAAAAAAAAAAAAAATTAACTTGGAATACATAAGAAACATTCATTTTTTGTAAGGATAAGAGAATTGAACAAAACTGAATAAATTTATACAGTTCTGTATAAAGCTAAATGTTCTTAAGAATTTTCATCTGTTCATTAATTTAACTTTAGTGGTGGGGGACACCATTATAAATAAGATGAAAAATTTCTAAATTACTATCTAAGAACTTTCCATAATTTTTTGGTTAGCAATCCTTATCAGATTATCCACTAAATATAACGTATATTTAAAGAGAAAAACATTTGTAGTGTCAGTTCTTTTGATTATATTCCAGAAAACTTTGAACTCCAAATAAGTGATCACATATAACAGAAGAAAAATGCATGGGATGTATATAAATTATCAGGTGACACAGAAGCCTATGGTAGATATAAATTGTAATCAAGTCACAAAAGAGGTTAGGAAACCGAAGGCAGATTATGAGAAATCTTTGGCAAAGGATGCTAAGAAAAACAGCAAGGATTTCTTTACTTATATAAACTCTAGAAGGAATGGGATGAATCAGATTGGTCCACTTGATATGGATAGTGACTATTGATGATCCTGCTGAGATAGCTCACAAACCGAATGAGTATTTTGCATCTACATTCAACACATGAGGAATTCTGTATGGATGTTGAGGACAGAAGCTTATTAAACTATAACAGGGAGCTTAATGATTTTTGTTGTTGTTATTTGGTTTTTAGGAGCATTAGCAACTAAACTAAGGTCATATTACTCAGGGATATGTGGTGGTCATTCCCTGACCTTTCCGCATCCTGCGTATTTGGTGGTGATGGGCTCGAACCCTGGTCTAATCAAGAAGCGTGTGCTATGCACTGCTGCTCCTTCCCACCTGGCTACGGAGGCGCCTAATGATTTTGTAATAACTGAGAGAAAAGTGGAGGAGAAATTGTTGAAGTTAAACATAAGAAGGCACCTGGAGCAGATAGGATCTATCCAGTTATATTAAAGGAAGAAGTGAGGGAAATAACCAAACCCCTAGCCATAATTATGAGAGCATCCTTAGATTCAGGGAAGATTCTCATGGACTGGAGAGGTGCAAATGTATCCCCAGATCACAAAGGGGCATCAAAGGGTGACACGAGTAATTACAGACCTGTTAGTTTAACTTTTGTTCTGGGGAAAATAATGGAGTCACTGGTTAAAGAAGAATTGCAGGATCATCTAGACAAGACTGCAGTAATAATTCAGACACAGTATGGGTTTCTTAAGGAAAAGCCTTGTCTGACAAATTTGACTGAATACTATGATGTGGCTACAAAGGAACTGGATGAAAAAAAAATAATAATTTTGATATCATATACACGTAGCCCTCGATTTACATCCAGGTTAGGTTCCTGGGGGGGAGGCGCAAATGGAACCCTTTATATAACGGAGTCAATCGGAAATCAGAGTTAGGTACCAGGCACCAAAATTTTTACCTACCACTTTGCATCGATTATTTTATTTTATTAGCATTCTTCATAGTTGTAGTAATAGTCGTTGGAGGCATATTCATAGTCCTACACACATTAGGATGGCTTTCACCAGATTCCATCCTCCAAATATTGCAATAGGATTCAATGAACTTCTTTTACCAGATGTGGCATTTCTTTATTCTATTAAATTAATAACTTTATAACACGATTGGCAAAAGCTGCACGCGACTATCACCATTATTATTTAATTTATTAATAGCACAGTTAATAAAAAATGCTAGCGTAATAAATTTCCAACATGCGTAAATAGCGTAAACAACAACCAATTGAATGGTTCACCGCATGGACCTTTACTACCTGCATCCATTAGTGGTTACTTTGAGGGCAGGAATCTTTCTAGTCTCTCATACGGAGGTGCTAATTGCTGATTACCTCAGATTGTCCTAAATCATGTGAACAGTGGATAGCACAGTATGATGCCAATAAATTTTGTCTGACGATTTTAAACTTTCAATTTATAAAAAAATTGCTAAAAAAAATTTTGCAAAAATAAAAATGGCATTGCGGTTAGTGATTGGTGCTATTGCAAATCGGATCAGCGCAAAATGAGGACTACTTGTAGTTGGATCTTAGGAAAGCTTTTGATACTGTTGTGCATGGAAGACTGTTGTTTTGTATATTTATCAATGATATTGATGAATGTATAGCAGGCTTAATATCCAAGTTTGCAGATGATGCAAAGGTTAGCAGAGTTGTTAATGGCAGTGTGTTACTGCAACAGAATATAGAAAAGTTGCACAGATGGGTTGAGAAGTGGAAACTAAAGTTAAACATTAACAAATGCAGAGTACTGCACACGGGTAGAAGTAACCCCAGAGAAACGTACCAAACTTCATGGTACATTTCTCTGGGGATTCTAAGTAAATTATGGTGGTAGAAAATGAATAAGACCTGGGAGTAATTGTGAAGTCAGATATGAAGTTTTCTGAGCAGTATAGACAACTGCCAGAACAGGTCATGGGGTATTGGGAATGATATACAGGAATTTTGCTAGTAGGGAAAAGGAGGTGATTATCCCCTTGTATAAAGCAATGGTCAGGCCATGCCTTGAGTACTGCATACAGGTCTCGAGGCCTCATTTTAGAAGAATGGAGAGTTGCCTGAGATAGTACAGAGAAGGGAAACAAGATTGGTGAGGGAACAAAAAGGGGTCTTCTTACCAAAAAAGGCTTAAGTTCTGTAAATTGCAGCATCTGGAGACTATGCACCTGTGAGGTAATCTGATTGTATAAGGCCTTGAATGGGTTGAGCAGGGTCAATTCTAATGGGATTCTTCCTTTTGCTCAGATTACTAACCTGAGGGGGCATAAATTCAAATTAAGGAAGGTCAGTTGTAGAACAGATGTGCAGAAATTTGTCTTTAGCCAGTCGGTAGATGATTGTTGCAACAAACTTCGATCCATCTTTGTGGAAGTTGATAGCTTAAATAAATTCAAGGAGGTACTGGACAAACTAAGTGCCTCCGTGGCCAGGTAGGAAGCAGCAGCAGTGGGTAGCACACGCTTCTTGATTAGACCGGGGTTTGAGCCCGTCACCACCAAATACGGAGGATGCGGAAAGATCAGAGAATGACCACTGCATATCCCGGAGCAATATGGCCTTAGTTGCTAATGCTCCTAAAAACCAAACAACAACTGGACAAACTTTTAGAGGGAATGGATGTGTGAGATGGTTTTTTTTTTTTGCTGATACTACATAAGATTTATTTCTTGCATCACTTGTCTCTAATACTACTACATCAGATTGACAAAGTTAACTTTTAAATGCTTAAAAAAAAAAAAAAAGGAAAGAAAGAAAGAAATACTACTTTTAATATAGTAATAAAAGTATTATTCCTTGCATGTTTTTCTGTGTGTGTATGAATAACTGTTTATTTCAGAGAACAAATAACATTCCTTTTATGTGTTAAAACTGGATGTAAGTTACATATTAGGTATAGGACATGAGCATGCCCACATGCACCTTTGTAAATATATATTTTTTCTTAATCTGTTATTTCCCCCATTAGGACTAATGGCATTACTCAGGTGGGTAAGGAAACGATGCCTAGTTGTCAGGTAGCTGAATTGAATTGTGAGGGTTATATTACTATTATTAAGTTTTAGCAAGAGCTTAGGCCTTCGTAGCCGAGTGCAGTAGCACACGCTCTTTGAGTAGACCGGGGTTCAAGCCCCTGACTGCTAAATACGGTCGATCTGTCAACCTGTACTGGATGTGGCAGATTATGGTCCATTTCCCTTAGCATGAATTGTTGAGGAGGCTTCCATCCTGCAGTGGGTTGATAATGGCTGCAGTTTACTTTTTTTTTTTTTTAGCAAGAACTTATGTTTTTTATACAGGACTCACTTCTTAACCTGTATGGCTTGAAGACATGGAATTTAAAATGAAAGTTAAATTAAATTAAAAAATGTCCCAAGGAAAAGGAGTGCACTGCTCATTTCTCAGATTTTCATACATAATTAAAATTGTGATATGAGCTGAGTTACCAAGAGCCTTAACGGGATACTTTTGTAAAATGTCATTAATTAGTTATTCCAAGAAAAGAGAGTGTGTTTTTATAGATGTAACTTAACTCGCAGGATCCACAACTAAAGCATGTGTTTGAAATTTTATATGTGTAGACGCCATATTGGTGAAAGGTTAGCTGGTAATTTTATATTAAGAATTATATTTTGTGAAGCTTCATATAATAATAGTTTATAATTTGAATTTAATTTCATTAAGGTTATTGAATCTATTTGACGGTTATGATTATGTGACTGTGATGTTGGCTAAGTTCTGTTACAGAATAATTGGATTGAAGAATATTTCTACGATAATAGGCTCTAGTATTTGCAATTTCAGTTGATCCAAATTTTGCATTTGTGCTGTCTGTATAGCATGCATTACAGTCATGTTGACATTTGATATCGTGTTATATATTTGGTTATATTATTATTAACATCCACATATGGCTTATAGTGTCTTTCTTTTAATAAACTAATTTCATTTGCTAGAGGAAATTATGTATTTCCTGTTTCAAGTAATCAATTAGATGAGAAAACAGTTTCATATTAAACACTAATCAAAATCATAAACTGAAAAAGAAAAGGAAACATAATGAATATACATCACAGAAAGCAAGAATCAAGTATTTAACACCCTACTGAATTATCTAAAGTACAAACTGAATTATCTAAAGAAAATACAGAATCTTGCAACAGGATGAAACAATGACATCTTTCAAGCAACAAAATATTAGCAATTTTCTTTAAAATTGTATAAGTATGTACAGTACATAATGGGAAAATAATGATAAAAATGTAAATTACTGCATTTTCTTTCAGTAAATTTTGTCCAGTTTTTACACTCTAGACAGCCTATATTTAAAATTCATTATCCAAAAAAAGAAAAAAAAAAAAAAAATGAAAATGATTTGGATAACTTGGATTCTACTCTTTAGTGAAGCTTTTCATATTTCTACAAATAAAATGACAGTGAATTAATAATGCTCATTACTTCAGACATGTCTTTATATAAAAAATTACCAAGATTCTTTTGCCTTTCTGGTAACAGAAACTGTGGCCTTAATAACAAATGACAGCGAAGAAGTCGTTTTCTAACTCGTTGAGGACCTTCTGTAGGTTCCAATTCCCATGCAGATGGGAAAGAATCACTAAAGTGCCATGATGATCTGAAATAAAATCAAATAACAAAACAGCTATCATTCTCACTAAATACTTTTTTTTATATTTTTTATTATACATATGAATTGACAATGGAAAAATTTAAACTAATCTGCATTTTATATAACATTCAACTTTTATAAATGCAAAAAATTAATTAACAAGCAGCTTGTAGTAAAAGGTCAGTTATTTACAAAAAGTAAAATTCTATGAATTCACTTCCCAATAAAACAGCTTTTATAACTATATATAACAGAATTAACTGTTACATTGAATCATCCATAGCAGAACTACTGTTATCACCCCCATTGCTGGTGATGTTTCTCAGGAAGGCATTCCAATCTGGGGATGTAAGACAGACTTCTCTGAGTGTAGTGTGCATCAAGTGCAAATCCAAAAGAGAGGGGGGGGGGGAACTTGAATTTTACCAATTCTCCCTTCACCTCCCCAACAAGGTGTGAATTTTTCTTAAAACATCCATAACATAATTCAAACCATTATTACTGCTCATTACTTATTACATTACCTTGTTTTTTGGAAAAAAAATCCTGTAAATGAAAACTGGAAACAAACCAAATCTGCCATAAGAACAATTAATTCCAAAATGTTCGGCACCTGCAACATTCACAAATAGCATTCAAGGAATTTCAAGAATCAGCCATTCAAATTTATATTTAGAACTAACAGCAACCACTATAAATCAAAATGCTTCACAACTGGTGTAATGTAAATTTAATATTTGTTTGTAAAATTAAAATAAACAGTTAAGTGTTACGTAGCCAAGTGGTCAGGAGCAAGAATGCAGAAGCATGCACTCTTTGAGTGGACCGGGTTTCAAGCCCGTGACTGCTAAATACGATTAATGTTTGTATTGATAATTTATTGTAAACTCCACTGACCTGGTGGTTGCGCCGGAATATAAACAAGAATAACCATTAGTTATAAAGTTATAAGACTGGGTGCTTAAAGTACAGTCAACCACTATGAACACCAAGCTATATTCTGCTCATTCTAATCCTGACCTCCTTCTCTAAACTTACATAATTCTGATAAATCATAAAAACATCATACGCCCTTCTTAGCTTACACTGTATGTTGTATAACCCCCAAATCTCTTTCATCCAAATCTCTTAGATCCTTTAATTCCTCTGCACCTAATCTGTATACTACTCTTAGTTTTTGTTCCCCAAGTGTATTCATTTGGTAGCATTAAACTTTAGTTGTGATTTCCTAAACCACAGTTTGCAGTTGGTCCAAATACATCTGAAGCAACATATCCTGATTCTGATCATTAATCAACCTCCCAACCTTTATGTAATCAGCCAGCTTTGGCAGCTACCACTGTATTTGATCATCAATATAATTTAGTAAAACAAGAGAGGTTCAAGCAAGTGACCCAACTTGCTACTCCAGTCGACTGTGAAGAATACCCATTTATGACCACCCTCTATCCCCTATCCTATAACCCTAATCCATTGATGGAGTTATCCTGTTATTCTGATTTGCATGGAAAGCTTTAATAAAATATATAAGGTCAAACTTATTTCTCACAAGCAACTACTTTATAACCTTGTCATAGCAATTTCATGCATTAGTAAGGAAAGATCTCTCATTCACAAAATCATCCTAATACTCATTTAGGATATGGTTCTTGTCAAGATGGTACAACAGATTCCATAACTTAATAATTTACAAAAATGAGCTAATTGATCTATAATTGGCCACCACTTCTTTAGCTGCTCTATTTTGAGTGGGGGGGGGTGACAATAGCACTTCTCCATTTCAAGGGAACAGTCATGAGTCATCTTTTTCAATATAACAGAATGAATTAGGCTTTATATACACACACACCTCTCTCTCTCTCTCTCTCTCTCTCTCTCTCTCTCTCTCTCCTCTCTCTCATCTCTCTCTCTCTCTCTCTCTCTCTCTCTCTCTCTCTTCTCTCTCTCTCCTCTCTCTCTCAGACTGGTGCTTTCCTGATATCATTATAACACTTATTTTATAAGAGTTCAAACTGGCACCACTATATTCCCCCTTGGCACAAATGTTGCTTTAATACTAGAAACAGCTTCAAAATATCTTTTCAACTCAACTACCAATTTGGCTGGATTGTCAATTATACCACCACTTTGTTGTTACAAAACATTATCAAATATACTTTGTATTAATATACAAGTAGAGCTCCTTTCTTAGCTCTCTTTGTCAGTGATTTTTCATATCAGGATAGTAATCACTGAGGATATTAGCTTTTCCAAGTCACATACAAGTGATTTTATTACACATATGATTAGTAGTCAAATGAAGCCATGTCAAGTAATAGTAGGGTGTACAATATTGAGATCCTGGTAATTTTTTCAGGTATTAATACAAAAAAATACTGGTTTTTAGCAGTGTTTTTTGTATAATTTTGTTAGTGGAAGATGCGCTATCTGCAAAGAAGCAAGTCTTTTACTGCAGATGCTGCCATAAAATTTATGATGAAAACTCTTGGAAATCAAAATTCTGAAATGGCTAGAGAATTGCATACAGCATTGAAGCTCTGCGTTTCACAAAGGCATACAAATTTATCACAGGTTCTTCAGTATTTGCAAAGTGAGACACAAAATGATTGCAAATTATTTCCCAGACTCAGTAAAGATACTATAGTGAAAATTATACTTTGCTTAATAAAACATCTTTCTCCTTCAGAATATGAAGAACAGAATTCAACCTTAGAAGACAAATGTGGAACAGAACATCAGTGTTCTGCAAATTATTTCCAAAATAAGAAATTTCCTGACTCTAATGATGTACCATCATTAAAGGTTAAACTTGAGTCAGCAATTAATGAAAGACTTAACTGTTACTGCTGAAAAAGTTCAAAGCATAGAAATCTTTAAAAAGGAAAAAACATTTTTTGAAGAAGAGGGGAATAAGGGTGGGGGGGATAAACCTGCAACTTGTCTAAAACTATCTCAGTACAAAAAATTATTCCCAGGGGCTCACATCTGGTGAGTATTGGTTTGGCACACCCAGGGTCCTGAGCTAGATATCATAATTCTTCTCTTTCTTGGTGATTCCTCTCTTTCACACTCAGGGTAACTCAGGAATTTTTTTTGTTTTGGCTGGTGCAGCATAAGCCTTAGGCTTCCTTGCACCATATGGCTAATAATAACAATAATAGCCTCATCCAGCATAGAATCTGAAAGAGCATTTTCTGCTGTTAATCAAATATGCACAAAAATTAGATTCCATTTAAACGACAACACTACTGATTACTTATGTTTCTTAAGAGCTCACTTTATTTGGACAGGTAGTATGGATACTTAAACTTAAACATAAATAAAATTTGCATTATGAATATGTATATTTTTTGTTTTTGTAATAACTGTACTTTTAATATTTTTTGTCAGAATATTTATTATTTTAATAAAAGTTTGATTTAATTTCCTTACCTTATTGCACCTAATTGTTATCAAAATTTAGTGAGAAAAATGTTTGCTTTTGGAATACCGGGATCCAGGTTTCATAAATTAAAAATACTGACATACTGGTATTAAGAATTTAACTAGTATTGTGAGCCCTAGGAGACAGCCTGTAACTATAAATGCTTTTTTCTTTTGCTCAATTAAGTTTTTCAGATCTCTTGTCATCCATTTTCCTATCTTTCTTATGCGGTACGTCTCAATTGGAAAGAATGCATTTGTGCCCATGACCTGGCGCCTCCGTAGCCAGGTGGGCAGGAGCAGCAGTGCATAGTCACACGCTTCTTGATTAGACCGGGGTTTGAGCCCGTGACCACCAAATAGGGAGGATGCAAAAAGGTCAGGGAATGACCACCGCATATCCCCGGAGCAATATGGCCTTAGTTGCTAATGCTCCTAAAAAAAAAAAAAAAAAGCTTCCTTGGACTCAGGGGAGGTCCCTATGAACTGGAGATGTGCAAATGTGACCCCAATTCAAAAAGAGGGATGAAAGGGTGACACAAGTAATTACAGACCAGTTATTTTACCTTCTGTTCTGGGAAAATTAATCAAGGCACTGGTTAAAGAAGCAGTTATTGTTATTGCATATTGCAGTTATGGTTCAGACACAGCATGGGTTTGTTAAGGCTAAGTCTTGCCTGACTAATCTGTTTAGATACTACAGTGAGGTCAAAGAGGAACTGGATGCAAAAAATAATTTTGATATCATATACTTGGATTTCAGGAAAGCTTTTGATACTGTTGCACATGGAAAACTACTGTACAAGTTAGAGCAGTATGGCATTAAGGAGGAAAGTTGCTGCTATGGATAAGGGGATGGCTGAGTGGGAGAAGACAAAGAGTGGTAATCAATGGACACTGCTCTTCATGGACTAATGTTATTAGTGGTGTCCCCCAAGGGTCTGTGTTGGGGCCTATTGTTGTATTTATCAATGATATTGATGAAGATATATCTTAGGCTTAATGTCCAAGTTCGCTTAATGTATACAGTAGGGTTGTTAGAGACACTAATGACAGTATGCTGCTGCAACAGGATCTAGAAAAGTTGAGCAGATGGGCTGAGAGGTGGCAACTGAAGTTTAACATTGGCAAATATACAATACTGCATATGGATAGCAGTAACCCTAGAGTAACATATCAACTGTGTGGTAGAGAATGATCAAGGCCTGGAGGTAATTGTGCAGTCATATATGAAGTTTTCTGAGCAGTGCAGACAGTCTGCAAGAGTAGCTCAAGGTGTCTTGCGAATGATATACAGGCATTTCTCTAGCAGGGATAAGGAGGTGATTATCCCTTTGTATAATGCAATGGTCAGGCCACACCTTGAGTACAGGTCTGGATGCCTCATTTTAGGAAGGATGTACAGCTGCTCAAACGAGTACAGAGAAGGACAACTAGATTGGTAAATGGAACAAAGGGTTGCTCCTACTACGAAAAACTTAAGTTTTGCAAATTGCAGTGTGTGGAGACTAGGCACCTGTGAGGTGATCTGAATGAGGTGTATACACCACGATCAGATCTCCTCACAGGTGGGATGATGAGGGATTCTTCCTCTTGCCCAGATTAGTCGCCCGAGAGTGCATAAATTCAAAGTGAGGAAAGACAGTCGTAGAACAAATGTGGAGAAATTTGCCTTTAGCCAGCGGGTGGTTGATTGCTGGAACAAACTTCCATCCGTCATTGTAGAAGTTGACAGCTTAAATAAATTCCAGGAAGAACTAGACTAACATTTGGAGTTAATGGATGAAAGGGGAGGGTTTTTTTTTTTTTTGCTGATGGATCCATATCATATAAACTTGCTTTCTTGTGATTACACCTTTCAGGTGTAAGGTGTAATTTTTTTTTTTTTTTTTTTCATGTTAGTAACAATTAGGGACCCCATGTCGGCAAGGTAAAGAGATACAATGTATCTGTGACTAGATCAGTACATGCTGACAGGTATGGCCCAGGAGACCATATCTTTATTTACACAGTTTCTTTGTAAAGAAAAGGATATCAGTGATGTAACTCATGTTTCCTTTTCAGAGCTTTGATGACAATTTTGACTTGATACAGAGTCTCCAAGTGACTATCAACTAAGGTCAAATTCTTTCCCAGAAAACATCTCATTACAAACCAAACTCTGGGATGTTACATTTTTCCTGCAACCCAATCTAATACAGGAACCCTCGTATAAGACGGTAGTTAGGTTGCTATAAAATCCTATGGTGTAGTGAAAAACCATGTCATATGGGACTAAGAATCAGTACAAATAGGGGGGAGGGTTACATTCCAAAACCTAACAAAAATACACCTTTTTTTTTCATAACTATCAGAAATGTAATTTTTATTAAAAAATGGTAATAACTGAACAAACGCCTTACAAACTGTGATACATATATGTCACATATTGTATGTTCATTTAATTTTCTTCCTCTTCATTAATGCTAAGCACAATCAAATGAGAATGCTTTCTCTGTTTCAGAATATCATCACCTTCTGAACTTTCTTCTGCAGCATCTAGATTTTGTGCATCTTCTGCTCTCTTTAAAAAATCAGTAATTTGGGTTTGTTTGCCTTTGCTTGATAGATCATTGTATTTTTCAGCTTATGGTTGATTTGAGTATTTTACTGGTACATCAGCTTCTATGGCTATAGCGCGTCGAACATGATTTGTGATTTTTCCACTGATGTCTTTTTTATTGTTATAATAATTTATGCATTTCGAAAATTGGAAAACTTCGGATATATTAGGACTATCTGCTAATATTGTGTGTAATGAGATGGGGTCTGCTGCTTTTAAGAATTTAAAGTTAATGTAGTCAAGTAAAATATGTTGGACTGTTAGCATTGTTTGACAGTCAGAGCACTGAGGTGGAAATTCAGCTTAGAGCAGATAGGAGTGGGTAATGTTGGTATGTCCTCTTCTTAGTCTGCTTAATGTCTGTTAGGTCTTCTACTGGTTTTATCTGTAATAATTTATTATGGGCTTTCTCCTGTCATTTTTGTTGCCACTGTCTTTCACCGCTATTCTGATTTTAAGTTTAGTATTTTTTATTTTATTTAGTATTTAAGTTTAGTCCAAGTATAGTATTTTTATAGTTTTGATTGGGCTTTCCACTTGTTTTGCTGCTTGTTCTGCCTGTACATTGCCATCAATCCCTACATGTCCGATAACCCAACAGAAACTTACATTTTGATTTCATTTTGCTAGTTTTGTTAGCATGTTTTGGATTTGCCATACAGTCAGATGGGTATTTCTGATGATATTCTTTATGGCCTGCAGGTTGTTGTTGTTGGGTGTTTTTGGCGCAAGAGCTACTTTGGCCATATTGCGCCTGTTCTTGTCGAGAGACACAGTAAGGATTAATAAAAGGGTTTATAGGAGCATAAATATATTAATCTGTTTTAGATAGTGGAAAAACTCAGGTAAATTGGAGTTGTCTCCAATCATATGTCTAATTTGAAGAGGTTCATTTAAATTTGATAGGGATCGGAATGATGTGTTTCTGGCATACTGATAGTGAGTGCACTCTATAAGAATGTTTTACGGTTAGCGTTGAATTACAGTGGAAGCACAGTGGTGGATTATTTCCTCGCAATAAATAGTGATGTGTAAGATGGGTATGACCTATACGTGCTCTGGCAAGCACAACCTCTTCATGTCTGTTTGAACGGAAACTAGATTTCCATAGCTGTGGATTCTGTTTTATATTTCGTAACTTGTTATTTACCTTATTATGCCAAATTTCTCGCCATTTTTCATTACAAATTCAGCGTATGATTGATTTGTAGTCTATGTAAGGAATCCGGATGTGGTTATTATCAGTGGGGTTTCTTGCTGCTTTATCTGCACTCTCATTTCCTGGTATTCCAGTGTGCCCTGGAATCCAACAGAATGTGACAGTCTGCCTATTGTTTATGAAATTCAGATATTTGAGTTCTTATTTGATTTATTAGTGGATGTGGAGAGCGAGAATTGCCTTGGAGGGCTGTCACTGCACTCAAGGAGTCTGTATAGATAATAGTCTTCGGAGTGAAAACATAAGCAAGTAAGGTCAAACCCATCTTAATGGCATAGAGTTCTGCAGTGAAAACGCTGCATTCTTGTGGTAATGAAACAGATACTGTTGATGTTGGTAGCACCACAGCAGCTCCCACAGCTGTGTCATTTTTAGAGCCATCAGTATAAATTTGCAAAGTGTCTGCATTTGCCAAAGAGTGAGCTGCATGTAGTTTCTAAATGGTTGGATTGTTCAGAGAGTGTTTCCCCCAACGTCGGAAATAGTCATCACACGAAGGTATACACACTTTCCATGGAGACTGTACAATTTCTCTGCCTTGATGTAAATTGGTCAGCTGCATATTTCACTGCTGAATCAGTTCTCGTAGACAGATTCCTGTAGGTTTGTTTTCAAGAGGCTTATTTCTGAAAAGGTTTACCCATTATGGATCATAGAGGTATGACCAGATAGGATGAGATGGAAGGCTATATATTTTAACTGAATAATTGAGGAGCAGCATCTTTCTCCGAAGGTGGAGTGGAGGTTCATTGGCCTCTATATATAAGCTTTGCACCGGCAAAGTCCTGAACACCCCAAGAGCAATCCTGAGTGCACTATGTTGTATTGTGTTGAGACAGGCTAACAGAGTCTTTCGGGCAGAGTCATAAACAGGAGCACCATAATCTAATCGAGATCTGATTAAGGCCCGGCATAGGTGGAGTAGAGTATAGCGATCAGCTCCCCATGTCATAGATGAGATGACTTTAAGTATATTCAGCTTTTTCATACAGACAGTTCGCGTTTGTAGTATGTGTTTCTGGAATGTCAGTTTAGTGTCAGGAGTTATGCCCAAGAATCGGATATTGCTGGTAATTGGCATCGGTTGTTTTTCCAGTGATAATTCAGGTTCTGGATGTAGTTGGCATTTTTTACAAAAGTGAATGGCTGCAGTTTTGGTTGCTGATAGACGGTAACCATTACGTGAAGTCCATGACACTATTTTGTTTATTGCAAGCTGCAAATGTCGTTTAATGGAACGCATATTCTGTGAATGGCAAGATATTGCAAGATCATCAGCATAAAGATTTCTACGTTACTCAAGATGTTCTGCGCTAAATTGTTTATCCTAAGAGCAAAGAGGGTAGCGCTGAGTACCGATCCCTGTGGTACACCTTCTCTTTGGATAAGAGCTTGCGAAACAGCATTACGATAACTCACTTGAAAAGTTCTATTTTTAAGGTAACTCTCTATGATCATTGGGAGTCGACCTCTGAGTCCTATAGCATATAGGTCTTGCAGAATACCATAGCGCCAGGTGGTGTCAAAGGCTTTTTCAATATCCAGGCACACCATGACAAGATGTTCTTTCCGAATAAAGGCGTTCCATATGTTACACTCAGCTTTCACCATAAGGTCTAATGTGGATCGGTTTTTGCGAAAGCCGTATTGATTACTACTGATGACTGAGTGGGATTCTATGTACCATACAAGTCTATTGTGTACCATCTTTTCCAATGTCTTGCCCAAGCAGCTGGTAAGGGATATCGGTCTATAGTTGCATGGATTCGTCTGATCTTTCCCAGGTTTGGGAAAAGCTAGCACTGTTGAATGACACCATGAGCGAGGATAATAGCTTTCAAAGAAGACCCGATTCAGAAAAAGCAATAGGGAATTTAGAGCCTTTTTGTCTAGGTGTTGTAACATGACGTAATAAAAACCATCAGGTCCTGATGCCCCATTTTTTGATTTGTTTAGAGCAACCTGCAGCTCCAACATTGTAAAGGGTTGATTATATGGGAGCGCTATTCTTGTACTGAAATTTAATTTGCTTTGCTCAGTCCTTCTTTTAAGTTGCTGAGAAGATGGTTCATATGCAGCTGTATCTGAGATATTGGCAAAGTTTTCTGCTAGAGCATTAGCTATTTCAACTGGAGATGATAAATCTTGTCCATTCCATCTCAGTATTGGAGAGGATGCTGGGAGAAATCTACCATTTAGTTTTTTTATTTTATTCCAGATTATTCTGCTGTTTGTGTTCTTCGTTATAGTAGAGGCAAACTGGATCCAAGAATCTTTTTTTGCTTTTTTCCTTACGAATCGCACTATGGCTTTCAGTTTTATGAAATTTATAAGGTTCTCGGTAGTTGGGTGTTTACGAAACAGGTTCCATGCCCTGTTTTTCTCTTTTTTTGCAAGTTGGCACGCTTCACTCCACCAAATATTGGCATGTTTAAACAAACCAGTACGCATTTTTGGTATGGCCTTGGTCGCGGCATTCAGAATCTGAGATGTGATGTGCTGTGTGGCATCATCAATGGATTGGAAATTGATAATTTCATCATTGAATGAGATACTGAGAGCAAATAACTTCCAATCGGCCTTGGAAAATTTCCATTTTAAGCGGGAATTATTTACCTGAGGGATTCTAGTTATTTGGAATTCGCAAATTATTGGAAAATGGTCACTGTTTAGCGGATTGTCCAGAATTGTCCAGCGGATGAGTGGATACAATGTTGGAGAGCAGATTGTCAAGTCTATAGCTGTAGTTGTTCTAGTAGAGAAATGGATGTAAGTATCAACACCAGTATTCAACAGTGTTAGATTGTGTTTGTCAAGCAGCGACTCCAGAACTTTACCTCGTCTGTCTGTATGTGGGGAGCCCCAGATCGGGTGGTGTGCATTAAAATCTCCAAATAAACAAAATGGAGGAGGGATCTGTAGTAGAAGTACTTCTAGGTCATTATAAGTATATTCTTTGTTTGGTGATAGATAGATTGAAACTACTGTTAACATGATTCCTAAGGAGACACGCACTGCTACTGCTTCTAAGGAAGTTTGCAGTGGAATGTGTTTAGTAGGGACTCTTGAGTTTACTAGAATGGCCACACCTCCACGCACGGTGATATTATTATTTCTATTATGCTGATATATAGTATAGTTCTTGATTTTTGGAATTACTTGCAGAGGTAAATTAGTTTCTTGCAAACATATGCTTACCGAACTATACTGTTGGATTAGGTCATGGATATCATCGATATTACTACATAGACCTCTACAGTTACACTGTATGATGTGATCCATTATTTGTTTTTGGCGGTTGTGTTTGATCCAGTCTGTTTTTTAGGTCTAGTCTGTTTTTGTCTCTCAAATTTTATTCTTTCTTTTTTCAAAAAGATAGGACGCGCTGTGTCCATGTCATCATCTGCGTACAGATCTAAGATTGGCTCATCCGGGCTGATGTTTTCATTAGTATCCATATTTGTTGCATTTTGCTGACTTTTCTGCCTTGGGACTGCTGTTTTAGTTTTTACAGTTTCTGAGAAGACTGCAAAGCAGTTGGCGGTACTGTAATTGGTGTGTTATTGGCACTATCAGCACATGCTGTTCCATAGTAGATTGCTGTGATTTTGAGAATATTTCTCTAGCCCAGTCTGCAATAGACATGGATGGGGGAACTGACACGTCAGTTTGAGTGGCTGCTGACTGATATTTCTTTGTTGCTGCTGCATAGGTGTGTTTAGTTGTAGTAAGCATAATCTGCTTCTTTGCTTCTTGGTAAGTGACTTTCCACTCTACTTTATATTGTTGGATCTTTTTTCCTGTTTTCCGCAGTTCACAGGACTTTGAGTAGGCAGGGTGTTGGCCTTGACAGTTTGAACAATGTGGTGTTTCTGCATCACATTCCGTTTGTGCGTGGGATTTTGAACCACAGTTTGGACACACAGTATCCCCTCGACAGATGGTCTGAGAGTGTCCAAACTTTTGGCACTTATAACATCTGATGGGATTAGGAATGTAGGGTCTTATACGGCAATTGAGATAGCCGGCTTTAACAATAGATGGTAAATTTGGTGTGCCAAACGTAAGGATGATGTTCCGCCTTGGAACCAGCTGGCCATCTTTTTTGATCATGATGCGCTTAGCATGTGTGACTTTTTGTTCTTTTAATTCTTGGACTAATTCGTCTTCTGTGACATTAATCAAATCCCACTCAGTGATGACCCCTTTGGAGGCATTTAGTGTCGCATGTGGGGTAACTTGCACGGGAATACCACCAAAGGCTGAGAGGTTCAGCAGAGTCTCTGATTGCTGACGGCTCACACTTTCAATTAGTAAATCACCCGATCTAAGTCTTTTCACCATTTTAGGTGAACCTGCTGTATTTTCCAAACATTTCTGTATCAGAAACGGGGAGAGTGTACTCATGCATTTGTTTGACAAGGAGTGGAAGATAAGGAAAAATGGACATTCCTTTTGCTCTGTGTCAGTCCTCAGTCTTTTCGACTGTGATGTGTCATGGTTATTATCATTTGATTTAGGACATGAGCGCCGAGGCTCAATTGGAGGGAAATTGTCAAATTCCATGTTTGCTCCTTTTCGCCACGGGAGAGTGGCTTTCTTCTCCCAGGTTACCGGCCCCGCCACGTGGAGGCAGGAGCGGTGCCACCAGTGACCAAGCGGTTGTAAAGTTTAGTAGCTTGTTAGTAATTAATATATATACTCTGAAAAAAGAAACGTAGTTTTCCTTTCTTGGTTCTTACTTTAACGCTTGAAGCACAGAACCACTTTAGCTAAACAAAAGAGAAAACGACACTAGAAATAAAATTAAACTTTGTCGCTTAGAAATAGCACACTATATATCTCAGAGGAAATCGCTTGTCACTATCGCTTGGCACTCGGGGTCATGGCTTGCAGGGCATTGAATGAATCCGTGAAGATTATACTGCTGGGGATGTTGGTTAGCCATACATGCTTCACAGCTAGTTGCATAGCTAGTATAAAGCAGTATAAAGCTAGTATAAAGCTAGTATAAAGCTAGTATATATTCTGCAGTATAAAGTATAAATGCTGCATTTAGTTGGGATTAATTGGGAGATGATGATATTTGGGAACTTGGCAGCTATTCCTACCTTGGTTTCTTTTTTGGAACCATCTGTGCATATTACGGTGGAATTACAATGTTCTGTTTTGTAGGCTGCATGTATTTGCCAGAAATTTTATTTAGGTAAAGACTCTGATACAGTTGTGTGGATGATCGCAAATTGTTTGGATGGTATACCAAGATGGGTAAGGAACTTTAGGAGAAATTGCGATCTAATTGAAATTTAAATTATATTGCGGGATTAGATCGCAATTTCTCCTAAAGTTCCTTACACATCCAAACAATGTCTGATCTTCATATGCTGGTTTGTTAATATTTGGATGTACTCTTTATACGTTTTCCAAATCTGGTTCATGTAAGATTGCCCCTGTCGGGTGATCAAGTATGGATTTTATCTTTGCGGAATAGTATAACAGCAATTTTTGTCTCTGGAGGTGTAGTAGTGGTTTGTGAGCCTCTGCATATAGGCTCTGGACTGGTGATATGCTCCAATTACTGTACGTAAAGTGCTATGGTGCAGTGGAGCAAGTCATCTTAGGGAATTCAGTTTGGCTGAGTTGTATACAGGGGGTCATAGTTTAGTTGAGATCTTATAAGGGCTCTGGATAATCACAATAAAGTAACTCTTTCTGCACCCCAGATCATTGCCAATAAGGCTCTCAAAATGTTTAGTTTCTTGAGGCAGTTTGTTCTTAATTGTTTTATATGTTCCGCAAAAGTTAGCTTTTTATCAAGTCCAAGAAATTTTATGGTTGGTTTGATTGGGATTAACTGATCATTTAAGTTTCAAATCCGGATCTAAATGAAGGTTTTTTTCCCTTTGCATGTCTGTTATTTTTCGTGTGGAGATTGTAAAACCATTTTCCTGAGACATATTGATGACCTTCTTTAATGCACCTTGTAATTAGCATTCTATTGTTCTTATGTTTTGGGCTTGGAAAGAAATACTGAAATCATCTACATAAAGAGCTGTATTTAAGGGAGATGGTATCTGTTGGGTTATCGAGTATAATTTTATAGCGAACAGGGTGGCATTGAGGATTGATCGATGTGGTACTCCTCCTTCTTGGTTGTTTGTTTGTTTGTTATTTGGTTTTTAGGAGCATTAGCAACTAAGGCCATATTGCTCCGGGATATGCGGTGGTCATTCCCTGACCTTTCCGCATCCTCCGTATTTGGTCGTGACGGGCTCGAACCCCGGTCTAATCAAGAAGCGTGTGCTACGCACTGCTGCTCCTTCCCACCTGGCTACGGAGGCGCCCCTCCTTTTTGGGGGAAAACTTTTGAGAGCGTAGTTTGTATTCGTACTTAGAAAGTTCAGTGCTGTAAAAATTTCTGAATCAAAACAGGGAGATGTCCTCTTAACTTTAAGTTAAGAGGGCATCTCCCTCTATCTGGGAAGTAAAGATTTTAACTTCCCAGATATTGAATGGAACTTATGAGTTGACCACTCGTGCACAAGCAAGACTTTTGTGGATTTATTGGATGATTGTTTTCTACAGCATCATTTAAGAGACGCAACCAGAGGGAGTAATACTCTTGATCTGATTATCAGCAGTTATTATTCAGGCATTAAGAATTTGCAGATAAAGGAACCACTAGGTGATCACAGTGTACTGATGTGGGATTTACTAAAAGATGTCACTACCATCAAGGGTAAAGGAAAGGGTTTTTGTTTTCGTAAAGATGACAACAGTGGTATCAGACAGTTTTTAAACTCTATACAGTGGGATCAACTGATGATGTTACAAATGGTGAATTCTAAATGGGAAGCCTTCAGGGACTTAATCTTGGAAGTTACTAGGCATTTCATACTAACTAAGAAATACTGTTCAAGGTTCATGCTTGGATGTCAGATGTTTAGTTTTCATTTGATTTAATGAGGCTCATGGCAGAGAAGAAAAATGCATGGCATGCATATAAATATCAGGCAACACAGAAGTCTACAGCAGATATAAGCTAGTCTGTAATCAAGTCAAAAGGAGATTAAGCAAGTGAAGACTGATTCTTTACTTATGTCAACTCTAGAAGGAAGGGGATGAATCAGATTGGTCCACTTGATGGTTTGACTGCTGATGATACTGCTCAGATAGCTGACAAACTGAATGAGTATTTTGCATTTACCTTCACACATGAGGAATTTTGTAAGGAAGCGGAAGACCGAAGTTTACTAAACTCTTACAGGGAGCTAAATAATTTTGTAATAATGGAGAATAAAGTGGAGGAGAAATTGTTGATTAAAATAAAAAAGGCACCTGGAGCAGATGGAATCGATCCAGTTATATTGAAGGAGTCAGCGAGAGAAGTTAGCCATAATTATGAGAGAATACTTAGATTCAGGGAAGGTCCCCTGGACTGGAAATGTGCAAATGTATCCCCAATTCACAAAGGTGGTTCAAAGGGTGACACAAATAATTATAGACCTGTTAGTTTACCTTCTGTTCCAGGGAAAATAATGGAGTCACTGGTTAAAGAAGCATTTCAGGATCATCTAGACAGGACTGCAGTAATAGATCAGACAGCATGAGTTTGTTAAGGGGAAGTCTTGTCTGACCAATATGATTGGATACTACGATGTTGTCACAAAGGAACTGGAAGCAAATTATAATTTTGATATCATATACTTGGATTTCAGGAAACCTTTTGATACTGTTGCACATGGAAGACGGCTGTACAAATTGGAGCGGTATGGCATTAAGGGCAAGTTGCTGCAATGCATAAAGGGATGGTTGAGTAGGAGATGGCAGAGAATGTAATAAATGAACACTGCTCTATGTGGACTAATGCTATTAGTCAACAAAGGAATCAATAGGTGATCACAGTATACTGATGTGGGATTTGCTTAAGGTACTCTGTACTTTTAAGTAACCGAACTCTGTACACTTTTATCACAGTGTACAGAGTTCGGTGCTGGGCTCATTGTTAATAAATGGACACTGCTCTACATGTAATAATGCTACTAGAGGAGTCTCCCATGGTTCGGTGCTGGGCTCATTGTTGTTTTGTGTATTTATCAATGATATCGAAGAAGGTATAACAGGCTTAATGTCCAAGTTTGCAGATGTTACAAAGGTTGGCAGGGTTGTTAATAGCAGTAAATACAGTATGCTACTGCAACAGGATATACAAAAGTTAGGCAGATGGGCTGAGAAGTGGCAACTAAAGTTTAATATTGACAAATGCAAAGTACTGAATATGGTTAGCAGTAACCCGAGAGAAATGTACCAACTGTGTGCTACTACACTCAAGGAGCTGGAGAATGAAAAAGACTTGGTGGGTAATCATGTAGTCAGATATGAAGACAGAGCAAGTCCTGGAGTTTTGTGAATGATAAATAGGAATTTTGCTAGCAGAGACAAGGAGGTGATTATCCCTTTATATAAGGCAATGGTCAAGCCACACTTTGATACTGCATACAGCTCTGGAGGTCTCATTTTAGGAAGGATGTAGAGTTTCTAGAACAAGTACAGAGAAGGGGTGCTCTTACCAAGAGAGGCTTAAGTTCTGCAAGCATCTGGAGACTAGGCACCTGCGAGGTGATCTGATTAAGGTTTATAAGGCTTTGAATGGTTTGAGCAGGCTCAATGCTGATGGGATACTTTCGCTTGCCCAGACTAAGAAACTGAGTCGGCATAGATTCTAATTGAGGAAAGACAGTGGAAGTTTGCCTTTAGCCAGCAAATAGCTGATTGCTGGAACAGACTTTTGTTGTGGAAGTTCATAGCGTAAATAAATTTACGGCTGAACTAGACAAACATATGGAGTGACTGGACGGGTGAAATGGGAAGGGGTTTTTTTTTTTTTTTTTTTTTGGTTGATGCTATATAAGCTTACTTTCTTGCATTATATGCCTCAACTAATGCTAAAGTCAGAGACTATTTGAAAAATTCAATTTAATATATTCTTCAATAGTTATAATGGGCTGAAAGCATGTCACATAAGAAGAGGAGGAGGCAGAAATATTATAGAAAGCATTTGCAATATCAGTAGGAGAGGATAAGTCCTGCCCATTACATTGTAGTATTGGAGAATGAAACAGTAGAAATTTCCCATTGAGTGTTTCAATTTTTTACAGATATTATGATTGTCAGTATTTTTAACATAGAGAATCCTGCTAAACCAGTGAAAGCAGTAGTTGAAATACATTTTTAATTTAGTAAATAGTAGCTTTAGGATAGCATATCAGGATGGCATATCCTTCGTCAGCTAAGTACACACACACACACATGGAAATGCAAAGAGAGCATAATAAAAAAAGGTTAGGAATGAAATAAACTAAAATAAACAGTGCATAACTTCAGATAACCTAAGTGACTCTGCGCACTCTGCAATCACAGTGCATTTCTGGTCAACTCAACGTGACCTTAATCCCAGCCGCGACAGCAAGTTGATTGACTAATCTCTTCACTACTATCACCACATGTGGTTAGAGTCCCTAAACATATCTAGCTATCGCAATGTTTTAAACTGCAATAGAGGTAATAAACTACACCTAATTTTGGAGTCTGTAGTGTTAAGGAATGACAAAAGCTGGCAGTCAGCCCGTATACGTGCCAAGTACCAACAACAATCGCTTGATTCAACGTACTAAATGATTCAGCACTCTCACGTTCACGTGAGCACTCTTTCAGTTATCTTAACACACACTGTTTATTTTAGATTATTTCATTCCTAACATTTTATGTTATGCTTGCATTTCTATGTGTATATGTACTTAGCTGACAAAGGGATACACTATGCTGAAACTCTAATTGAGGGGGATTTTAATTTCCCAGATATTGACTGGAATTTGGGGGCTGGTCACTCACACAGTAGCAAGGCTTTTGTGGATTTATTGGATGATTGTTTTCTACATCAGCATGTTCGGGAGGCAACTAGAGGGAGTAATACTCTTGATTTGATTATCAGTAGTGATTCTTCATGCATTAAGAATCTGCAGATAAATGAACCACTTGGTGGCAGTGATCACAGTGTGCTGAAGTGGGAGTTACTCAAAGAGGTAACTACCATTAGGGGTAAAGGGAAGGGGTATTGCTTTCGTAAAGGCGACTACAATGGACTGAGACAGTATTTAAATTCTATACAGTGGGATCAACTGATGATATTGCCAACAGCAAATTCAAAATGGGAAGCATTCAAAGAACTTATCGTGGAAGCTACTAGGCTTTACATACCAACTAAGAAATATTGTTCAAGGTTTAGGCCTAAATGGTTGTCAGATGAACTAATGAGGCATATGGCAGAGAAGAAAAATGCATGGGATACATACAAATTAACACGTGACACGGACGCCTATGATAGATACAAGTTGATCTGTAACCAAGTTACAAAGGAGGTTAGGCAGGCGAAGGCAGATTACGAGAGATCCTTGGCAAGGGATGCGAAGAAAAACAGCAAAGAGTTCTTTACTTATGTAAACTCTAGAAGGAAGGGGATGAATCAGATTGGTCCACTTGAGATCGATGGGTCAACTGTTGATGACCCTGCTCGGGTAGCTAACAAACTAAATGAATATTTTGCATCGACACTCACACATGAGGAGTTATTCAGCGAGGGGAATGCCAGAGGTGTATTCAACTCTAGCAGTAAGCTAGAGAATCTTGTAATAACTGAGAGCAAAGTGGAGGGGAGATTGTTGAAGATAAACACAAGAAAGGCACCTGGGTGGATGGGATCTATCCAGTTATATTAAAGGAGGCAGCAAAGGAGGTAAGCAAACCCTTAGCCATAATTATGAGAGCTTCCTTGGACTCAGGGGAGGTACCCATTGACTGGAGATGTGCAAATGTGACCCCAATTCACAAAGGGGGATCAAAGGCTGACACAAGTAATTATAGACCTGTGAGTTTAACTTCTGTTCCTGGAAAATTAATGGAGGCACTGGTGAAAGAAGCACTGCAGGATCATCTAGACAAGACTTCAGTTATAGCTAGGACACAGCATGGTTTTGTTAAGGGGAAGTCTTGCCTGACCAATTTGATTGGATACTATGATGCAGTCACAAAAGAACTGGATGCAGGGAATAACTTTGATATTATATACTTGGATCTTAGAAAGGCTTTTGATACTGTTGCACATGGAAGACTGCTGCACAAATTGGAGCAGTGTGGCATTGGAGGCAAGTTGCTGCTATGGATAAAGGGGTGGTTGAGGGGGAGAAGACAGAGAGTGGTAATCAATGGACACTGCTCATCGTGGACTAATGTTATTAGTGGAGTCCCTCAGGGTTCAGTATTGGGGCCTTTATTGTTTTCTGTATTTATAAATGATATTGATGGGTATATCAGGCTTAATGTCCAAGTTTGCAGACGATACGAAGGTTGGCAGGGTTGTCAAGGACACTACTGACACTATGCTGCTGCAACAGGATTTGGAAAGGTTGAGCAGATGGGCTTCGAGGTGGCAAATGAAGTTTAACATTGACAAATGTAAAGTACTACATATGGGAAACAGCAACCCCAGAGCAACGTATCAACTCTGTGGTACTACACTGACAGTGGTAGAGAATGAAAGGGACCTGGGGGTGGTGGTGCAGGCAGATATGAAGTTCTCTGAGCAGTGCAGACGAGCTGCAAGAGTAGCTCATGGTGTATTGTCAATGATATATAGGAATTTTTCTAGCAGGGATAAGGAGGTGATTATTCCCTTGTATAAGGCAATGGTCAGGCCACACCTAGAGTACTGTATACAGGCCTGGAGGCCTCATTTCAGGAAGGATGTAGAGCTGCTGGAACGAGTACAGAGAAGGGCAACTAGATTGGTGAATGGGACAAAGGGGTTCTCTTACGAAGAAAGGCTTAAGTTTTGCAAATTACAGTGTCTGGAAACTAGGCACCAGCGGGGTGATCTGATAGAGGTGTACAAAGCCTTGAATGGTTTGAGCATGCTCAATGCTGATGGGATTCTTCCTCTAGCTCAGAAAAATCACCTGAGAGGGCATAAATTCAAATTGAGGAAAGACAGATGTAGGATAGATGTGCGGAAATTTGCCTTTAGCCAGCGGGTGGTTGGTGGGTGGAACAGACTTCCATCCCTTGTCGTGGAAGTTGATAGCCTAAATAAGTTTAAGGCTCAGCTGGACAGGTATTTCGAACGAACAGAGGGGTGAAGTGGAAGTGGTTATTTTTATTTTTTTATGTTACTTTTTTTTTTTTTTTTTTGGCTGATGCTGCATAAGCTTGCTTTCTTGCATCAAATGCCTCTACTAATGCTAATGCTAATGCTAACTCCTATTTACCATATTAAAACTTATTTTAGCTACTGCTTTCACTGGTTTGGCTGTATTCTTTATGTTAAGTGATGGAATCAAGTGTCACAGGCCCATTCTCATTTATTTCTCAGTATTTTTGTTAATAGTTGAGGCAAAGTTAATCCAAGAGTCATGTTTTCCTTTTTTTTTTTTTTCTAATTTGTCATGCTTTGGCTCAGTTTTTGAAAACTCTGGCAACCTTTTGGCATTGATTAGAAAACTTCATATCTGACTGCTCAATTACCCCGAGGTCTCTTTTATTCTCCACTACCCCGAGTGTAACACCACCCAGGTGGTACATTTCTCTGCAATCCATATGCGGTACTTTGCATTAGTCAAACTTCAGTTGCCACTTCTGAGCCCACCTGCTCATCTTTTCCAGATCCTGTTGCAACAACATACTGTCATTACTGTTATTAACATCCTCCTATCCCTTGTATCATCCATAATCTTTGACATTAAGCTTGATATACTTTCATGAATATCATTGATAAATATATAAAACAACATGGGCGCAATATCAAACCCTTGGGGACACCACTAATAACATTAGTCCAAGAAGAGCAGTATCTATTCATTACCACTCCCTGTCCTTCCACTCAACCATCCTTTTATCCATTGCAGCAACTTACTCTTAATGCCATAATGCTCCAATTTGTATTGTAGTCTTCTAGGTGAAAAGTATCAAAAGCTTTCCTGAAATGTAAGTATATGATATTAAAATTATTTTTTGCATTCAGTTCCTTTGTGACCGCATCATAGTATTCAATCAAATTGGTCAGACAAGACTTCCCCTTAACAAACCCATGGTGTCTCTAAATTATTACTGCTGTCTTGTGTTGATGATCCTGCAATGCTTCTTTAACCAGTGACTCAATTATTTTTCCTGGAACAGAAGTCAAACTAACAGGTCCATAATTACTCGTGTCATCCTTTGATCCACCTTTGTGAATTGGAAATACATTTGCACATCTCCAGTCCATGGGGATTCCCCCTGAGTCTAAGGATTCTCTCATAATTATGGCTAAGGGTTTCCTTATTTCTTTTGCCACCTCCTATAATATAACTGGATAGATGCCATCTACCCCAGTGCCTTTCTTATGTTTAACTTCAACAATTTCTCCTGCACTTTGCTCTCAGTTATTACAAAATCATTGAACTCCCTATTAGAGTTTGATAAACATCTGGCCCCCCTCCTCCTTACGGGTAAAGGTAGATGCAAAATACTCATTTAGTTTGGCAGCTATCTAAGAATGATCATCTACAGTCAAAAACCATTGATATCAAGTGGACCAATCTAATTCATCCCCTTCCTTTTAGAGTTTATATAAGTAAAGAAGTCTTTGTTGTTATTCTTTACATTCTTTGCCAAAAGTTTATTGTTATCTGCCTTAGCTTGCCTCCTTTGTGACTTGATTACAGACTAGTTTATATATACTATAGGCTTCTGTGTTGCTTGATAATTTATATGCATCCCATACATTTTTCTTCTCTGCCACGAGTCTCATCAGTTCATCTGACCTCCACTTAGGCCTAAAACTAGAACAGCATTTCTTAGTTGGAACAAAAACCCTAGTAGCTTCCAAGTTTACTTCCTTGAATGCTTCCCATTTAGAATTTGCTGTTGGTAACACCATCAGTTGGTGTCACTGTATAGAAGTTAAGAAATCTCTGAGACGATTGTAGTCACCTTTATGAAAGCAAAAACTTTTCCTTTACCCCTGATGGTAGTTACATCTTTAAGTAAATCCACATCAGTACACTGTGATTACTGCCACCTAGTGGTTTCTTTTACTGTAAATTCTTTATTCATGAATAATCACTGCTGATAATCAGATCAAGAGTGTTACTCCTCTTCTGGTTGACTCTCTAACATGCTGCTGTAGAAAACAATCATCCAATAAATCCACAAAAGCTTTGCTAGTATGCGAGTGACCAACCCACAAGTTCCAGTCAATATCTGGGAAGTTAAAATCCCCCATTATAAGACACTCTTGATTTACTGGCCCACTCTATTTCTCTATATAATTGTTCATTGTACTCATCAGTGTCAATAGGCCTATAACAAACTCCTATCCTCATTTTTGCTTTCCCAGTGCTTATGTCAACTGGATGCACTTCCTTAGATTTTATGTTTTTCTTAGCTAACAACATAACCCCTCCTCCCTTCCTAGCCTGTCTGTCCTCTCTGTACACATTGTACTCCACAAATTCCAATTCTGCATTCCTTATATCTTTATGACACTATGTTTCTAATTTCCCAATGCCTTTGATTTCTTGATCACCTGCCTTTGATTTCTTGACCGACCAGAACTTCAAATTCATCAAATTTATTTAATATACTCCTAGCATTGGTGTACATGCACCTGTTCTCACTCTTAGTTACTCTAACATCGCCCATGTATTTGCTTGTAGTAGTAGTATTATGTGATGCAAGAAAGCAAGTGTATGAGCTTATGCAGCATCAGCCCAAAAAAAAAAAAAAAAAAAAAAAAAAAAAATTTACAAAACAAATCCCACCAAATGTTTGTCCAGTTGCTCCTTAAATTTATTTAACCTATCAACTTCCACAATAACAGATGGGAATTTCATGACTCCCAGCAGTTCCTGAAATCCCCAGCAACTTGCTTTCCAGACTGCTGCTTTTTCCAATAGAAGCAGTGCAATAATCATTTCCACCACTGCCTATGGCTACTGTTAATTTATTAGTCTGTGTTTTCCCCCCAAAGCTAGCAGTTTTCCGACCCATCTAACATTTCTTCGATAGCATCAGCAAATATCTTTGCACGTATAAATAGACGCAACAGTTTATGGTATGCCCATTGCCATTTGAACTGCTACAACTTCTAAGAGGTTTGTAGCTGAAGATGTCTTGATGGTATGTTAGTTTTGACAAGAATAGCTATCCCTCCATGAGGAGAAGAGCCAGAATCCTTGTCTTTCCTAAACATAGTACAGTTTTTGAATTTGAGATAAACTTTTGGTTATAAAAATGTTTCTTTTCTTTTCTTTTTTTTTTTTTTTGGTAGTTGTTGGCGCATCAGCTTCTATGGCCCTAATGTACCTCCCAAGGTTTTTTGCAGTACTTTGATCCAAGCCCGAGGCGGGATTCGAACCCTCGACTTTTGGGTTGCTAGGCAGGCACTTTACCCACCCGGTTGGCTAAAAATGTTTCCTGAAAGCATATGCCTACTGCGTTAGTTTGTATGAGTAAATCACTCAGGTCATCTATATTACTATGTAAATCCTCTGCAGTTCAATTGTAGGAATTTGTTCACTAGTTTGGCTTATTTCAGGAAGATTGATCTGACTGTTTTTTCTGAGAAAGCTTCTGTCTGCTTAGTTTTGATTTTTCATTTCTGGGAAATGATTGGGCATCCTGTATCCATGATATCATTAGCACGTAACTCTAGTTCCTTTGACTGATCCTCCATTTCCATGTTGTTATTGTATGGTTTCACTTTCTTCTGTTTTTCAACAGTAGAAGATTTTGTTGTTTCGGGCGAGGTTGAAATAGCATCAGTTGGGATACTGATTGGCGTGTTGCTGGTTTTATTGACTGTAGATTTCTTATTGCATGTTAGCACAGTTTTAGCCCAGGTAACAAAGCAAATGTTTGGTTCTATGGAGACATCTGTTTGAGTTGCAGTGACCGGCTGTATTTAGTGCCCGATGCATATGATCGGCTAGGCATTGTTAGCAGTATTATCTTCCTTGCTTCAGGGTATGTGACCTTATGCTCCACATTTCTTGATTTTTTTTTGTCTGTTTTCCAAAGGTCACATGCTTTAGAAAATATGGCTTCCTTTACGTTTGGGCATGCAGGAGTGGAAACTGTACAGTCTCCTTGGAGCCATAAATGGGACACACAGCACTGCCTCAGCATGCCATCTGAGAATGGCCGTAATTCTGGCACTTAAAGCAGAGAATGGGATTCAGGATGTAAGGTCGATGCAGCTTAAGTAATCTGCTTTAACAGAAGATGGGAGATTTGGAGTACTGAATGTCAAAATGATGGACCTGGTTGGAAGTAGGTTGCCATCTTTTTTGGTCATAATTCTCCGTTCATGTGTCACTTTCTGATCACTAAGTTCTTGCATTATTTCTTCTTCTGAGACAATTAATAAGTCCCATTCACTGATGATGCCTTTAGAGGTGTTCAGTGTGTTATCAGGAATACTGTCACTGGAATACTGTTAAATGTTGTTAATTTTATCAATTTTTCAAGTAGCACAAATAATGTTAAACCCTTTTCTAGATACATGAGAAAGGGTGCTGCTTTTTATTTTTTCAATGTGAAGGGTGTGTTGAGCAGTTAGTATTAGTAGTTACAAATGATGCAAGAAAGCAAAATTAAAAGGCATCGTCAAAAAAAAAAATCTCATTTCACCTATCCATCATCTCCAATAGTTCATATAGTTCTTCCTTGATATTCAAATTATCCACTTCGACAACAACAACAGATGGAAGATTGTTCTAGTAATCAACCACCATTACTAGAACAATCTGAAGGGACACTTTCACATATCTATATACTCATTCCAGCAGTTCTACATCATTCCTAAAATGAGGCCTCTAGACTTATATATAGTACTCAAGATGTGGCTTGACCACTACCTTATACAATGGGATAATCACCTCCATATCCATGCTAACAAAATTTCTGAATATCATAAAAAACTCCATGAGCTGTCCTAGCAGCCTGTCTGCACTGCTCAGAGAACTTCAAATCTGACTGCACAACTCTCCCCCCACATTAAGTCATTTTCATTTTCCACTTCCCTAAGTGTAATACTACACAGTTGGTATGTTACTCTGGATTACAGCTACCCATATATAGTACCGGGTTTTTCCGTTAAGAGGCCCATGGGCTTGTATTTGGTTTTTGCATTTTTAAGGTTGTCATATTGTCCATAAATAGAAGCCCATGGGCTTCTTAACAGAAACAGGTTTATTTTGAAATAATATTTAATTAATGAAAGGCTATTTTTATTTTAAATAATATTTATTTGATTAATGAAAGGTTATTTTTATTTTAAATATTGCAACAATAGAACAGTATGAAATTAAAAATTATTCTTATTATCTTAAAAAAATATAAATATATAAGACAAAAAATAATTACAAGAAGAGAATTATTTATATTAGTAATTTTCATTCAGAACCTGTTGTATCAGAGCAATCCGAGTTGTCCATGATGAGTTATTTTACGTGATCTAATCCGATGTCTCCTGGTCCATCCAAATAAGAACTTGTTGCTTACTTTAAAAGCAGGTGGCATTTTAAGGCCAAATTCTGGTGAGAAAATATAGTTTCGCAATGTGTTATAGGTAACTGATCGGTGGTTATTTCGTTTCTTTTTGAAAAAGGAACGTAAATTAGTTTTTTCTCAATTTTGGGATAAAACGGCTTCCTTCCTGTGCCCTCAAGATGTTTGTGTTTACATTTTTTAACCAGCTTCAGTAATTCTGCTTCTTGTTGCAACCAACGGTGAAGATTTTTCCTGTCAATGCCTGTTTGTTGCGATATCGAATTTTGACTTTCCCCCGCTTTTAAATGTGTCACAAACCGTAGTTTTTCCTGGATAGTATACGATTTTCGTTTACTAGACTTTTTATTTTCCATTTTTAGGGTTAAATATTCTGACAACGAGTAAAGCCGCACAGTTCACATCTATTGCAATGACATCTCGGGCATGCGCAGAACGCCAATATACGGTACGTTAAGAGAAAGCGCATCATTATTTGTCCCCAATAAAAGCCCATGGGCTTCTATTTGGAAAACAAAATCCTAATATAGGCCCAGGTGGGTCTCTTAACGGAAAAACCCAGTACCTTCCAATTGTTAAACTTCAACTTTCATTTCTCAGCCCATCTGCCTAAATTTTCTAGATCTTAATGCAGCAACATACTTTCATTACTTAGATTGTAATGCAAGGTAGTTATGCATCTTTGACAAGACCACAGTAGAAACAAAGCAGGCTACACTGCTCTGCACACATGAAGGCCACCATAGTTCCCCAAACCTCACCTCCCCCCAGTATGCTCCTAGCCTCTACACTACTTTCTTGCTCAGAGTGCATAGTTCCATGAACGCAAAACTATGTCAACTAGGACTCACCCAGGACCTCAAATGTACCTGTGGAGCTAAAGAGGAATAGGCACTATATGACTGTCCCAACTACCATCCCCACATATATACACTAATGCCATTAACCACCCTGCCACATCTGCAAACTTAGATATTAAGCCTGATATGCCTTCATCAATATCATTAATAAATACAGAAAACAATGGGCCCAGCACCAAACTCTGTTGAACTCCACTAATAACATTAGTCCATGGAGAGCAGTGCCCACTGACTGCTATTCTGTCTTCTCCCCCTCGACCATCCCTTTATCTTTATTCATTAGCAGTAACTTTCCCTTAATGCCACATTGCTCCAATTTGTACAGAAATCTTTTATGTGCAAGAGTATTAAATGCTTTCCTGATATCCAAGTATATAATATCAAAATTATATTTTGTGTCCAATTCCTTTGCTACTGCATCAGAGTATCCAGTCAAACAGGTCAGGCAAAATCTCTCCTTATTGAATCCATGCTGTAACTGCTCCTGCTAGATGGTCCTGCACTACTGCATTTATCCAGTGATTCCATTATTTTTCCTGGAACAGAAGTCAAGCTAAAAGGTCTGTAGTTACTCATACTATTTTATCTCCTGTTTGTGAATTGGGGATACATTTACACATATACAGTCCACACGGAGCACCTCCCCTGAATCTAAGGACCAGATGGGATGAGACCACCAAAGGGAGAGTTAACAGGAGGTTCCTTCTTCAGGGCATGGTGGTTCCCTGAATGCAAAGCTATGTGAACTAGGGCTCACCCAGGACCTTAAATGGAACTATGGAGCTAATGAGGACTGAGTACTATATGACTGTCACAACTACCATCCCCAGATATGTATACTAATGTCAAAGATAGGACCAATAAATCAGGGAGATGATTTATCTCTGAGGAAACACACTATATGGCCTTCTGTGACTTTGCTCAAATATCACAATCACAACTACATGGACCATGAAAATTCCCAATAAAAACAAACCTAAATAAGACTGATCTGACTGAAATGTGTTTCCCACCCAGACAGAATATCTATGATTGCAATTGTATATATGTTAAATGTGAGTGTATGTAAATCACTAAGCAAAATATGTATGATGTATAACATGTTTTGGGTACACGAAGGTTAGTTTTCTCTGGCTACGTTCCACTGAACTTGGCTATGGGCATAGACATGCATGTGTGAAATATGGTCAAAAGTTAGGATGTTTTAGCATTAGTAGAGGCATATGATGCAAGAAAGCAAGCTTATTCAGCATCAGCCAAAAAAAAAAAAAAAAAAAAAAAAACCCACTTGCATTTCATCCCCCCATTCGTTCTAAATACCTGTCCAGCTCAGCCTTAAATTTATTTAGGCTATCAACTTCCACAACAAGAGATGGAAGTCTGTTCTATCAACCAACTACCTGCTGGCTAAAGGCAAACTTCCGCACATCTATCCTATATCTGTCTTTCCTCAATTTGAATTTATGCCCTCTCAGGTGATTCTTCCGAGGAGGAGGAGGAAGAATCCCATCACCATTGAGCATGCTCAAACCATTCAAGGCTTTATACACCTCAATCAGATCACCTTGCAGGTGCCTAGTCTCCAGACAATGTAATTTGCACAACTTGAGCCTTTCTTCGTAAGAGCAACCTCTTTGTTCCATTCACTAATCTTGCTGCCTTCTCTGTACTCATTCCAGCAGCTCTACATCGTTCTTGAAATGAGGCCTCCAGACCTGTATACAGTACTCAAGGTGTGCCCTGACCATTGCCCTTATACAAGTGGATAATCACCTCCTTATCTCTGCTAGAAATTTTCCTGTATATCATTGACAAGACACCATGAGTTACTCTTGCAGACCATCTGCACTGCTCAGAAAACTTCATATCTGCCTGCACAATTACCCCCAGGTCCTTTTTCTTCTCTACCACTGTCTACCACAGAGTTGATACATTACTCTGGGGGTAACTCTAGCAGCTGTATCCCATATGCAGTACTTTACATTTGTCAATGTTAAACTTCATTTGTCACCTCTCAGCCCATTTACCCAACTTTTCTACTTTTCTAGATCCTGTTGCAGCAGTGTACTGTCAGTAGTGCCCTTAACAACCCTGCCAACCTTTGTATCGTCTGCAAACTTGGACATTAAGCTTGATATACCATCATCAATATCATTTATAAATACAGAAAACAACAACTGAACCCTGAGGGACTCCACTAATAACATTAGTCCATGATGAGCAGTGTCCATTGATTACCACTCACTGTCTTCTCCCCTTAACCATCCCTTTATCCATAGCAGCAATTTGCCTCCAATGCCACACTGCTCCAATTTGTTCAGCAGTCTTCCATGTGCAACAGTATCAAAAGCCTTTCTAAGATCCAAATAAATAATATCAAAGTTATTCCCTGCATCCAGTTCCTTTGTGACCACATCATAGTATCCAATCAAGTTTGTCAGGCAAGACTTTCCCTTAACAAAACCATGCTGTGTCCGAGCTATAACTGAAGTCTTGTCTATATGATCCTACAATGCTTCTTTAACCAGTGCCTCCATTAATTTTCCTGGAACAGAAGTTAAACTAACAGGTCTATAATTGCTTGTGTTGCCCTTTGATCCTCCTTTGTGAATTGGGGTCACATTTGCACATCTCCAGTCCTTGGGTACCTCCCCTGAGTCCAAAGAAGCTCTCATAATTATGGCTGTTTGATTACTTCCTTTGCTGCCTCCTTTAATATAACTGGATAGATCCCATCCACTCCGGGTGCCTTTTTTTATGTTTATCCTCAACAATTTTTCCTCCACTTTGCTCCCAGTTATTTCAAGATTCTGTAGCTTACTGCTAGAGTTGAATACACCTCTGGCATTCCCCTTGCTGAATAACTCCTCATGTGTGAATGTCAATGCAAAATATTCATTTAGTTTGTTAGCTACCTGAGCAGGATCATCAACAGTTGACCCATCAATATCAAGTGGACCAATCTGATTCATCCCTTTCTTTCTAGAGTTTACATAGGTAAAGAACTCTTTTCTGTTTTTCTTTGCATCCTTTGCCAAGGATTTCTCATAATCTGCCTTTGCCTGACTAATCTTCCTTGTGACTTGGTTACAGACCAGCTTATATCTATCGTAGGCTTCCATGTCACCCATTAATTTATGTGTACCCCATGCATTTTTCTTCTCTGCCATATGTCTCATTAGTTCATCTGACATCGATTTAGGCCTAAACCTTGAACAATATTTCATAGTTGGTATGTAAAGCCTAGTAGCCTCCAAGATAAATTCTTTGAATGCTTCTATGCTTGGTTAGAGCTCTCACTCACATCTGCACTGCTGGATGTGAGTGAGAGCTTGAAAATGCAAGAGAGAGAATGGCAAAGTCCACTGGTAGCTCTTTATTATGGCTGCCATGGCAGAAACAAGCTTGTGAATGAATACACAAGAATGTCCATTCAGCTGGAGCTGTCTATCACGGCCATTCTGGTAGGGGCAAGTAAGTGAGAAATGCAAGGGACAAACAAATGCCCTTGTTTAGCTAGAGCTCTCTGTCATGTCTGCCATGACAAACTAGCCTAATAAAACAGTAAGAACATATGAATGTATGTGTACCCCTTTGCTGAATGAATGAATGTGATTGACTGCAATAATTTGTATATGGGTACATATTCCTAATATATGTGAGTGAATGTTATCTGGGAGGGAGTGTAAGTACACTTAATCTTAAAAAAAAAAAAAATGTTCCCTGCCCCCATATTCAGAGTGCTTTGTCAAATGAATGTGCACTCTGAATGTATATCAAAAAAAAAAAAAAAATTAAATTAAATTCTGCAGGTTAAGATGTTCCTAAAATGTAGTATAAGTGGATAGTCACGTGTGTAAACTATTCAAATGACCAAATAAATGCCCATGATTTACATAAAAAAAAAAACAAAAGGTGCATGGGAAACAAATAACATGTTTGTATTTAGGGTCCTTTTTTAGGATACAGTCCTGTCTGAGTGCAAGGTGATGATTGGAAAAAAGATAAATGTGAGAAAGGAAGTCATTGTAAATGTCAAATTTCTGTGTTCTTCTTAATATGTGGCAGACACAAAAACGTGTTCTGTGTATTTGTTTGCATGATAGGTGAGTGAATGGGTAATATACATGTGATGTGTGTATAATGTCTGTTCTGACAGTTAGCCCCCCACCTTGATTTCCGCAATGGGATGACCAAATTTTTTTTTTTTTTTTCGTTATATATATACTTGTCTATGGTGGCACCCAGACTAACGTCCATCTCCACCAGTATATTCTGTGTTCAAGTATTCTACTAATGGGCTTGTAGTGTAAAGTGTGTGTAATATGTTATAAGAAAAAAAAACAGGCCTCTCTGCCAGCAGAGAGCAGGCACCACCTAAGTATCTGTTATCTGGCGCCTTTCCCTAGCACGTGAAGCCCGGTCATGGGTCTCCTTCACTGTCTGTGCTGTTTGCACTAACACCCCGCACCCATCGGAGGTAGTGTAATACCAGTAGGTGCCAACAATTCCACTACCAGGCTGCCCATACCTGGAAGCCTAACCCATAACCCCCAACCCATAAGGTAAGTCCCACATCAGTTTTCTTTCTGATGCCTGCAAACAAAAAAAAAAAAAAAAAAAAGAAAGAAAAAAATCAACTCAAATGAGTTTGAAATTGGAGAAAAAAATAAATAAAATAATAATAAAATAAATAAAAAAATATATTTTTTATTTATAAAAAAATAAATATAAAAAATAATAAATAACATATAAAAATAAATAATAATAAAATAAATACAGAAATAAATAAAGAAAGAAAAAAATTAATTAATAAAAAAAACATAACCTGCAAGAATTTAAATTCCGTATCAGTTTTCTTTCTGATGCCTGCAAAAGCAATTGAAGAGGGGAAAAAAAAATCCTCCAGCAAAGTTGCAAAGACAAAAAAAAAAAAAAAAAAGTGTATAATTCTAATCTGTATTAACCAGTACAGATAGCTGTTTCCTTTTTTTAAATACATTTCTACAAAATTCCTGGAGTACTGAAAAATTCTCTGAACTTTGTACCCATTGAGCTTCAGTTCCTCGATTAAAATCTGGTTTAACTGATCTTAAATTATGCCTAAATTCCTCATAAAGAGGACAATCATAAAAAATGTGTTCCCATGTTTCAGGTAATCTACATATACAGAAAGGATCCTCCTCCAAACCTAAGACACATAACTTATATTTAAGCGAACCATGCCCTGTGATTATATGAGGCTTCCAAGCAGGGAAAGAACCATTTATTATGTTTATTTCCAATATTAAAACATACATAAGGAATAAAAAGCCTAGTTACAGCACCAGTCATGCTGGTGCTCCAACGTTCTTGCCATATTCCTGTTAATTTCAATAAAATATTTTTTTCCCTCTCTCTTCCGATCAATCAAAATATTATTCATAATTCCCATGATTGTAACTTGTCTGCCTTTCCTTAAAAAGTAACTAAAAGCTCTAAATACAATATACAAATCCAAGGGGAGTGCCCCAGCAAGCATCTGAAGGGCATTAGTCGACTGTCTTACACAATCTGAAAGTTGTTAATAACATAATATGCTGTAATGGATTCAGCTTATTTTTAAACTTGACATTGCTTACATGCTTAAACCAGACATTGCTTACACACTTAGAGGCAGCGTAAGCAACAATGGGTAAAAAAATAGCCTTATAGTAAAGACTGAGGACCTTTTTACCAAGCCCTCAGTCTTTCCTGGTAATCCGGATTACAGAGGCTGTGTATTTTTTTTACTTTACTAAAGTATTCCAAGTGGGGTGTAAAAAATAAATTGTCATCCAACAAAATCCCTAAGTATTTGACCTGAGACACCAAAGGTACCTGTTTACTATTAATAATTAATCGGGGTGATCTCCTGTAGTCCAGTTTACCTTTCAATAACATCATTCTGAGTTTATTATTCATAGTCCAATTCATCAGGCTACCGACTACCCCTGCTAGTTTACCTTCAATTACTCGTCTGGAATTCACCTGCACACAGCACCAGGTCATCAACATATGCCACCTTGTGCCAATCCACACAGTCTTGTTCTAACCAAGTGTTAAGGACCAGATACCAAAAAATTGGTCCCAACACCGAACCCTGGGGGCACCCTCGATTAATTCCTCTCTCAAATTCCAAATGTTGAGAACTAACTATAATTCTTCTATCTGAGAAATAATTGCTGATTATCCTAAACAACAAATCAGGACAATTCAAAGCCCCTTCAAAATCTATGTCCTAGTATGTCCTAGCCCCTTCAAAAAAGAGGGCTAGGACATACTTAAAATTAGAACAAGTAGCAAAATCTACAAGATCATGAATAGTATCCTCTGTGGAACATTTCTTTTTAAATCCGTATTGACAGGGAAAATCCGATTTCATTGTACAAAATAAAATTTCAAGTCTTATTAGTAATAACCATTCAAAAATCTTCCCTAGGTTTGCAAGCAACGATATAGGCCTATAACCTCTCGGATCAGTTAATGGTTTCCCTGGTTTACGAAGCACCTCCAATTGGGCTGTCTTCCAAGACCTTGAATATATACCCTGAAGGTAACATTTATTAAACATATCGAACGTTATCTCAGGAAACAGCTCAACAAATTTAACAATACTATTATTTTCAATTCTATCAAGACCAGGTGCTTTGTTTACATTTAACTTAGAACATACCATCCTAAGTTCAGTAATACTGAATAATTCAATATCATGACCACCAATATAATTTATATTCTCTTCTCTAACCTTATCCTGCATAACGGTGTCCTCAATAACACAGTCAACCAGAAACAATCTATCAGTTATTTTTGTGATAGTGGAAAGCCAATCAAAAGATTCCTTATTGTCAGAAACAACTGTACTAATTAAATTATTAATATTCAGTTTGTTTCTTATGAGTTTAAAAAGAAGTCCCCAGGGTTCATTATTCCCAACCATGTAAACCAAATTCTTTCAAGCTTCAAATTTATGATTATAAATAGCTTTATCATACTGCTTTTTCTTAATTTTGTACAACTCCTTATACACAAATGCCTCACTAAGACTCCATCCCCTGTGTCTTTGATACCTTTTCCTCAGATAAAATCCTTCTTTTTTTAGCGCTGTCAACTCAGCAGACCACCGAGGAACCTCATGTATTAACTCTCTCTTTTTCTTAGTAGCAAAATGTAAAACATTATAAAGTGTTGTCTGTACATAAAAAGCATATTCAACTGCATTTAATGCAGATAACCCTTTTGTAACAATATCTGAAAAAAAGTTTGACAAGCTAAACCCAAATTTTCTCCAACTGATCCTTTTATAATTAATATTGTCTTGCACTACAGGTTCATTTAAAGTTCCATCTACCAAACTTAAGCTAAACGCAATTGATCTGTGATCACTACTAGTGTGCTCTGTATATACATCCCAGCAGCAGATCCTTGTATTCAACTGTTGAGTTATTGTTGTTAAGGGCGCGTCCGTAGCCAGGTGGGAAGGAGCAGCAGTGTATAGCTTCTTGATTAGACCGGGGTTCGAGCCCATCACCACCAAATATGGAGGATGCGGAAAGGTCAGGGAATGACCACTGCATATTCCCGGAGCAATATGGCCTTAGTTGCTAATGCTCCTAAAAACCAAACAACAACAACATAACAACATACTGTTGTTAAATCAATGTTAGAACTTCCATGGGTGTTATCGAAATTATATGGCTTATTTGGTGAATTTAACACATTTAAATTATGGCACAATAAAAACTCCTCTACCTGTACACCTCTGCTATCAACATAATTACTATGCCACAATCTAGATTTAGCATTTGAATCCATAGCTATAATCAAATTACTGCCAGCAACAAAAGCCATCAATTTTTCTAAATACTGGATAGAAGGATCAAAACTCACTGCAGGGTGGGGGGACAATAAAGAGACACCAGATAAAATGATACTACCATAGCATTAATATGAATACATATAGCATACTGTGTACATAAACTATAAATGACTGTTACATTTAATTTATTATTAAAAATAACTATAGCTGTCTTTGGTTTAATGTTCTGGGCATGTATTACTTTAGTAGTACCTTTACAGGAAAACCTGTAATTTTCCTATAATCCTAAAGGAATCTGGAAAAGTTCCTACATAAGGTTCTTGAAGACACAAAATATCATACCCTTTCTCTATCATAACAACCTTAGCCTCATCCATAACACTTTTTGATCTCTGCTTATTTAACTGCATGATCTGTATGAACCCCACATTAATTAACCCTGCTACATTATTATTAGTAGAGCTATTATTCATTACAGATGCACGTACTGGCAATATCTAAAGCTCTAAGATACTCAGGACATTTAGAGTCTCTTGTAGAATGTTCACAGTCTTTACCCCTCCTTTAACAATTAACGCATTTAGGAGGTTGATCTTTGAGCTGGCAATCTCTAAAAATATGTCCTCCTTGTGCACAATGTCCACAACTTACAGATTTGTGTGTACAATGAACAGATGAATGCCCATAACCAAGACATTTAAAACACTTATTTACAACAATAAAGTTTCTGAACTAATGAGAAATATAGCCTATAAAAATTCTGTCAGATTCAAATAAAGACTTATGCATCTGTGAAGTTAAGCTTATAACCCAATTAGTTACCCGTGATTTTAAGCCAGTATTAAATCTGAAAAAAAAAACACCTTTTTTTACTTCTTGCTCAGTAAAACCAGCCTTTTAAATTTTTACAGTACACATCCTTCAAAATTTCTTCCTTGGTAACATCATAAGTCAGGACTGTCAGATTGGCTAACTTGACATTATCATACTTTACTATAAAAGTTAACTTTTAACTTTTATATCCCTAAAATCCTGTTTTAGAGTATTTACCACTCTTTAACTTCCTGGCTTGTACTGTACGTGTTTTCATTCTCCGCTCTCAATATCAAGGCAATGCCCTGGGGGGCTTCCTTTTGGGATGACCAAACAGGAAGCTCCCCCAGGTTGCCACCATGCTTTCCACTTTGGTGGCATGCAGCATGGTGTGGGATGGAATGCTGGGATCTGCAGCTGGTCTGGCCAGGGTGGGATTTATTTCAATATACCATTAACTACAGCAGGAATCTCCCCACCACAAGGGCAATTTTTTTAATTTATTTCTTCCTAAACCTTCTACCAAACCTTGCCACCTCCCATCCCTACTTTTTATCCTGTGGGCCTTGCCACCCTAAACTTTCTCTTTCCTTAGTCCCCCTGTGGAGGATGAGCTACCCCCTCCCCCAGGTGGTCCCTCTGTTCTCTTAATTTCCTATTTACAGGTGGATATTTACTACTATTCACCTCCTGAACTATCACCCCTGCACTCCTTTACCAATAAAAACTTCCAGAGATTTTTTTTTTGCTTTTGTTTTAGGGCACTATCCCTGGTAAGAACAGGCAATGCCAGGGTTTGTCCCAACCAGAGACTTTACCTACACCCTATGCCCAACCTAACTCCTTGTGATAAAGGATAGAGTGGGGGGGGGGATTTTTGTCCATCCCAGCTAAGAAGGCAGAGGAATAACAGACCAACACACCCCAATACTATACTATCCAGACCACACAATAAACGCTCTCTGGCCTTTACAGAGTTTTGTACTGTGACAAAGAGTATACCACATGGATTTGGGGGAGACTCCTAGTGCTGCATGTTATGTAACACTATGTCCTTTCTGTATATACTGTACTCCCCACAAGTCTGCATTTGATGACTTGACCAGCACTTCAAATTGATTAAACTTGCATATGCTCCTAGCACTGGAGCTAGGAGTATATGTAAGTATATATGCACCTGTTCTTACTCTTAGTTACCCTGACACAGCCCATGTATTTCCTTGTTCCAAGATGATCATCAGCAGGCCTTGAAATGCTTGGTCCCAGGTTGCTGCAAGTTTCAATAGAAGCAGTGCAAGAAATCACTTTCACCTCTACCTGCAGCTATTGTTAATCTAATAGTCTGTGTATCACCCCCTACAAGCTAGCAGTTTTCCAACCCATCTAAAGCACTCTCAATATGATCAGCAAATATATTCTTGTACCCTTTCTATTTAAGTGTATCTCATTCCTGCAGAACCAGTCTCTCCTATCAACAAGTGCAAACTACACTGAGAAAAATTCTACCAGATGAGTCTTGCACAATTTATCCAGGACTGAATTGATTAATAAGTTTCTCATCATGTACTCACTCTTATCGTGTCCGGAGAGAACTGCAGACACTTTCGGCGCCTCTGCAGCCAGGTGGGCAGGAGCAGCAGTGCTTGCACACACTGCTTGATTAGACAGGGGTTCGAGACTGTGCCCACCAAATATGAAGGATGCGGGAAGGTCAGGGAATGATCACCGCATATCCCTCCCGGAGAAATATGGCCTTAGTTGCTAATGCTCCTAAAAACCAAATAACAAACAGCAGACACTTTCATTTTTAACCCTAACTCGACTTTTTCTCAACATTATCCTGTACTTGTTAAGTCCACAGATCTCTTACTTTTAATGTTATTAGTGCCAACATGTATAACAATATCACCTTTTGTGTCATAAAAGAATATCGACTCTACAACATCAACTTTTGCACCTAGCACACAAACCTGGTCCTATTCCGCCTATCTATCAAGCCCCCCTCTAAGAAGAAATTTAAAGCATGTTTATTTTTCTCTTTTAGGGTCAGGAACTCTGGGAGAAAGAAGTTATTGCAGAGATTATTGCCAATGTTTCCCATTCAGTATTTGCAGCTGGATTTAACATTTACATTATGCTCTAGGATTACTGAAGGATATGATGAATATTTTTCCTTCATTCTCAGGATCTTAACTCAGACTACTTTTGAGCTAGTAGACTGGGTTATTGACAAAGTAAAACAGATCCAAGGTTCCTTTTTGCTGTAATATATGTATGTTTAATAAGTATGAAATTTTCTGCAGTTTGATATCATGAAAATATCTGTCAACACCTTGTTTTGAGCTTTTTTTACTGTTGTGGACTCTGCATTCTACCAAGATATTTGAAATGGCATAGAGCTATAGACCTTTTGGGATACTTGGAACTGCTGCTTAAACATATTTTCATTTACATTACAAAAAGGACACCAATGACAGGCTGCTGTGCCTGATTGACAGGCATCAGGACGCTAATGACATGCTCCTGACTCTTGCATTATAATACTATGCCAGTTTTTCAAATGTATATAGTCAACCTTTTAAAACTTCCATATTGTAGTATTCCTGCTGCTGACATCCTTTTCTCAGTCACAATAGATATCATGGGTAAACGATTGCTCCCATAGGGACTGTCTTCAACTTTCCATTTATTACCTGGGATGCCAACATGACCAGGTATCCAGCAGAAGGTAACCTTCTGATTGACTGTTTGATAGTAAAATAACTTAGATTGGATCTCTTTAAGAATGGGGTGAGAGGGAGAAAATGTAGGTTGAATGGCAATGACTACACTTAAGGAGTCTGTATATATCAAAGATTCCTTGATATGGTAGTGGGTTGTATTATCTAGAGCCAGTTTTATTGCAAATAATTCTGCAATATAGATACTGCATTCAACAGAAAGAGACACAGCCACTGAGAAGGTGGAAGAAACTGCTGCAGCACCTACTGCTGTATCTGTTTTGGAGCCATCGGTAAAGATATGTACTTTTTCAGAGTTTTCCAAGGAATGCGATTTATGGAGCTGTTGAAAATTTGTATTAGCCAAGGAGTTCTTCCCCCCATCTTAAAAAGAAATTGTCACAGAGAGGTACGAATTCAGTTCAGGGAGGTTCAGGAATACCAAGGTCTTGGAAAACATTCTGAAAATTAATGTTCCAACTGATCATGAGCTCTTGCAGTCAAAGCCCTGCGGGGTGATTCTCATTAGGTTTATTGTGATATAGCATGGTGTATTGAGGGTTAAACAAGTGCTGCCAGCTAGGATGTGATGGAATACTCTTAATATTTAGTGCATAGTTACACAATAAGGATTTTTTCCTTAGATGCAGTGGAGGTTCATTTGCTTCAATATAGAGACTATGGACCGGAGATGTTCTGAAAGCTCCCACAGCTGTCCTAAGGGCACTATGCTGTATGGTGTTCAGACGTAATTGTGAACTTTTCCTAGCAGAGTCATAGACAGGTGACCCATAATCTAGGCGTGATCTTATTAAAGATTAAAGCTCTATAGACTATAGAGCTTTAATCTTTAAGTGTGTAGTGATGGTGTGTAGTGATGGTGTATCACTACACACCATCAGGCATCTCTCATATTGTGAAGTTATACTTCATAATTGGCTTGTCACTATTACAACACCAGGGTACCTGCCCACTCACCGAAGAGAAGCCAACAAACTTTGAAACAGTGCCGTCTGGGTGGTGGTATCCGTTGAGAATAAATAACAGTCTTCTCCACTGGTGAAGTGTTATTTATTCGAGGTAGTACAATACCATGGCAACTCATTGTGAAGGCATGGTCACAATATGAGATATAACTAAAACGATGCCAATTTAATTAATTAATTTAACTACTCTGGTAGATAGCTATGTTAAAATGATGCACTAACCTACATGTTAAAACTCTATAGAGATGAAGGAGAGAGTTTCTGTCAGCACCCCAGGACATAGCAGAGACAGCTATTACGATGTTCAGTTTTTTACGACATGTAGTTCGAAGGTAAGATATATGGGAAGCAAATTTAAGTTTAGTATCGAAAAATAATCCCAACAGACGAAAATTGTTGGTGATAGGAATCAGGCTGTTTTTTAAAAATATTTCTGGATCCGGATGTAGTTGGCGTTTCTTACAAAAATGAATTGCAGTTGATTTTTTTTCTGCTAAAGAATAACCATTCCGTAGTGTCCATGATTCTATTTTAGCTATGGAAATTTGAAGTTGTCTTTCAATGGTGTTCATAGTTTGGGATTGACAAGAGATAATAAGGTCATAGGCAAACATGTACGATTCTACTGTATTTGGTACTTTCCATGTCATATTTGTAATTCTTACTGCAAATAATGTTGGACTGAGAATGAACCCCTGCGGTACACCCTCCTCTTGTTCAAATGATTTAGATAAATTGTTCATATACCTAAGCAACAGAATGTTTACCTGAAACATTGTTGCGTAGAAAGTTTTGAATAAATTGAGGTAACTGACCTCTCAAGCCGAAAGAATGGAGATCTTTAATTATGCCATATTGCCAGGTGGTATCGAAGGCTTTCTCAATATCGAGATTAATCATGACTAGATGTTCTCTCCTTATGAAGGCATTTCGGATGTTTGCCTCTGCTTTTATCATCACATCTAGCATTGACCGGTTCTTTCAAAATCCATACTGGCTGCTGTTTAGTAAGTTGTTTGCTTCCAGGAACCACATTAGCTGCTTGTCGACCATTTTTTCCAAGACTTTTTCTAAACAGCTAGTCAGTGAAATCGGCCTGTAGTTATCCGGAAAGGTACGATCCTTTCCTGGCTTCGGGAAGGCTAGAACAATTGAGTGACACCAGGAGAGTGGGTAGGTATTTTCTAAGAAAATACGGTTGTAATATTTTAACAATGTTCTTTTTGCTCTGTTCTCAAGTTGTTTTAATGTTATATAATAGACCCCATCTGGCCCAGCAGCACTACTGGTTGTTTTCTTGAGTGCCGCTAGAAATTCTGTTAATGTGAATGGCTGGTTGCATGGGTGTGAAACTACCGTAGAAAAAATTATCTTATGCTGTTCTGCAGATTTTTTAATTCGTTGAAAGGTTGGGTTATAGGTGGATATTGCTGATATGCTGGCAAATGATTCTGCTAAGGCATTTGCTATTTCTCCCGGTGATGGCAACTGTTTCCCGTTCCAATTTAGTATTGTTGATGGGGGCCTGAACATATTTGCCATTGAGCATTTGAATTTTCCACCAGATGATTCTGCTGTCCATGTCTTTATTAATACTTGAGGAAAAGCTAATCCAGGCATCTTTCTTTGCTTTCCTTCTTATTTGGCGGAACTTTGCTTTCAGTCTTTTGAAGTTAATTAGGTTACTAGTCGTGGGGAATTTACGAAATAAATTCCAAAATCTATTTTTTTCCTGTTTGGCATGCTTACAATCTTGGTTCCACCAGTAGTTACTGTGTTTCCGTTTCCCTGGTCAAGATTTTGGTATTGCAATGGTAGCAGCTAGTAATATTTGACTAGTAATGTGTTTCATGACATTTTCTATGGTCTGAGATTGTATTATTTTATCATCTAACTCAGGGGTTGGCAAACTACAGCCCGTGAGCCAAATCCGGCCCGCCCCCCCTCTTTTTAATCCGGCCTGTGGGTTAATATTGTTTTTTACATGAAAAAAAATTAAAAATAAATCAAATTACGTGCTGTAATAGCTGATAGTCAAGTTGAAATACTAACTTCGAACTCCAGTATGATGAAATATTTTCTCAGAAAAAACAATTACATTCATCGCATTAGTACAAAATTTAACCAGTTCTATAATACGTTTATTAATAAATGGAAATATTTCATTCATTTATTTGTAAGTGTCAGCATGTGTATAAATATTATGTAAAATATCACTTCTTAATAAAAAGATTTTGAACCTGTTTTTTTTTATTGTTGCATAGAGCAACAACAACTCATAGAGAGTAGAATTACCCATGTAAATATCTTCGAGCTTGCTACCTGGCCCGCAGAGCCTAAAAATTTTACGATATGGCCCTTTCCAAAAAAGGTTTGCTGACCCCTGATCTAACTGAACATGAAAGGCATATTCATTCCAGTGTGCCCTACGGAATTTCCAAATGGAGCGATGTAGTGAAGGGGAATCTCCTCGTGTTTGGAATTTGCAGAGAATTGGCAGGTGATCACTGTTCAGTGGGTTTTTGAGAACAGACCACTGAGAACAGTATATATGGAGGGAGAACAGATCGAGAGATCTATTGCAATCGTGGATCCAGTCAAAAAATGAATGTAGGTTGGCTCACCAATGTTTAAAAGGGTGAGTTGATAAGCATCAAGGAAGGATTCTATTAGCTTACCTCTCTTGTCAATTGTTGGAGATCCCCACAGTGAATGATGTGCATTGAAGTCTCTGAGCAAGCAGAACGGAGATGGTAGCTGGTCTATTAGATTTTCTAGGTCATCTGAAGAGAATGAGAAATTAGGAGGGATATATATTGACGCTATTGTTAAGAGTGATGCCAATTGCAATACGCACTGCCACTGCTTCAAAAGTAGTCTGAAGAGCAATATGTTTTGATGGAACGTTGTTTCTCACAACAAATGCCACTCCTCCCCGGGCTGGCGAGTCTATACTCCTATCTCGTCTGAAGATGGTATAATTTTTAATGGTGGGACACAGTCGTGCATTTAAGTAGGTTTCCTGTAGGGTTATGCCTGCTAGATCATACTGGTCGATGAGATCATATAAGTCGTCTTTTGTATTGCGAAAGCCTGACAATTCCATTGGAGGAATCTTTCCATTAAGTGGTTTTGTTGTTTATTTTTGTTTCTAACTGCTGTTTTGTTAAAATTTGCTTGCATCAATCGAATTTTGCTTTCTCTTCCTCTGGAAAGTAGGGACGTGTGACGTCCATCTCATCGGTTGCATAAAGTTCTAATAACCATCATCTGATTCATTGCATTGGTCAATATCCATTCCTGTTGAAACTGGTGGGTTCAGTACTTTAGTTTCTGCCACTTTTGGTTTTGCTGTTTGAGGCACATCGGCTGGAATAGTAATTGGGGTGTTACTGGCTTGTTCAGCTTTTTGTTGTGAAGGACACTGTTTGGAAGCAAAGAGCAAGGAACGTGCCCAATCAGCTATGGATATATTTGGAGGAACTGTAACATCCGTTTCGATACCTATTGACAAACTGTTTAGCAGCAGTGGAATATGTACGCTTTGGTTCTGTTTTGAGTATTTGTCTTCTCGCCTCTGTGTATGTGACTTTATTCTCGACTTTATATTTTTGGATTTTTTTCCCTTGTTTCCATAATTTGCATATTTTGGAAAAAGCCGGGTGATTACCTTTACAGTTTGGGCAATGAGAAGTAGCAGTGCATTCAGATTGGTTATGATCCTTTGATCCACAATTAAGACATATTGCCTAACCTCTACATGCAGTTTGGGAGTGTCTGTATTTTTGGCACTTATAGCACTTGATTGGATTCAGGATGTAAAGATGGACACAGCAATGAAGATAGCCTGCTTTAACAGATGTTGGTAGGATAGGAGAGCTAAAAGTGAAGATTATACTCCTTGTGGGAACAAGAGTACCATCTTTCCGAGTCAGGATTCTCCTTGCTTGGATTACTTTTTGTTCACAAAGCTCTTGGACTATTTCCTCTTCTGATACATTTAATAAGTCCCATTCTGCAATTACTGCCTTCAAGGAGTTTAGTGTGGCATGGGGAGTAACCTTTATTGGTTGTCCACCAAAGGCAGTCAGCTCTAATAACTTTGCAGAATGTTGAGATTTAATGGTCTTTACCAGAATATACCCGGACTGAAGTCGCCTTACCATTTTCGGTGAACCTGCCTGCAACAGACTCAATACATTTCTGAATAAGGAATGGTGATAACTTACTCAGAAGCTGGTCTGAGAGAGAGAGAGAGAGAGAGAGAGAGAGAGAGAGAGAGAGAGAGAGAGAGAGAGAGAGAGAGAGAGAGAGAGAGAGTGTGGAGAACGAGGAATGATGGTATCTCCCGTTGAGGGTTGTTCTCAGCCTCTTGGGTTGAGAGAAGTCATTTTCATTGTCTTTTGTGTCTCGACTTGAGCTCAATGACTCTAAAGGTGGACACATTATTATCCATCTTTGCTCCTTTCAGCCCTGGGAGAGTGGATTTCTTCTCCCAGGTTACCGGCCCTGCCACAGGGAGGCAGGAGCAGTGCTGCTAGAGTAACCAAGCGGTATAAAAGTTAGTACGTTAATTTAAAGGAAAAAGAAGAAGGGTGTTTTTCCTTTCTGAAACTTGCTTATGATTTGTAAGACTAAGTTGCCTGTTAATTAACGGAAAGTAAGAAAACTTTTATAACTGAAACAACTATATCTTTGAGAAAACGCTCTAGAAACCACTCAGAAAATCGCTTGATCGCTATAACACTTGGCACCCGGGGCCTATTGAAAACTGCTAGAAATGCTACTCATCATCAGAGCATGTATGATAGATGAAAAGCTGAAGAGATTTAGAAGGAAATGCTAATTTTGACAATACATGCCAAAAAAGCTGAATAAATGAAGCATAACAATATTCACACTTAGTTGCAATAATCACATGTGCTGGAAATCTAGAAGTGTATATGGGATAACAACATGAAGGACCGTACTTAAGAAAAAATAATCCCAGTAGTACAGTTGAAGGAATTATTAGGCCTATAACTGATACAGGTAGAAATGTAACTAGTGGCAACTAGTTTACAAGTTTCCCCTGACGAAAATTTGAAACACCACAATTCAATACATATGAGAACTATCAGAAAGAATAAAAGGGAACTTCCACCAGAGTTTTGTAAATACAAAGCACAGAGGAAAAAAAAACTCAAGCCTCTTGCAATTCCAATAAGACATTACCACTGTGTCTTACGATCCAAGAAATGGAAAAAAATGTCAATCTGGCATCAAACATGCATCAGTATGACAAATTGATGAATCAACAGATAATACCAAAAAGCCTGAAATAAGTAGGAGTTGATGTAGTAGACAAGTTATATTAGCATTTAGCATTAGTAGAGGCATTTGATGCAAGAAATCAAGCTTATGCAGCATCAGCCAAAAAAAAAAAAAAAAAAACCACTTCCACTTCACCCCTCTGTTCGTTTAAAATACCTGTCCAGCTGAGCCTTAAACTTATTTAGGCTATCAACCTCCACCACAAGGGATGGCAGTCTGTTCCACCAACAAACCACCCGCTGGATAAAGGCAAATTTCCGCACGTCTATCCTACATCTGTCTTTCCTCAATTTGAATTTATGCCCTCTCAGGTGATTTTTCTGAGCTAGAGGAAGAATCCCATCAGCATTGAGCATGCTTAAACCATTCAAGGCTTTATACACCTCTATCAGATCACCTCGCTGGTGCCTAGTCTCCAGACACTAATTTGCAAAACTTAAGCCTTTCTTCGTAAGAGCACCCCTTTGTTCCATTCACTAATCTTGTTGCCCTTCTCTGTACTCGTTCCAGCAGCTCTACATCCTTCTTGAAATGAGGCCTCCAGACCTGTATACAGTACTCTAGGTGTGGCCTGACCATTGCCTTGTACAATGGAATAATCACCTCCTTATCCCTGCTGGAAAAATTCCTGTATATCATTGACAATACTCCATGAGCTACTCTTGCAGCCCGTCTGCACTGCTCAGAGAACTTCATATCTGCCTGCACAATCACCCCCAAGTCCCTTTCATTCTCTACCACTGTCAGTGTAGTACCACAGAGTTGATACGTTGCTCTGGGGTTGCTGTTTCCCATGTGTAGTATTTTACATTTGTCAATGTTAAACTTCATTTGCCACCTCTCAGCCCATCTGCTCAACCTTTCCAGATCCTGTTGCAGCAGTGTAGTGTCAGTAGTGTCCTTGACAACCCTGCCAACCTTTGTATCATCTGCAAACTTGGACATTAAGCTTGATATACCATCATCAATATCATTTATAAATACAGAAAACAATAATGGACCCAACACTGAGCCTTGAGGGACTCCACTAATAACATTAGTCCACGATGAGCAGTGTCCATTGATTACCACTCTCTGTCTTCTCCCACTCAACCACCCCTTTATCCATAGCAGCAATTTGCCTCCAATGTCACACTGATCCAATTTGTGTAGCAGTCTTCCATGTGCAACAGTATCAAAAGCCTTTCTAAGATCCAAGTATATAATATCAAAGTTATTCCCTGCATCCAGTTCTTTTGTGACTGCATCATAGTATCCAATCAAGTTGGTCAGGCAAGACTTCCCCTTAACAAAACCATGCTGTGTCTGAGCTATAACTGAAGTCTTGTCTAAATGATCCTGCAGTGCTTCTTTAACCAATGCCTCCATTAATTTTCCTGGAACAGAAGTTAAGCTCACAGGTCTATAGTTACTCGTGTCAGCCTTTGATCCTCCTTTGTGAATTGGGGTCACATTTGCACATTTCCAGTCTATGGGTACCTCCCCTGAGTCCAAGGAAGCTCTCATAATTATGGCTAAGGGTTTGCTTACTTCCTTTGCTGCCTCCTTTAATATAACTGGATAGATCCCATCCACCCCGGGTGCCTTTCTTGTGTTTATCTTCAACAGTTTCTCCTCCACTTTGCTCCCAGTTATTTCAAGATTCTGTAGCTTACTGCTAGAGTTGAATACACCTCTGGCATTCCCCTTGCTGAATAACTCCTCATGTGTGAATGTCAATGCAAAATATTCATTTAGTTTGTTAGCTACCTGAGCAGGATCATCAACAGTTGACCCATCAATATCAAGTGGACCAATCTGATTCATCCCCTTCCTTCTAGAGTTTACATAAGTAAAGAACTCTTTGCTGTTTTTCTTTGCATCCCTTGCCAAGGATTTCTCGTAATCTGCCTTCGCCTGCCTAACCTCCTTTATAACTTGGTTGCATATCAACTTGTATCTATCATGGGCTTCTGTGTCATGTGTTAATTTGTAAGTATCCCATGCATTTTTCTTCTCTGCCATATGCCTCATTAGTTCATCTGACATCCATTTTGGCCTAAACCTTGAACAATATTTCTTAGTTGGTATGTAAAGCCTAGTAGCTTCCACGATAAGTTCTTTGAATGCTTCCCATTTTGAATTTGCTGTTGGTAACATCATCAGTTGGTCCCACTGTATAGAATTTAAATACTGTCTCAGTCCATCGTAGTCGCCTTTACGGAAGCAATAACCCTTCCCTTTACCCCTAATGGTAGTTACCTCTTTCAGTAAATCCCACTTCAGCACACTGTGATCACTGCCACCTAGTGGTTCATTTATCTGCAGATTCTTAATGCATGAAGAATCACTGCTGATAATCAAATCAAGAGTATTACTCCCTCTAGTTGCCTCCTGAACATGCTGATGTAGAAAACAATCATCCAATAAATCCATAAAAGCCCTGCTAGTGTGTGAGTAACCAGCCCCCAAATTCCAGTCAATATCTGGGAAATTAAAATCTCCCATTATAAGACTCTCTGATTTACTGGCCCACTCTATTTCCCTGTACAGTTCCTTATTATACTCATCAGAGTCATTAGGCCTATAGCACACTCCTACTCTCAATTTTGATCTCCCAATGCTTATGTCACACCAAACTGACTCAACACTGCACTGTCCAGCGATGTCGACTGGCTTCACTTCCTTGGTTTTTATGTGTTTCTTAACTAATAGCATAACCCCTCCCCCCTTCCTATCCTGTCTATCCTTTCTGTAGACGTTGTACTCCCCAAATTGCAGTTCTGCATCCCTTATATCTGTGTGACACCACGTCTCTGATATCCCAACAATATCTGCCTTTGATGTTTTGAGCAATACCTCAAATTCATCAAATTTATTTACTAAACTCCTAGCATTGGTGTACACGCAAGTATACCTGCACCTGTTTCTATTCTTAGCTACCCTAACACAACCCATGTGTTTACTTGTACCGCAATGGCTCCCAGCAGTCTCTGAAATACCATGCATCTTGTTTTTCAGGCTTCTGCTCATTCTAATAGAAGCAGTGCAAGAATCTCTTTCACCTCTGCCAGTGGCTACTGTCAATCTATTGGTCTTTGTCTCCCCCCAAGCTAGCAGTTTTCCGACCCACCTAACACTGCCTCGATAGCATCAGCAAATATTCTTGCACCCTTTCTATTTAAGTGTATCCCATCCCTGTAGAAGCAATCTCTCCTGTTAACAAGTACAGTCCAGGCTGAAAAAAATTCTACCCCTTGAGCCTTGCACAATCTTTCCAGGGCCGAATTGATCGACAAGGCTTTCATCATATACTCCCTCCTATCGTGTCTGGGCAGAATTGCAGACACTTTCAAATTCAACCCTAATTCTCGGCTTTTGTTCAACAGTGACCTGTACTTGTTAAGTAATTCTGCCGGTCTCCTACTCTTAATATTATTAGTGCCAACGTGTACAACTATATCACCTTTTGTGCCCTTAAAAGATGATATTCGCTCTACAACGTCATCAACCTTTGCCCCTGGCAGACATACCCTGGTCCTGTTCCACCTATCTTTTTTACAAAGCATGTTCCCCGTTTCCCTGACAATAGAGTCACCAACAACTACTAGTTCCTTCGGGACCAGCGCATTCTGCCTTGGGGATTGTCTCTGTGTCACGCGATGCCCAAGTGCAAGCTCTGGCGTTGATGTGGGCAGCTGAGAGCTTGATGGGCCCCTCAATTTAGTTTCTTCGAGGGCATCCACCCTGTCCTTCAAGCTCTCATATAGGCCCACAAGAACGCCGAGTTGTTGCCTGATATCGATACACTCCTTGCATCGCGCACACACAAAGACATCCCCCTTGGCAGTATCATGTCCCGTACCCGATTGCTCTGCAAACATCAAGCAAACAGTGCATTTTATAAGGCTGTGAGTCAGAGGACAACTGCCCCCCTCAGTTCTGCTCTGAGCCACAGCGCTTCCATTAGCTTGAGCCTTTTGCTTTGCTGCTCTGGTCTGAGTCATGATTCTATTAATTTATTAATTAATTATAATTAATTATGTTATGTTATTAATTATGTTAAATATAATTAATTATACTACGTTTGTAATCTAAGTGGTTATATGTATTTATTTAAACGTACAATTTAACTGCTAACGAAGTTCAACTAACGCTATCTAGTACGGCATACAACTATCGTATCACAATGGCGGGAAAATTACGAACGCTAGCGGAGTTGAAACACGTGGAAACCTTTACCGATACTTTTATGCAATTACAAGGCCGAGTAAAGAATAAATACACCAAGTTAATCAGAAAATCACAAAATAATGCTATACTACTAAATTTAAATCAAAAGTTTTAGAAAAACAATAATTTCAAATCAATAAATGAGAAAAATCCACTTAGCGGCTTGGAACACGACCGTCTCTAGTAGCCTCGTTAGCGAAGAGATATATAAGAGATTATATATGAGATATATAATGTCAACAGGAATACTAGGCAATAGCCAATGTAAGTGTTTTATTCCATGTTAAACACAGCAGGAATAAATGCACAAGTACTGATTTTTCCACACAATACAGATGAAACCAAGAAACTGGCAAGAAGGCATTTCCCGAGAAAGTTAGCAGTAAATCCTAAAGGTTCTGAAATAAAATAGAGGTTACTAGTGATCAATAATCAATGTGAAGTAAGGGAAAGGAGACAGGAAGTAACTGGACCAGCCACAGTGATAAAATGTTGTATCCTAACTGCTTCAAATAAACCTGATGAAGAGGAAAAACAATACTTCAATCTTTAATGTTTATACTATTATTTTATGCTCAGCAGAATAGTGTGTGTGTTTTTGTGGTCAAAGATCCAAACATTTTTAAATTCTATTACCAAATACACATTGGAGTTCATTTCTGTAGGCTCGTCCTCTGAGCAGTATAATAAACAAAATTCTAAGCCTCAAAAGGTGCGATGCATAATTTTGAAATTTTACACTCTTAACGTTTTTCTGTGATCATTAAACTATTAAAACTGTTTACATTTCATGATTTAATGGTTCTTGCTGTTTTTTTTCCAGCAGAATTAATAAAATTGACTGCAAATTTCTGCTTAGGTACATAATGTATACTCAGGAATATATAATAAATGCTGTTATAAAATTTCTCATTCTTAATGGTTTTCTGAACTTAAAAATAGAAATTGTTTTATTATAATATTTTATGAATATGACACTTTTTTTAAATTTTTACCAAAAGTAACTTTTTTTTTAAATGTGTAAAAAACATGACATTTCTTAAATATTTAAATTTTTTATTAAAAATTAAAAAGTCACATAAAATAAGTATTGCATTGCAATGTATAAAAAATAAGAAATATTGGTAAGCTGCAAGCAGAATTCAAAAAAATTTAAAACATCCATAAAAAATAAACAAAATTGAGCACCTCTCAGGTACTATGCAACTCTCATTGCAACTTTTGGTGTATCCACTGCTGGATTAATGGTTAATCTAAAAATTAGGAAACAATTAAATTAAGAGAAAATTAGAAACAACAATTATATTATTAGTAAAATTACCTTTCATGGGTCAAAAGGTCCCGAAGGGAATGCCAAGCTTTGCGCGTAGCAACTTTTTGTGCATAGTTAGATTTTATTTCTTCAATAAACTTTTTCCTCTGCATGTTTTGGGTAGCAACAACAGAACGGGTTATGTCCATGGCATTCTCAGAAATCTGCTTTGCAAGACTTACATACCGTTGATGCATTCTAATGGCAAAAAAAAAAGTGCTGTTAATACAAAGCAAAAGTGCTGTTAATACAAAGTAAAAGAAAGAAATAGTTATAAGAAATGAATATATTTCTTCAGGGACTGATGAAGTGAAGGATTAATTTTCAGCAATGGTCTAATTTTATGCAAGCCTATCATTCTTCAGCAAAGAGCTGGAGGCACTGCAGTCTGTCGTTTGCTAAGACTAGGCTTTAAATGGATTGAGTAATAAATGCTGATGGCACCCTTGGCCCCATTTGGATAACACACATAAGGGTACATAAATTTAAATTGCAAACAGATGGCAGTAGGACAGATGAATGAATGAAAAAAAAAATTCAGCCAGAGAGTAACAAACTGTTGGAAAAACATTAATCTGGTGTTCTAATTTGTTTGTTATTTGGTTTTTTAGGAGCATTAGCAACTAAGGCCATATTGCTCCAGGATATGCGGTGGTCATTCCCTGACCTTTCCGCATCCTCCGTATTTGGTGGTGACAGGCTTGAACCCCGGTCTAATCAAGAAGTGTGTGCTACGCACTGCTGCTCCTTTCCACCTGGTTACGGAAGTGGGTAGTTTAAATAAAATTAAGTAAGGGTCATGCAAATTATTATTCTTTTCTTTTAAGACTGCTGCTGTATAAGCTTCTTCAAAGCAGCATTAGCCACTACTAATATTACAAGATAACAGTCAAAACAACGTACATGGTGACTATAATTCACATTCACCTACTCAGAGGGGCATCATGCAAAGAGAATGAACTGAATTCAGAAATAAATCATAAAAATTATGACATATAAAATTTATATGTATAAATACATAAATACATTATTTATATATATATATATATATATATATATATATATATATATATATATATATATATTTTTTTTTTTTTTTTTTCATTCAAGTCAAATTGTCAGATTAAATGTCAAAACATAAAAATGTATGAAACTAAATAGCTGCAATATTCTAAATGCACAACTGTGTCAAATTTATTTAAGTAACATTCCATATCAGTGTTATCTTCAAAACCATCTTTTAAATAAGTTAAGAAGTGTATGCATTCAAGGTTATGCATATATTTCAGGCAAATTCAATTATCACAAAAATGTACTTCATAAGTTAAAGATTTCTATATTGTACTCAAGAAAGTTTACCAAACATGATGTTTACATGTGGGGAGCAAGTTGGGATCAGTGTAGCAGATTTTTTTATTTACAGATACTCCCCAACTTATGACCGTTTGTAGTTATGACAGGTGCATATATTAAATTTAAAAAAAAAATTACAAAAAAAAAAAAATTAGAATTTGAGTCTATTAAGTCACATTTACTGATGACAATGAATGACAATTATGGTATCTCATGCTTAGTATGGCATAATTAAGCCTAGCTACTCTAAGTATGACTCAGTTTCTCTCTGTTCTTCAAAACTAGTGAATGTGATATTATCACTGTGTGATTCCCAATGTTTTTGTTATCTCAGGAACCAAACTACCTTTCAATTAATATGGCCAGCAAACGTAAAATTGATTCACCATCTTCTGTCAAGAAGAAGAGAAAGCCAATAAGCTTAGAGACAAAGCTGAAAATAATAACACAACACTAAAAAGGTAAATCCGTAATGGAACTGGCTCGTGACTTCATCTTATCTCACTCGCCTATATCCACCATCATGAAGGACGAAGAGAGAATTTGTGAAGTAGGAAAAGTGTCAGTGGCTATCAACTCAACAATAATAACGAAAAAAATAATTGGGCCTAATAGTCATGAGATGGAAAACTTATTAGCTGCATGGATAGAGGACCAAAGAGAAGCATGTACCCCTGAGCTTATTAGATATTCAGGCTAAAGCAAGAAGCCTTTTTGAAACTTTAACATTACATGCAGGAGATGACTACTACAAAGAAACATTTGTTGCAAGTCATGGATGGTTCAATAGGTTTAGAAAACGTTACAATTTGCATAATGTGAAAGTAAGTGGGGAAACAAATGGTGTAGATACAGAAGCTGCTGAAGCTTTTAAGGAAGAGTTTAATCGCATTGTTGAAGAGGGAGAATATTTACAGGAGCAAATATTCAATGTGGATGAAACCAGCTCATTTTGGAAAAAAATATGCCTGAACGTACGTATATCTACAAAGAAGCTAAAACAATGTCAGGATTTAATGCATTCAAAGATTGCATCACCCTACTTTTTGGAGGAAATGTAGGAGGATATAAGCTAAAACCATTGAAGATTTATCATTCTGAAAATCCAAGGGATTAAAAAACATATCAATAAACACACCTGCCAGTGTTTTATCGGCAAAACAAAAAGGCGTGGATGACCATACCATTGTTTGAAAATTGGTACGTAAATTGTTTCATCAAAGAAGTCAAGAATTTTTGTCATGAAAAAGACATCCCATTTAAAATTTTGTTCATGTTGGATGATGCACCCGGACATCTAGCACACCTGGATTACATTCATGCTGATGTTAAAGTAGTACCTTCCACCAAACACTATATCAATTATCCAGCCATTAGATCAAGGAATTATTGCTGCATTTAAAGCTTATTACCTTCGAAAGACATTTTCTCAGGCTATTATTGCTGCCCAAAGAGGACAAACTCTGAGAGAATTTTGGAAGGCTTATAACATTTTGCACTGCACAATGAACATAGGTGCAGCATGGAATGAGATTAGTAATAAATGCACGAGCAGCATATGGAAGAATCTCATGGAAATTTATGTCCCTAGGTTTGATAAGGATAACGCTATTAACGAGATTAGTAATGAAGTTGGAGAACTGGAGAGCAGCTGGAATTGGAAGTGGATGCAAATGATGTGGAGCAGTTTGATGAAAATCAAACTGCTCCACAGAAGAATTAACTAATGATGAGCTGATTGAGCTGGAACTAGAAGACGTTAGAGAAAATGTAGAAGAAACACTAGAGCCTGCAAGAAAGTTTTCAGCAAAAAAGATGGTAGAGTCATTTGCTATAATTAATAAGAAAATGCAGATGTTGGAAGAAATGGATCCAAATGTGGAAAAATATTCAAATGTGTATAAAACTATTCAAGATGCCCTTGCTCACTACAGGGAGATCTACAATGAAAAGCAAAGTGTGTAGTCAATCTTACTCAAATTTTTCAAGAAGACTTCCACTGTTCCTTCATCATCATCTGCTTAAAAGTCTCTCTCTCTCTCTCTCTCTCTCCTTAAAAGTCTCTCTCTCTCTCTCTCTCTCTCTCTCTCTCTCTCTCTCTCTTTCTCTCTCTCTCTCACTCAATGAATAATTTTATGACTTTAATTGTGAAATTTTTACTTCCCTTTTCTTATTAAATTTAATAATAATATTACTATTATGTTCTTATTAACCTTGGCAACCATACCACTCTATTACCGTTGTTATTTATATTCGACTTATAACCATTTATGACTTATGATGAAAGTATCAGAACAAAACTCATCATAAGTTGGGGAGTATCTGTATTTTTTTTGGAAGGTGGGATAGGGAAGGGAAGGAAGACAAGTGCACATATGAAATGGTTTGAACTACCCCTACATATGTAGGGGAAATGTAAGCTGGAGAGAGGAAAGCTATGGAAATGAGCCTAAACCTACCACAGAGAACAAAATTGTACTGAATAAATGATGCTGTCTGACCTTTCCTTCAAGTAATAGCCATTTATAATCCTGAAATTCATAAATAAATCTGTGAACATGGAATGGAATTTGAAGTAGGCCTTAAACATTTACAGGGCCCAAAAAAAAAAAAAAAATGCTAACCATTTGGCATTATCTTTACACACATGCATAACTCAAAATTGCACATCAGTATTAGTCTTCCAGAATCATTCATCATGAAAGGTTCTCAAATTATCTGCAGTCTTTTCTTTAATTTATTTTATTTTTGCAACACAATCAGTGCATTTGTCTGGACAATCAGAGAAAATATTTTGCTGAAAATGGAGAAATTAATATTGATTGTCATTCTGATCAGCAAACTACAGTGATTAATATGAACTTCTTAACCTTTTCTGTTTTATCAAAACAGAAAACACTAAGGGAATTCCTGACAATATCAAGGCAAAGAAAATATCAAGTATAATTTTATGCAAGCTAGGTTTGAAACTTAAATTAAGGATGAGTAAGATGGCACAAGGGATCAAAAACCTTGAAAACATTTCAAACCTAACCATCAGCTGCAAAAGCTCTGCCCTCAACTTCCTAAAGCATTACAGCAATGAGCTTCTTGAAGGAGTACAAAGGCAGATAGGGATTTCATGAATGCATCCTATGGTCAAAAATATACCTTTTTCATAGCCCTAGGTGTATTCACTCAGTTTAGATGGATAATTTATTCCACAGCCTCAGTGCATCTGCTAATGGTTATAGCTCAACTAACCAACAAGAAATTCCTCAATTGATGTAGGAGAGGTGGTAAAAAAAAGTTCTGAGAACAGAGTAAATAAAATGTATCAATAAATTATAAAATAGGTTATTTTGAAAAAAAAAAAAAAAAAAAAAAAAAAAAAAAACACGAAAAAATTGCATGTCAGTGTCTTATGCAATTTCTAAATTCTTTTTTTTTTTTTATGTTAGAAGGTGAATGAAGAATGCACATCCAGCAAATCGTGTAGCACTCAGTAATAATATTTTTGACAAAAGAGCAGAAATCCACAAAAGAATAACTACATTGTTTGAGGAAGTATCTCCCAGTCATGTCACTACCACTTGCTACTGTTGTAGAGGATGTTTGGCACAGTTCAAAAGAGGATGGGAGTCAGTTGATGATGATCCAAGGTCTAGTTGGTCATCTGAAGCAATTAATTCTAAAACAACTGCTGTTGTTGTTGTTGAAGAAATTTCAGAAAATTGACTGGAAAAGTGTGAATGTATCCCCAATTCACAAATGGGATCAAACAGTGACACAAATAATTATGGACCTGTTAGTTTAACTTTTGTTCCAGGGAAAATAATGGAGTCACTGGTTAAAGAATTAATGCAGGATCAACTAGACAAGACTGCAGTTATAGTTCAGACATAGCATGGGTTTCTTAAGGGGAAAACTTGTTCTGACCAATTTGATTAGATACTACAATGTTGTCACAAAGGAACTGGATTTAAAAAATAATTTTGATGACATATACAGGCATACCTCGAATAACGAATAGGATGCGTTCCACGAAATTACTTTGTTAAGCGAAACTTCGTTTTCAGAGGTAAAAATACTATGGCCAGAATACGGATACGTTCCCACTTAAAGAAAATGAAAAGCTTTTTTTTCGAACAAAGAAAAGTTTTATTAAATAAACAGTCAACTTACATACAAAGACAAAGTGAAATCTCATTTTAAAATATGAGTCTAAAGTTGATTGCTTATGCTTTTTTTTTTTTTTTTTCATTTAACAATTGCCTATACGGAGTTATTGCATTTAACACTGATCGCTTAACAATAAAACTTCTTCCTAAATCAGGATCATTTTCACTAAAAAAATTTAAAACGTTTTCAATGTCATTTAAGCACCTTTTTAAATCTTTGGTAGTTAACACTTTTTCGGCAGGAACTTCTTTAACTTCGTCTTCATTATCTTTGTCTTCGTTGCTAACAAGATTTTCTAAATCTTCCACTGAAAAACCATCATCTTCTGCATTCAATAAATTTCTAACATCCTCTTCATCGACATTTTCGAAACCTATTGATTGAGCCATCTGGATAACTTCATTTCTAATTTCTTGGATGTTATTTTCTTCTTCTAGTACAACTTCTGGACATATTTTGCGCTAAACTCCATTTAAGCATTTCTTAGTGACTTCTTTCCAATAACTATCAATGTTTTCATTTGCGTTTTTAATGGTGTAGTTTTTCCAAAAAAGTTTTAACTGTCATTTCCTCTTTATCCTCTAGTTCAGTTAAATTGCTTAATGCTCGACGCAGATAATAAGCTTTAAATGATGCTATTACTCCCTGATCCAATGGCTGAATCAGGGAAGTTGTGTTTGCTGGAAGAAACACAACTTTGACAGGAATGCATGTGTCCAACGTGTGAAGATCAGTAGGATGTCCCGGAGCATTGTCTAACAACAAAAGAGCTTTTTCTTCAAAGTTGTTTTTTTGACAATACCGTTTTACTTCAGGACAAAAGTGGTTAACAAACCAATCAGTAAATAACTCTTGGTAACCCAAGCTTTTCTATTTGCTTTCCATATTACAGGTAAATTCATTTTTATGTTACCTTTTAACGCCCTCGGATTTTCTGAATGGTAAACTAATAACAATTTTAATTTATAATCGCCAGAGGCATTTGATCCAAAGAGTAACGTTAAACGGTCTTTGGCTGCTTTGAACAAAGCAGCTGATTTTTCTTCAATAGAAATAAAGCTTTTTGTTGGTAGCCGTTTCCAGAACAAACCGTTTTCGTCAACACTGAACACCGAATTTGGTGGAAAATTTTCACGTTCAGTTATTTCCTTTAGTTTTTCTGGAAACTTATTTGCAGTTTCTCCTGTTAATTTTACACTATGAATCCTGGCCCGTTTTTTAAATTTCTCGAACCAACCACGAGAAGCCCCAAAGGTTTCCGTAATTTCTTCAGTTTGTTTAGATTTCAGGTGATTAAACTGGAATATTTTTTTTTATGTTAAATGGGGCTTGAAATTGCGGACTTCGTTATATCGAAGCTTCGTTATCAGAGGTAACGTTAACCGAGGTATGCCTGTACTTGGATTTCAGAAAAGCTTTTGATACTGTTGCACATAAAAGACTACTGTACAATTTGGGGCAGTGCGACATTAAGAGTAAGTTAGTTGCTGCTATGGATAAAAGGATGGGCGAGTGTGAGAAGGCAGAGAGCAGTAATCAATGGACACTGGTATCTGTGGACTAATGTTATTAGTAGAGTCCTCCAAAAGTTTGGTGTTAGGCCCATTGTTGTTTTCTATATTTATCAATGATATTGATGAATGTATATCAGGCTTAATGTCAAAGTTTTCAGACAATACGAAGGCAGGATTATGGTTAATGACAGTAGGCTACTGGATCTAGAAAAGTTATGCAGAGGGGCTGAGAAGTGGCAATTGAAATTTAACATTGAGAAATGCAAAGTACTGCATATAGGTAGCGGTAGTCCCAGAGTAATATACCAACTGTGCGGTACTACACTCAGGGTAATGGAGAATGAAAAAGACCTGAGGGTAATTGTGCAGTCAGATATGAAGTTCTCTGACAGTGCAGACCGGCTGCCAGAGCAGATCATGGGGTTTTGTCAATGATAATAATATAGGAATTTTGCTAACAGGGATAATTATTATAATTAGCTATATGGTGCAAGGAAGCCTGAGGCTTATGCTGCACCATCCAAAAAAAAAAATTCCCGAGCTACCCTGAGAGAGAGAGAGAGAGAGAGTCAAAAGTAAAAGGGAATCACTAAGAAGAGAAGAATGATGATATCCAGCTCAGGATCCTGGGTGTGCCAAGACCATACTCACCAGATGTGAGCCCCCTGGGGTAAGGAGGTGATTACCCTTTTGTACAAAGCAATGGTCAGGCTACACCTTGAGTACTGCATACAAGTCCTGGAAGCCTCATTTTAGGAAGGATGTAGAGCTGCTGGAACGATTACAGAGAAGGGCAATGAGATTGGTGAGAAGAACATTTTTTTTATTTATTTTTTTATTTTATTTTTTGATAGTTGTTGACGCATAAGCTTCTGTGGCCATAATGCACCTCCCAAGGTTTTTGCAGTACTTTGATCCAAGCCCGAGGCGGGAATCGAACCCGCGACCTTTGGGTTGCCAGGCAGGCACTCTACCCACCCGGCTAGCCCGGTCGGCTGAGAAGAACAAAGGAGTGCTATTACCAAGACAGGCTTAAGCTCTGCAAATTGCAGCATCTGGAGACTCTGTACCTGTGAGGTGATCTGATTGAGGTGTATAAGGCCTTGAATGGATTGTGCAGTCTCAATACTGATGGGATTCTTCCTCTTGCTCAGATTACAAACCTGAGGGGACAAACTGAAATTGAGGAAAGACAGTTGTAGAATGGATATACGGAAATTTGGCTTTTAGCCAGCAGGTGGTCGATTGCTGGCACAAACTTCCATTTGTCATTGTGGAAGCTGATTGCTTAAATTCAAGGAAGAACTAGACAAACTATTGGAGGGAATGAATACGTGAAATTGGAGGTGTCATTTTTTTTTTAGCTGATGTTATTATAAGTTTGATTTCTTGCATCATATGCCACTACTAATGCTAACTTGAAAAAGTACTTAACATTTTGCATGGAAGCATTTCAATATCAGCATTTCAAAATACATGAGCATTTGGCTAAGTACAATGTTTGTGCAAGATGGATTTCCAGAAATTCATCATTCATGACACACATCAGAAGGTAGAGTCATCAAAAGAATTTAAAACTAATTTAAAACTAAGGGAATTTAAAACTAATTCTTGCTAATTGAGATAAACTTTTATCCAGTTTACTTGGTGATGAAATCTGACTACAATTTTTTGTGATCCTGCATCCAGTTAGAAAGCATGCAAGGGAAGAACGAGGGATCTCCAACCCAAAAATGCTTTATGCTCAACCATCAGCGAAAAAGTGCTAGCTTCGATTTTCTAAGATACAAAAAGCATTGATGTTAATTGATATCTTGCACCTAAGACCACAATAATAAGAATATAATGACAAAAGTGACAAGCTGCAATTCAGAAAAAAAAAGATAAGGAAAGTTGGGTAATCAGGTTTTTCTTCTCCATGACAATGCTCCCGTGCATGAAGTTTACTTGGTGATGAAATCTGACTACAATTTTTTGTGATCTGACTACAAGATTTTGGTTGTACAGGATAAAATTTAACCACTTAAACAGGAACAATTTAACCACTCCCATACAGCCCATATCTGGCTCCAAAAAATATTCTTTGTTCTGAAACAGCAAGTCTCATCTTTGTTGAAACTCATTTCAAATATGATGATGAACTAAAAGTAGTAGTGGAAGTCTAGTTTGACCAAACCCGAAGAAGATTTTTTTTTTTTTGAACCATTAAACTCTTTGCAGATTAAATATAAGTATACTGAACTTCAGAGTGAATACACTGAAAAATAAAAAACTATATAACTTTGTACCTAAGTTTTCATACTCTATTCTCAGAACTATTGACTACCCATTGTAGATTGCACTGCTTATTTGAAAATGGATGCTTTGCACCTTTAAAACAAGGTGTCCTGATGTCCAACAGCAAAAAACAAATCCATCATGATCCTACAGATGTCTGCATCCCTGTGGCAGTGTAATCACACTGGGATCATGCTCGACTAAATAATGCTCATGCTGTGCTATTCAGATGTCGTGAAGCATGTGCTGACTTGTAACTGGTGAATTTTTCTTGGCACTCTGGTTTTCCACATACTGAGGCTGCCAAATGGGAACACACATGCCAAACAAAGCACGAGCATTATTTTGTCAAGAAATGGAAGACCTGCTTCTAACTCCATAGTAAATGAGATATAAGACGACAAGAAACTGAGGCAGATCCCCCCCCACCATGTTTTGGATAGATTTTAATTACACGGAAATTATTCTGTTCCCCATCTGGATCGCAATAGTCATTTATTGCCACTGCTTATATTCCCCACTACCAAGATCTGCACTAGGATATTTTGATGCTACCATATTGGCTGCACACAGCCAATATGGTAGCATCAAATATCCAATATGGTAACTCTGTAGGAAGCATCCGGATCAGCTAGTGTATAATCTTGCTGCCTTTACTCTGGTGCTCAGAAGAATTAACAGATCTCCGCTCCTCTCTCCAGCGTGCAAGGAAAGAGTTACAAAGAAAAAGAAGAACACACCCACCGCAAACAATAGCACAGTACAAGGAAAGATACAATGCAATCCAGAAAGAATACACAAACAAAATTTATCATGCCAAACAATGTTCCTGGTGTACCCTGGTGGAGACTTAAGGCAATAAAAACCCTTGGGGGTTTGGTGCACAAGCTCATAAGGAACAAAGTTGGGTCCATAGATATCATAAATTCTATCCGTTCTGAGGGCTCCTCGGAGACACTTTCCTGGGAAGAAATCATGAACAAGATTCTAGATGGAATAATCTACTGAGACAATCCTGATCATGACACTGAAGTACACAGAAACGTCCTCACTGAGAATCAGGGCTACTTGCCCTTGGCCACAGAAGAGAAGATTGCATTAGCCATAAATAAAATCAAAAATGGAAAAGCTCCTGGACTGGACCTCATTGAGGGGGAATCCATCAAGCACCTTTGGTCTGTTGCACCCGATGTTCTAGTACAACTATTCAACATGTGTCTTAATGAACGCTCCTTTCCTATATGTTGGAAACACACCAACCTCAGGCTTTTACCCAAGGATCCAAATCATCCCACTGGTGCAGCCAAAGCATACCGTCCGATTGGTCTATTGCCAATATTAGGAAAAGTATTTGAGAGGTAACTTCTCATCCGTCTTCAGTCTGTCTATGAAACCAAAGGACTCACCTCTACACTCCAGTTTGGATTCAAGCAGGGGTACTCAACTATTGATGCACTACTGAAAACAACTCAGCTAGCAGATAATTCTGATGCCCGTTACGTACGGGCGATTTTTATAGATTTTAAGGGAGCTTTTGACACCAAGTTGGCCAGGGATCTTGCGGCGAGCCAGAATATCTGGCTGCTCCCTCAACATCTTCAAATGTCTTATAGATTACTTCTATAACAGAAAAATTACCATGAAAACGAAATTTCATAGTATCACCTGCCAACTCAACAGAGGCTGCCTGCAGGGCTCTGTTCTGGGGCCAGCTGTTTGGAATATGATTCTGGATGAATGGCTCCTGCAGAACTTCCCCCAAACAACACAGCTCTCATATGCAGATGATCTGGTTATTGTTGTTGAGGGTCCTACTCATGCAACTATTGAGATCAGCGCCAACACAGCCTTGAGTGCCCTGTCGGTTTGGGCTGAAGAGAATTCAACGTTCATTCAAATATTTAGGCGTCACCCTAGATGATCGCAGAACATTCATGCCACATCTAAAGTCCATGAAAGAGAAGGCCAAAATTATATCAATATGCTTGCTCGCTTCACCTGCAAAGACTGGGGTCTTAAGGGACCTGCACTCCATCTTCTTTATTCAGCTGTTTTTGTACTGTTCGTAACATACGGCGCTGACATATGGTTCCATCATTTGTCCATCATCAGCAGCAGCACTAGGAACATTATTCTGCAGATACAATGGTTGATGTTATTAAAAATGACTTGGGCTTGTAGAACGACCTCAACAGCCGCACTACAAGTTTTAACAGGTTGTATCCCCCTTGACCTCCAAGCGGCCTTCACAGCGTTTTCACATGCCATCAGAAAGAACAAAGAAACTGAATTCCTGGGGATATAGTCTAATGTCAATGCAGATCCGAAACAAGAACTCCGGCATACTTGACAGGAACTTGTTTCCCTCTGGCAAATCTGTTGGAATGATTCCACCAAAGGCAGTACTACCAAGTGTCTCCTACCTCAACAAACAAAGACTTGGCTGATTCTTCCCTAATTTACATGCTACCTTTCTTCTGACAGGTCATGGGTCATTCAAAAAGTGACTTCAGGACTTTGAGCTTATAAACGATGCCCATTGTGTTTGTGGAGATCTGGAGGACTGGCACCATGTAATGCACTCGTGTAACATCTACCTTGACCTATGTAATCAACTTACTGGATGTAAATTTAACCACACTCAGTCCAGAAAGCAACCTGTTAAAATCAAAAGAAGTGTTTTTAGCTTTTAGCAGGTATGCCTCAGCAGTCTTCAAAAGGCATTGGTATCATCTCTCCACGTCTGATCCCACAACGTAGACATCCACATCCTGAAACTGCTATGATCTCTCCTCGTACCTGCTCTTCCCTCATCACCAGCCACTATCAGAACTGAATGAACACCTAACTGGACATCTTCCACATTGGAATGGCGGCACTGAACTGATATAAATCAAACTCAGAAACTTCCCATTGCACCTTCCCAACTTTGCAGACTTTCTTTGTTCTGCAAGCTGTCTTCCTTTCCCTGGCCTTTGGTGGGCTCCCAGACCAGGGGTTATTCCTAATTTTCCCTTCCCACCTCTTCTTTCCACTGGAGGATGCTGCGATCATCCTCCTTCCTTTGCCTACTTTGACTCCACCACTTCTTCTATCTTCCTTTTTTTTTTTTTTTTTTTGTTTGGTCTCCATCGAGAAAGCTCAGGCGACCCTGGTAGAGGTCAGCCAGAGTATGAAGGCAGCCTGGCTCACCTCCTAGTAGTGGTGGTGGGCAACATAGTGTTCCACTAGGGTCCCTGTGCCCAAGTAGCCAGAGACACAACATAACATAATATTACATAAACCAGAGGCCTTGAATGGGTTGAGCACGCTGAATTCTGATGGGATCCTTCCACTTGTTCAGTTTACTAACCTAAGGGGGCATAAATTCAAATTAAGAAAAGACAGATGTAGAATAGATGTGCGGAAATTTGTCTTTAGCCAGCGGGTGGTTAATTGCTGGAACAAACTTGAATCTCTCGTTGTGGAAGTTGATGGGTTAAATAAATTTAAGGAGGAACTGGACAGGCATTTGGAGGGAATGGTGTGATTTTTTTTTTTTTTTTTTTTTTTGGCTGATGCTGCATAAGCTCATACACTTGCTTTCTTGCATCACATGCCACTACTACTACTACAACACTTTTTTCTGGCTTATGCAGCAGTTCTGCATTCCATCACAGAGAACATACGGCACAGATGTTGAAAACCACAGGTGGCACCTAACCATAAATACTATGCCACTATGCCTTTACTCTGCCACATCACGACTGGGGGAGTCTGAGTAGGATGCATGCAGCGGTATTGTGAAAGCCACGTTACGTCAAGGAGATAGGTATATTATTTTCATGCGTACACCATACACAAAATTTTTTATTACTTCATTCAACATGTCCTCCCCACCTTTCTTATTACACATGAATTGTTAAATAAATAGAACAAACATATCTGCAAAAAGATCTAAATACTCCCTTGTTCATATCACAAATATACATTATTTTTCTGACAGAATCCCAATTATTAGTTGATTCAACCGCTAGCCATCTCAGTTGTCCTAATTATGCACTGTACAATTCCTTTCACTTCAAAGTTGGTACTTGTGCATATGCCTGCCCTGATATTCCCTGTCAGAGACTTAGTAATTCGAAATCAACTCTTCGATCTTCTCTGGCTTAAAATCTCTCTACCACATCCTGTCAAATTCATTTATTGCCTCTATCATTCTCCTAACTCCACTAATCACTTGGAACTCTGAGTTCCTCTCTTTCGGAACTTGACTTTCTTCAGTCCAACTTTCCTAACAGTGAGGTAATTTTCCTTGGAGATTTTAATGTTCACAACTCTAGCTGGTTCCATATTCCAGTCACATGGAACAAGCTGGTCGAGATACTAAGGCTAGATACTAATAACCTCACACAGATTGTTCATTTAATTACCAGAATATACCAGACAATTCTAACCATACACTATTATATATAGCGTATGGTTAGAATTGTCTTAGAATTGTCTATACATGCCATTCCTAATTCTAACCATACAGCTAACATGTTTGATCTTTTTCTCAAGAACAACCCTTCTAAGTACAGTACATGGTCAAGGTGAGTGGTCCCCTTGACACCTCAGATCACAACTTGGTGATGGTCTCTTCTCCAATGAAGCCTTTCTCTAGTGGCCTAAAAGAATACAAAATGGGATGAGCTGTAAGATTTCTTTTCTTCTTTTCCTTGGTCACATTACTGTTTCAAATCTTCTGATGTCAACATTTGCTCAGATCGTGTCGGCAAGAAATTATTCATGTAGATATGAAATAGAAATACTGTACTCCAACTTAAAATAAGTGTCGAACATGTATGGGATGCCTTTTGCTATCACATTGCACAGTTACCTCGCCTAGGTCACTTGGTGAGCAAGTTCTGTGCTGGTGGAAGAATGGGATTTGTTATCACAGAATCTTACAGACACGCTTATATCAAGCAAGGTTGGCTACTGTTAGGCCTGTTTAGCCATTGGAGGGCATCATTTGATGTACTGATGGCTTGTGACCATATTTTCAATTTGCATTTTCTATCAACTTCTGTAATGTGGCAATGACAGGGGTTGCAATTCTTATACAACCATTATCAATGCCCATTATACCTGTCTGAAGTTTCTCAATGCCTCCTCATTTCATCATTATTCTACTGTACACCACCATACCAAATTTTGTTCTGCTTCATTGCAAGCGGCATGAGTAACACCACATTTTCTAAGTTTGGTATTTGGTTTTTTTTTTAGGAGCATTAGCAACTAAGGCCATATTGCTCCGGGGTATGCGGTGGTCATTCCCTGACCTTTCCGCATCCTCCGTATTTGGTGGTGACGGGCTCAAACCCCCATCTAATCAAGAAGCATGTGCTACGCACTGCTGCTCCTTCCCACCTGGCTACGGAGGCGCCTCCACATTTTCTAAGTGTTCTAATTTTGTCTAGTAATGGAGTTATTCTGGACTTAATTGGGCTTAAGTGTTTAATTGCATTTGTGAATATTTTAATAAATTTTAAAAATAATCACACGACACAGTGTTCTTATTTAATCATAACAGTATAATATGATGAAAAAATATCAGGAAGGCTTCTTTTCAGAATATAAAACATAAAGAGCATCATAATTCTAACATAAGAAAGTTTACCTTTCTCTTGCAATTTCTCTATTTTTATGCCAACTAGACTCTTCTTCTTTTAACTTTTTCAGCCACATTTGTTTTAACTAAAAGTTAAAATTTTCATTTTGTGACAACAATTATGATTATTTTAAATATTTAATTATATATGATACACAATTTTAAGCAAAATACAAAAAATGAACAAAAATATTAAGTTTAACATGCACAAGTTAATGTTTAAGTGGTTACCATCAGGGCCAGACCAAGGTACTTTTGCTCCACGGGTAGAAACATTTTTCGTGCCCCTTTAATAAGGACACACACACACGCTCTGAGTGATCATTGAACTATGAGCACCTACCAATACTTCGTAGGTCCTCCTCTTGCCCTCAAGTACAGGAGCGATCCAATGTGGCATTGATTCAACAAGATGTTGGAAGACTTTGGGAGGTAGGGCCAAAAAAACTGTGTGTAATGCAGCTAGCAATGCAGGTATGGAGATGATTGGTGTATCCAGATGCTTGATGTGCCTTTCCATAGTGTCCCACAAGTGCTCTGTGGGATTGATATTGGGGGAGTTCGGAGGCCAATCGATATGTTGGAAGTCAGAACTGTGTTCCTCAAACCATTCCTACACATCAAGTGCCCGATGGCTCAGCGCATTGTCATCTAGGAGACACCATCGCCATTCGGGAAAAAGTGTAACATAGCGGAGTGTACACAGTCAGCAAGCAGTTGACGATAGCAGAGACAAGTGATAAGTTGTTTCACATGCACCAGGGGCCCAAGTTCCTGCCAGTGTCCTATGCCACACAACTGCCTCCACCGGCCTGCACTTTTGATACCATGCATGATGGATAAAGAGCCTCACATTGTTGATGCCAAATCAGTAGATGACCGTCCATGGTGTGGAGTAAATAACATGACTCGTCCGACCAGCACGCCTTCTTCCAGTCTTCTAATGTGCAACTTGCATGCTCTTTGCACCCTGCGAGTCTTTTACGCCAATGAACTTTGGTTAGGAGAGGATGCTGTAGTAGTCGTCTGCTGCTATAGTCCATACATGCAATGCATGGTCATGACAGATATTGTTCCGGGTTGGCCTATGTTATATTGGGTAGTCAACTCTTCAACAGTGCTGCGCCTGTATGAGTCGTTGGACCTGGCGCTCACATCTAACATGAACCTTTTCCTGACCTTTGCAGTTTTGACATTAGGTCACTGTTTGGCCATTTTGACACCAGTCCTGGTACACTTTACCTACGGTGGCTCTTGGACACCCCACCAGTTCAGCTGTTTGGAAAATTGAGGCCAGCTCGTCAAGCACCCACAATTTGTTCTTTATCAAAGTCCAATAAATCCTTCCTTTTACCAATCAAGCTCGCAATTTTACTATCTACTGAACCACTGACACCTTATCTATGCTATGTAGGTCGACTAACTCCGCACTCTCTTACCTCACGTGGTCAATAGGTTGCATTCAATTTTCATAGGGGTGGTCATAATTGAGTGATCACTCAGTGTGTATGTGTATATATATATATATATATATATATTTTCATGATTTGTAAAATTTGGTGTTCCCTTAAAGAATGGTGTCCGGGCAAGAGCCTTGCAAGCCCATACCTTAATCTGGCACTGTTCACCATGTAGTTTTATTTTATTTATTTTTATATTTATTATAAAATATAGGCATGAAGTGATGAAACCCATGTATGATCCCCAGAGGAAAGATCTGGCAAGCCCCCACCTCTTCTTTATACAGTATGAGTGATGTCTTTTCAGGTGATATAGCTGAGTGGACAGGAGCGTTCATGCAATACCACACACTCTTTGGGTGGAACCTGGCTAAAGCCCACATAACTGCTAAATATGAATAATAGTTGTATTCATGATTAATTGTAGACTCCTCAGACCTGGTGACCATGCCAGAGTATAAATAAGAATATTTTTCTGACCTTTAGGAATCAAACTAATAAGCTTGAGGCCAAAGTGGATCTTCTCTGCTGGTTTATGAAAAAAAAAAAAAAAAAAACCAAAAACTGGCTAATGTCTATGATCCTGAACTGATAACATTGTATATTACCAGTGAAGTGCAGCAGACACTATACAGTCTGCTGCTCTTAACCTATTGGCAATTCTTCTATCAGCTAGCATATGATCTAGCTGCCTCTATTTTGTCAACTAATGACTGGAAGGAGCTGAATGGTTTGTATGCAGGAGTCACTGTCGACACCACGTCATGAGGAATCATAGTCGACGCCATATATGTCAAAATGGGTATATTCCTGTTTCATGTGTAAGCCACATCCAAAAATTTCACCAATTTATACATGTTCCACATCAACTTTTACCTCATCTATTGAAAGCATCATCAATAGTCAAACTACCAAAACAAATCTGAAAGATCTAAACCATCAAAATGTTTCCTCACTGATTTAAGAAATAGTATAAGTTTCAATCTCAATACAACTACAATTGCTAGTGGTTTCATACCACCGCTGGTATGGTATGAAACCACTACCTATTGTAGCTATATTGAATTGTACAAAATCGAACTGAAGTTGAATTGTATGAAACCACTACCAAAGTCTTTGCAAAAACAGTGGCATGGCACTTGACAGATGCTAATTTTCTTTTTAATTTCTGGAAAACTTTTGAATTCTACTTGGACAACAGCATTTCATCTTTTTTCAATTAATTACAATGTTTATTTTATATAAGTTTTTATTTTTCAATAAAAAAATTAAATATTTAAAATGCTGCTGTGCTTTTTATTATTGTTATCAGATGTTATTTTCCAAAAATCTCAACAAAAATTAATTTTTATGAAAAATAAAATAAAAAAAAACATTTTGGTCTTAAAAGCAAGGAACTGGATATGGGTAGCACTAATCCCATATTAACATACCAACTGTGTGGTACTACATTCAGGGTAGTGGAAAACACAAAACAACTGGGAGAAATTGTGCAGTCAGATATGAAGATCTCTAAGCAATGCAGACAGGCTGCTAGACCAGCTCATGGGGATTTTATTAATGATATACAGGAACTTTTCTAGTAGGGATAAGGAGGTGATTATCCCATTGTATAAGGCAATGGTTTGGCTGCATCTTGAGTACTGTAAGCCTCTGTTAAGGAAGGAAGTACATCTGCTGGAATGGGTGCAGACAAGGGCAGTGAAATTGCCTTAAGGGTACAAAAGGGTGCTTTTACTGAGACAGGCTTCAGTTCTGCAAACTGAAGTTTCTCGAGACTAGGCACTGTGCGATCTGATTGGAGTGTTTAAAGCTTTAAATGGATTGAACAAGTTCAATGCTAATGACATTCTTTATCTTGCTCAGACTTGACGCACACGAAATTTGACTATATTTAAGAAGATAGAAGACATTTCAGATGTTTAATAATTAATTAAAGGATAAGGCAAGAGCATTATTTTTGAAGGGCATGTTTGAGATCTAATGTCATCACAATCAGGATAAAAGCGATACCTATACAAAATGCACCTTTTTGGCAGTTTCCCAGATTTCTCAAAATGAAATTAAAATAAAAGTATTACTGATGGCACAAGTTCTTATTTTGGCTGATGCTGTATAAGCTTGCCGTTTTGCATCATTTGCCATTACTAAGAGTAATGGAAGTCAATGCTAGTCTCATATTTATATTTATGAATGGAACTTTAGTTTTGTTTTTATTTTCAGAAGAGTTAATTTTCTGTGGAATAGTTACAAATATTGGTACATCACAAGAAAGACTTAAAAAATAACCAAAACTTTTTGCAGAACCAAAAGAAAAAAAAAAAGGCACCTGTCAAATTCCATGTGACTGTGCTTGTAACAAACATGTCATGGCTGCTGGGTTCACAATAATTAATTTCTTTACAGAGTATCAATTATCTCTGCCACAAGACACTAATACAGAGTATTAGTATTTGCTACAAGTAAACAAAATGTTAAAAATATAACAAATTAAAAAGCAGAAACTGTCCTCAGGTAAAACAAAAAAAAAAGTAATTACTAGATCATCTTATAAGATGATCTGAAAATCATCTTATAAGATGATTACACTGAAAACACACACAAACATTTAAACAATTTGCATAAGACGTATACAGTTGGTTAAAATAGCAAATATGGTTAGAAGTAAATTCCAAGGATTATTAAACATCTAATTATTATTAATAGTAGTAGAAGTGGTAGAGGAAGTATTGGCAAATTATGCAAGGTAGCAAACTTAAATGGCATCACCCAAAAAAAAACACATTTCCCATATTGCCTATCTATCTATTCCCTCTAACAATTTATATATATAAAATGTTTAAGTATGCTATCCAAATTTTCCAACTGGTAATTGCTGCTCGTACCCACTCATGACCACCATATCGGGCATTCTTTATTAATTTTTGTACTAACATTTTTCAACTGAGCGACATATGCCTGAAAGCAGTAGATGTTTATTTTATCTGTCTAAGTTTTAATAAGTTTAAAAATGCATGAACAGTGTATAAGAACTTTGAGAAAATGTAGAAGAAATGCTAATGAAAAGTTAGAGGAGAGATCTAATAGACTAAGAGACCAAAACGAGACTCTATGACTACAAAGACAGCCAGAAAACATTGAAGAAAGAGAAGCAAGATTGGAAATGAGAAGAAGCCATAGGACTAATCAAAAAGCTGAAATTAACGTTGAATAACATGACAAAGGAAATATGTCTTACAACCGTGAGTATTGCAAGGCAAGACATTGGGGACATGAGTTAAACACACTGAATAAATACACTAAATGCTGTTATGATGGAAAGGTTTTACTTGATCCACTATCTGAGATACCTACTCTATTACGAGAGCTGCTTACAGGGGATACACATGAAGAAAATAACTACAGAGAACATATATGAGAGTACAACTCAGCAATGGTGTTCGCATCAATGGGCACAGGGATTAAATCACCACCTGAAAATGGTCCATACTGTTTTAGAATACATGGCCAGAATTACCGTCTGGTCTCACCACTATATCCAAACAAGGCAAATAAGCCAGGATATGGCAACTTTATATTTTCGATTCTGCTAAAGCAACAACAAAACAGCTTGAAAACCAATCAAACTAGGGGTGTATGGCTGAAGTAAAGCAACAAGATGAGATGCTGTGACAAGTTAACCCATTCACTGAGTCATATAAACAAATGCATCCAATAACCAAGGCCAATCCAACGATGAATGTGTGCATGGCATTTATAGAAGACCCAGATTTAGATAAAAGACGAAATACTGCAACAACAACATCCAAAAACAGAGGTTGCTCAAATATGTGTTGGAGAAGATGGGGAACCACCTGCAAATAGTGACATATGCATATATCCCACAGGTGACTTATGTAGAATTATACCATCACTAAACAAGAATGGTTGGTTGGTTGGTTGGTTATTGGACGTTTAATGGCGCATCAGCATCTAAGGCTATGGTGCGCCAAGTCTAAGGTAATAAAATTTAAATATGTAAAAAGTATATAATAGCATATCCAGTTAATATATTATATTAAAAAAAAAAAAAAAAAAAATTTATAATATATTAAACATTAGAACAATCTAAATAAAACTATGTACATTAGTCAGTTGTAAAAACCTGAAAACATCGACACATTGTCATCGTCCGATAAAATCTGCCTGAGTGTATAAGGCTCAGACAGATTGCTAAAACATAAACGGCGTTCATTACTAAAGTATATCCATTCGACTAAAATATGACGGATAGTTAAAATTGCTTTACAATGTCTACACACAGGATAATCATCAGCCCTCAGCAAATAAGAATGCGTCAGGTGAGAATGTCCTATGCGTAGCCGAGCAAGAATTACTTCCTCTCGTCGAACCCTGCGCTGACTAGAATGCCAATGCATTATTACAGGCTTAATTTCGTTCAGCTTGTTGGTAGGGCACCCATTCCAAGATTCTTGCCAACGCGAGCATATTTTTTTGTAGATCAGTTGCTTGCAGTCTGTATAGGGGACTGACAAGCGGATGCGACTTTGTGGCGTTGCTGATTTCGCGGCTGCATCAGCCAAATCATTGCCTCTAATACCAACATGACTAGGGATCCAACAAAAGCGAATATCAAATTTTAACTCTAAAAGGGAGTGTAGTATTTGCTGCACCCGACATAATACTGGGTGAGTGCTTTTCACATTGGATAAGGCCTGTAATACGCTTAGAGAGTCCATATATAGCATGCACTTTTGGTACTGGTGGGTTTTTATAGGATCCAAGGCCAGTTCTACTGCGTGTAGCTCTGCAGTGTATATGCTACATTCACTTGGAATACTATTGCAGATTGTTTTGCTTGGGAAGACACAAGCAGATCCCGCAAAGTCTTCAGACTTCGAGCCATCTGTATAAACCGGCAAGAATTCGGAGTATTCGGCAAGGTGTGCTGCAAAGAGTTGCCGCTATATACATGGCGATGTGTTAGCTTTCAGCCAACTCCTAAGACTGAAGTCACAAGATGGAGATCGTATATTCCAAGGGGGAAGAACTTGCTTGACTGATGTGGATATATTATCCAAAGTGAAGTTAATATCATGAAGCAGCTCTTGAATCCTGATACCAAAAGGCCGATTGGCAGTTCTACGCGTATCATATAGACTTTCCCACCGTGGCATATAAATAGATGTCCACGTAGGATGGTCAGGCAGGGATTTTATTTTTATAGCATATTGTAACGACAATTGCTGACGTCGAAGCATCAATGGTGGTTCATTGGCTTCAACGTATAGACTTTGGACAGGCGAAGTACGGAAAGCCCCGGTGGCAATCCGAATGGCTTTATGGTGGATTGGGTCAAGCCATCGGAGTACAGAAATTCTAGCAGAAGAGTAAGCTTGGGAACCGTAGTCAAGTTTGGAGCGAACGAGTGCTCGGTATAGACGCAATAATGTGCTTCTATCTGCTCCCCAAGAGTTGGAGGAGATAGCACTGAGCATGTTCAAACCCCTCATGCATTTTGCTCTAAGCTGACGGATATGGTGTAGGAATGTGAGTTTTTTATCAAAGATAAGTCCCAAAAATTTTGTTTCTGCTACCACAGGAATTGGGTTTTGTCCAAGTCTGAGTTCCGGGTCAGGATGTAGATTCCGTTTGCGGCAGAAATGCACGCAAACGGTCCTTTGGGCAGAAAACTTAAACCCATTGGTTAAAGCCCAGGAACTAAGGTGATTGACTGCTTGTTGCAATTGTCGTTCAATAACTCTCATGCTACAGGAGTGACAAAAAATACTAAAATCATCAACGTACAAGGCACTATTTACTGAAGGAGGAAGCTGTTTTGTAATGGAGTTAACTTTGACTGCAAACAGCGTAACACTGAGGACAGAGCCTTGGGGAACTCCTTCCTCTTGACAAAAAAGGCGTGACACACTAGATTTAACACGAACCTGGAAGAGTCGTTTAGATAAAAAATTCCTGATAAAAACAGGTAGGTGGCCTCTCAGTCCAAAAGAATAGAGGTCTTTTAAAACACCATACCTCCAGGTTGTGTCATAAGCTTTTTCCATGTCAAAAAAGACTGATACCAAGTGCTCACGCTTTAAAAACGCATCACGAATCGCTGTTTCCAGTCGGATTAAATGGTCCAAAGTGGATCGATTTCTTCGGAAGCCGCATTGAATCTTGTTCAAATGGTCGTTTACCTCAAGGTAATATATGAGGCGAGCATTCACCATTTTTTCCAAAATCTTACATAGGCAACTGGTCAGAGCAATTGGACGATAGCTGCTAGGAATTTTGGGATCTTTTCCTGGCTTTGGGAAAGCGAGGATAGTTGCCCTACGCCAAGAAACGGGAAATTGATCCTCCAAATAAATTCGGTTGTAGAGATGTAGCAACAGCTCTAGAGAGTGAGATGGAAGGTGTTTTACCATCTCATACTGAATTTCATCTGGCCCTGCGGCACTCACTTTCGAAGTAGCAAGTGCAATGGTTAATTCTACTTCACTAAAGGGCAGATTATAAGCTTCGGCTTTGCTTGAAGGGAACTTGAGTTTTTGTTTCTCCACTTTCTTTTTTAAAACTAGAAATTCAGCAGAGTATGAAGTTTCAGCAGATATAGTGGAAAATACTTCTCCTAGAGCATTGGCAATAGCAGTTGGGTCTGCTAAAGTACAACCATTATATTGTAACATAGATGAAGGACCTGATGTGTATTTCCCCTTCATCTTCCGAATTTTATCCCAGACGACTTTGGCACTGGTCATCTGGTTAATTGAGGATGTAAACTTGACCCAGCATTCCTTTTGGCTCTGTCGGCGTATAAATCGTGCTTTGGCACGGGCACGTTTAAAGGCTATAAAATTTACGGTGGTGGGGTAACATCGGAATTTTCCCCATGCCCGATTTTGTAACTTTCTTGCTTCTTTACAATCTTGGTTCCACCATGGCTTTGGAAAGCGTGGAAATCGGGAGGATGTTTTTGGAATTGCAATTGCCGCTGCGTGGATAATACACTCTGTGATATACTTCACTGCTTCATCAATTGACTCCTGTTGAATTTTTACAGGATCAAATTCAGTGAGCCGTGAAAATTTACTCCAGTCTGCTTGATCATACTTCCACCGTGGAGTTCTAAATGGATGACAAGGTTGTCCATCCACTATGGTAGATATTACGGGGAAATGATCGCTTCCATAAGGATTCTGTTCCACTTCCCAGGAAAGCAAAGGGAGCAGAGAAGGCGAGCAGATGGAGAGATCGATAGCAGAGAAAGTACGGGTAGGCATATGGAAATAGGTGTTTATTCCCATATTTAGTAATGAAAGGCTATTATTGTCAAGAAAACGTTCAACAATACGACCTCGTTCATTAGTTTCTGCACTACCCCACAGAGCACTATGTCCGTTAAAGTCTCCAAGAAGTAGAAGAGGAGAGGGCAATTGCGTAATAAGATCGTCAAGATCTGCCTGGGAAATGTGTGTCCCAGGAGGCAAATATATAGAACATATTGTAAGTAATGACCCTATAGCTAAACGAATGGCTACTGCTTCCAAGTTAGTGTTCAACTGAACTTGTGAGAAAGGGGTATGGTTGCCCACTAGGATTGCGACTCCTCCATGAGCCGGACCATCCCCGTTTCTGTCTTTACGAACAGCAGTAAAATTTCGCAAGATAGGGTCATCATTTGCCCTTAGGTACGTTTCCTGCAAGCAAAAGCAAACAGGTTCGTATTTGCGCATTAGCATTTTGACATCCTCCATATTTTGTCGGAATCCACGACAATTCCATTGCAGTAATTTAGCCATTATTACTTGGAATTAGTGGAACCGTTGACTGGCTTCCGAAGTGATGCGGGTTTTGATTGGCCCGCTTTCGGTTTTATTCTGCCTTTGGGAAATTGAGGGCGCCCTATATCCATTTCTTCCTTCGGATGAAGATCCAGAATAGATTCTTCCACACTTTCAGCTTGTTCATTTACCTCCATTTCCTCCTGTACCTCACTAATAACAGGCGGGGTTTTAGTTGGAGGTGATTTTCCTTTAGGTGCTACTTCCTTGGGTGGTATTGAAATGGGAGTAGCGACTGCTTTATCTTGCTGTGCTTGTGTCAACAAGTATCTAGTTTGGGGTGCAAAAGAATCACGTGGCGATATTGAAATATCAGTTTGGGTCGAAACTGAAACCTTCCTTAAAACTGCTTGTGCATAAGATTTTCCACTGTTTACTGGTGTTACCTGTTTCTTTGCTTCCACATATGGGATGTTCTGTTCAGTCTTAATTTTTCGAATTTGTTTCTCGTCTTTCCATCTTTGGCATGCTCTTGAATATGCAGGGTGTTCACCGCCACAATTCAGGCATGCTGGTTTCGAGGCAGAACATTCCTTTGTGTCATGTTCTTTTGCTCCACAGCGGGCACAAGCAGATGATCCACGACATGACATCTGAGAGTGGCCATATTTTTGACATTTGAAACATCGCAACGGGTTTGGAATATACAGTCTTACAGGACAGTTCAGATAACCAGCCTTGATGGAAGTAGGCGGTTTAGGTGTGTTAAATGTAAGGATAAGAACCCTAGTTGGGACTAGTTTTCCCTCCTTACGCATAAATATCCTCTTAACGGCTGTTACTCCTTGATCACTAAGTTCGGTGCATATCTCCTCTTCAGATGTTTCAAGGAGATCCCACTCGGCAATTACGCCACGCGATGTATTCAATGTCCTGTGTGGTGATGTCTTAATCGGAATGCCCCCAAGAGATGTTGCTTGGAGAAGCATTTCTGAATGTCGCACTGAGGAAGTTTCTACTAAAAGGTCACCCGATCTAAGTCGTTTTACCGACTTCGGGGACCCTGCCAGCCCTTCTATACCCTTCTGAATAAAGAAGGGCGACATTTTACCTATTTCCTTTTCACCGGTAGAATGTATGATAAGGAATCGAGGTACAGGAGGTGGTGCAGCTTCTGTTCGGTGTTTCTTTTTTGATGATACATTATCTTCATCAGTTTCAGGTAGGGACCTCGTGGAGGCCCCAGAGGGGTTTGAAAGATTTAAATTACTCATAAGAGTAAAGAGAAAGTGTCTGATGCCTAAGTACCTCACCCACCACCGAGCCCAACGAGGGGACGCCCACTCGTGAACTAGCAGGTACTGCATACACGAATGGGACGCCGAGTTCGCTTAGAGCACCATACCCACGTTATCAATAAGCTTTTATCCCGTCCCAGGACCAAAGGGAGGGAGACTTATTGGAATGCAGTTGACCCTAGCAGTAAAATACCACCCGCTGATTGATCCCAGTCGGGCCGATCCGGGACCTCCCGTCTTGTCGAAGCAGGGGCCAAAGTGGTGTATTAAGGCTGGGCCCCTCAACCACCAGGATCCCCCTTTCCGCTTCCACGGGTCGCGGCGCACGGCTGCACACGCCGGATTCCAACGATGTAACCCTGGAACCAAGGTATGGGCGTTGGATCCCAGTGATGCTAATCTGGAAAACCAGCAGCATCACTGGGAGGTCCCCTCACCACGTACAGGTGCCCACGTCGAGGGGAACAAGAATGGTGAAGACTAAAGGGTCTAGATTAAACTATTTACAACATAATCAGAAAGATGGTGTATGTTACGTCGGGTACAACTAGTATTATCTAATTCTTCCTTAAATTTATCACAATTATCCACTTCCACAAAACCCAACCCAATGATAGATTGTAGTTTGTTCCAACAATCAATTACGCCTTGGCTGAAAGCAAATTTTCACATATCTGTCCTATAGCCATCCTTTTTCAATTTGAGTATGTCTCTGTGTCTTCTCTGAGAAAGAGTTACAATACCATTATCATTGCATTTACTCAATTGATATAAACCATCAAAACTGTTTAACCAGGTCTGCTTTAAAGTATCTTGTTTTCGAGCACTGCAATTTGCAAAACTGAAGTCTTTTGTGTTAAGAGTACCTTGGAGATATATATATATATATATATATATATATATGTATATATACACACACACATGCAAACATTTTATTAGACTGCAGAATATAATTTAATAATTATAAATTAATAATTCTGTTGTTGATTGTACTGCTTCATATATTTCCATTATTGTTTTCTTTTTTTGCCAATTTATTAAAACATATAGTGAAGTTCAATGAGTTTAGTTAGTTCAGTGGAGCCCCAACATTCGATGGTAATCCATTCCATAAAATCCATTGTATGTTGAAAATATTGTAACTTGAAACCAGTAATACATTGATTTCCTGTAATTTGTTTCCCAATATTTCATTTTTACATTAGAAATTATTTTTTTTTATAAAGATTACTGTTATGATGGAAAGGGTTCCCTCATGGAAAGTGGTGGGGCTATATCAAGCATCACGCGTCGTTTCAATTTTTTGTTGCCATTGGCAAAGAAACTGTCCAAATGGACTGTTTTTGATGACTTTTTTGTAGCTTCCTGAAGTTGAGTGTCACTCTCCATAATTTTCTCCAACTCTTTTAGCTTCTCTGTTGTTAGCTCACACCCATGAGCATCAATAAGGTCCTCCATATCCTATTCGCCAACCTCCTGACCCACTGATTTACCAAGAGTGACAATATCACTTGTCAAAGTACCATCATCTTCAAATCTATCCACGTTATGAATAATTAAAGGCCAGATCTTTTTCCAAACCTGACTTTAAACACCTGGGGGAAACATCATTCCAAGAACTTACAATCAGCCTCACACAGTCCAGCTTGTTGAACTTCAACCTTCAAAAATCTTTAAGGGTAAAAGAATTTTCACCAGAGGCCACTGCAAAGCAACTTGCGAACATTTTTGTGGTGTAGATTTTCTTGAAGTTTGCAACCACTTGCTGGTTTGGTTGAAGAAGAAGAGTGGTGTTGGGTGGCAAAAATTTGACTTGAACAAAGTCAAATTGTACCTGAAGAGATTGAACAATGTTGGGATCATGGCCTGGCACATTATCCAGCAGGAGTAGTGCTTTCACAGGAAACTTATTTTTCTCAAAATAAATCTTCACTGAAGGAGAGAATATCCCATTCATTGAAGACATATCCTGTAAACCAGGCCTTCTAGTTACTGTGCCAAAACACTCCCAGCATGCATTTGTCGGCCTTTTGTTGTTTAAATACTATGGGGGTATTAGACTGATACACACACAAAGGCTTCAGCTTAAAATCTCAAGAGGCATTGGCACCCAACAGAAGAGTGAGCCTATCTTTCATAGGCTTATGCCCATGTACGTGTTCCTGGGCATTTGCTTCCAGAAGAGGCCAATTTTGTAAATGTTAAAAATCTGCTGGGGAAGATAACTCTCCTGATCAACTAACTCTTGGAATTTAATTTTAAAGGTCTCAGCTACTTTATAATCACAGCGCTGGATACCTCTCCATAACTTTTAACACTTTTGATATTCACCCCCCCCCCTTTTTTTTTGAAGCATTCGAACCAGCCTCTGTTGGCTTTAGTGTTCAAAGTGCGCAGCACTGCCACTGGTTGATGGAGCTTGAAGTTTCAGATCGTCATAGATCTGAAACAATCGTACAAGTGATGTTCCGTGTGGCACGCGTCTGAAAATTTCCACCCATGTATCATTCCAGCTATATCAGAAAGCATCAGTATCTGCAAATATCATCGATTCTTAAAATAAAAGATCGTATGGAAGGTATACAGCCAGGCCTCGCATAACGTGAGTTCGATTAACGCGATTTTCAGTTAACGCTATTTGAAAAATTATATCACTTTTCACTTTACACGATGCAAATTTCCAGTTAACGCGATCTTTTTTTTTTTTTTTTTTTATGCGATAGTTGAAAAAGATTTGAATTGCGCGTTAAGTTTACCGCGAGTCGTACGGTCAATTAACAAACGTTTGCCTGCTGCCCGTCTCGGTGTGTACCCTCAGCCATCGGAAGAAGACGTGTTACTTGTCTCCTGCTAATAAAGTCAATGCACACTTGCATAAAAATTCAAATTTTTAAATGAGCCAGATGAAAATGTTACCGCGAAGGAGATAACGGTAAAAGAATTTGATGAAATCTTTCGTATCGCATAGAACCTCAAACAAAAGGTTTGAGGTTCTCTGCGATATTTATTTCGCGAGGGCCCAGAGAAGATTGTTGTCGGCTATCGGAAATTGATTGATGAAAAGAGAAAGTCAACACTGTTCAAATATTTCCGCAAAATTCATTTCTTCATTGTGTATTTTATGTCAGAGGTTCCCAAACTTTCTCGGTTCACGGCGCCCTTAGTGTCTCAGTAATTTTTTCAAGGCGCACCCAGACCAAAAGAAATACCTAACAGTTCCGTTTAGTAGTTAGGTCCAAACAACTTAATAAGAAATGTTGAAACTGTGAACTACCTCGATCTAGTAGTTCGCACGGTGTCCGACAGATGTCGAGTATCGCTGTATTTCTCCTCGAAAATTTTAAATATTTCACGGCGCACAGTTTGGAATCCGCTGTTTTATGCAATAAACATTTAATTCCATAATTATTTTCATTATCTTTTACATTGTATACAGTTAAAAAGTTATTTAAAAGGTATTTTTAAAATTCTCTATGGACATTCCAGAAGGTCAAGGACCAATTATAATTTTTTCTATTGATTATTATATTCCATTAACGCGTTTCCGTTTTGCGCGATGCGCTTGCGGGACAAATTAATTGCGTTAATCGAGGCCAGTCTGTATTGGTTTCTGAGAATACTGGATGTCGATGTCATTGTAAGTCGAGGCCCTACTGTACGTCACTGAATGTTACAGGCAGTTCCCGACTTTACGAGTTAATTTGTTCCTAACACATGCTCGTAAAGTGGGAATTTTTTTCGGATAGATGTAAGATTTTGACAGGGTCACTCAAGAGCTGGACTTAGGGAATAATTTCGACATTGTATATTTTGATTTCAGCAAAGCATTTGACTCAGTGCCACATGAGCAGTTACTTTATAAACTGGAACAGGTTGGAATCACAGAAAAAATCCTTAGTGGGATAGCTGAGTGGCTTCAGGGCAAGAGGGATAGGGTTGTGATAAATGGTTATTCCTAAGATTGGGTTGAAGTAAGCAGTGGAGTTCCCCAAGGATCAGTTTTAGGATCACTGTTGTTTTTGATTTTCATAAATGAGTCAATGAAAGGATAAAGGGCGTGATGTCTAAATTTGCAGATGATGTAAACATTGATAGAGTAGTTAATGATCACCACCAAGCAGAGCTTCTTCAGAATGACCTAGATAGATTTTAGGGATGGTCAGAAAAATGGCAGCCATGCTTTAATCCAGAAAAGTGTGAGGTATTGCACCTGTGGAACAGTAACCCTAAAATTACTTATACACTTGGCAGAAGTTGAACTAAAGCCAGTAGTGGAGGAAAGGGACTTGAGTATTACAATACAGTAAGATATGAAGTTCTCTGAGCATTGTAGATTAGTTGCAAGGAAAGCCCATGGTGTCCTATTGATGATTTATCAAACAATTGCTAGTAGAGATAAGGATGTCATAACCCCATTATATGAGGCTATTGTTAGAACAGACTTGGAATACTGTGTTCAAGTATGGAGACAGCATCTAGAGAAAGACACTGTGCTTCTTGAAAGGGTCTAAAGACGGGTAACTCGACTGGTGAAATTGGCAAAAGGTTGTCCATATTACGAAAAACTTCAAATACGTGGGTTGCAGAGCTTGGAACCAGGCACCTTAGAGGAGACTTGATTGAGGTATTTAAGGCTCTGAGAGGCATAAGCAAAATTAATGAGGACGAAATTTTCATGGTTATAAATGAGTCTAGAACAAGGGGCCAAGATTTCAAGTTACGGGGGATGTTTAGACTGGATTGCAAGAAGTTTTATTTTAGCAAGTTATAAATTGCTGGAATAGTTACCTACATGGGTAGTAGAGGCTGACAGTTTGGGGGAAATTCAAGGGTCAGCTGGATAATTACCTACGGGAGGAGAGAAACGCACAGGTTGTCTGTTTCCTTTTATCTTATAAATTTTTTTTTTTTTAAATTTCTTCCTATTATTATTTTTTGGCTGGTCCAGCATAAGCCTTAGGCTTCCTTGCACCATGTGGTCATTGCTAGTACTAAGTTCAAAAACAGGGGTTACGTTCTCAACATTAAAATTTGATCATAGTAATGTTAAATAAAGATAAAAAAAAAAAAAAAACAGTTTATACTTAAAGACTGATTTATTTATCGAAAGAAATGAAACATAGCCTTTAAAATCAAGAAAATTATAATAATGAAGAAATTATTTATGTCATACAAATGTTAAAGAATGTTTATTCTTCATCATCATCGATTAAATGCACACTCGTTGATGGTTCTTCGCTCATGGTTGGCTCGGCATGCAGTTTGTTGGAACCACAAGGAGTCATCATCTTTTACGGAAATGCTTCAAGAGTTGCTTATTTTCTTTATAAATTTCATGATAGCATGCATAAGCATTTTTTTAAAATCAGTAGCAACTTCTCTAGTGCGTTTGAAATTTGAACCTTGTGACTCAAAAATCTCAATTGCTTTTTCTACGTTGAAAAGCTTTGTCAAGCCCCTTCAGGGTGAAGGAATGAACAGGAGTTTCAGCTGTTAAATTTTCTTCTTCCTCAGCTTCTTCACATTTTGCCATTTCAAAGTGGTCTTCATTTGTAAGGTCTCCATTGTGTGTTTGAAGCAGATCAGTGATGTCAGTTGTAGAAACCTCAAGCTGCAACTGGTTAAAGCAATATTAACGACTGCTTCTGTTTCATTTTGTACGATCTCTGCTGGTTCTTGAAATCTTTCAAAATTATAAATAAACTGAAGACAGAGTTTATTCCAAACATATTTCGTGTTCTTCTCTGTAATTCTGTCCTGGGCTCATTTTATTATTTTGATTACAGCTAAAATATGGAATTCTTTCCAAAATTCTTGAAGAGTTAGGCCTCCCTCCTTATCTCTGCCTGAACAAATAAATGCACACACAGTAGTAATGTATCATATAAGTATGCGCATGGTTTCAAATGCCGTATTTATGAATGTTTGGCATTTATTTATTGGAATTAATGTTCATATTTTCGATTCTGTTGATACTTGATATTTGAAAAAAAAAAAAAAAAAAAAAACCCTCAAACTCAGGAAACTTGTAAAGCGAAAACTCGTAAAGTGGGAACTGCCTGTACTATGTTATATCTGTTTTTTTTTGTTCATTTTCTCCTTAAGTGTAAATATATAACATTTTGAAAAATCTGCATGTACCTCTTTGTGTTCTTGACTAATCCTCTGGTTGGTCCTCTCTGACATTTCAAGAGATTCACATTTCTTAAAATGAGGCTACCAGACCAGAATTCTTTTAGCATGCATTATGTTCTACTCATTCAATCCTTGGATTATTTCATCTTCAGAAACAACAATCAGGTCTCATTCTGAAGTGTTCAGAGTAGCATGTGAGGTAATTTCAACAGAAATTCCCCTGAAGGCAGTTTGTTTCAGTATGCTGGTTGCATACTCAAACAAACAAAGGATGCTGGTTGCTTGTGTGGTTTCCACAATTAAGTCTGCTGAATGTAATCTTTTCACCATATATCGGGAGGTCCCACATCATTTTCAAAACACTTCTGGATGAGGAATGGTGAAAGCTTGCTTATAGACTGCATTGTTAGAGAATGAATAATGAGGAAGGAAAGTCTTGTTAGTTAGTATCCTTTCTCATTCTTTTAGATTGAATTGTGCCATAATCAGGTTGATGTCTTTCCAAGTAAGATGAGCTCAGTGGCTCTAGAGAAGGAAAAGTGTCACAGTCCGTGTTTGCTCCTTTCAGCCCAGGGTGAGTGGATTTCATCTCCCAGGTTTCCTGCCCACTCACGTTGAGGTGGGAGTAGTGCCACTTGGTGGCAAAGTGGTGATTAAAATAAGAGAGATTAGCAGAAAACAACAGGAAAGGTTAAAAAGAATGGTCTGTTTGTTTGGTTATTTGGTTTGGTTTTTTTTTTTTAGGAGCATTAGCAACTAAGGCCATATTGCTCCGGGATATGCGGTGGTCCTTCCCTGACCTTTCCGCATCCTCCGTATTTGGTGGTGACGGGCTCGAACCCCGGTCTAATCAAGAAGCATGTGCTACACACTGCTGCTCCTTCCCACCTGGCTACGGAAGCGCCTCTGTTTGTTTGGACTACTCTTCTTACAACTTGTAAGATGAAAGTTTGCTTTAGTGAGAACTTAAGAAAATGGATATCAAACTAAATATAACTATTTAAGCTAAGAAGTTCACTTTGTAATTGCCATAAACAGCACAGAGACAACCACTTGTCCATTTGAATGCTTGGCACCCAGTGTCTTATCAGGGAGGTAGTATGTTGGGGAACACTTTTGGTGCTGGTATGCAATGGCTTCCTCTGACCTCCAACTGTGCATAACGTATATGCTTTTAATAATTACTCTGTTTCATTATATGAAGTTTGGGATAAATCAAGCTGATTCAAGTATTTTTGACATTATAATCTGTTTGTACCTCTCAGTAAGATTGCAGTTTTGTCAAAAGCATGTTTCCTTTTCATGTAACTTTAAGCCCAATCTTACTGCAGCTCCTCTATTATTGCTTGTCTGTGTATCCTCTTTTTAAAAGTTGATGAAAAAAAGAAAAAAAAAATTCTCTTTACTCATAAAATCTGCACTACATTCTACTGCTTATTCCCAAATGATAATTTGTGTTCTAGTGTCCATTGACAGTTTATTACATTTTCAATGCAAAGCCATTTTTCTCCTGATTGCTGTGTGTTATAAATTTGATCGAAATTTGTCCGGTCACTCTACAGGCTAAAGACAGTTGTCATTTTTCAATTAATATCTTAATAACTCTATATTTTAAATCTGTACTGGTCAATATCTGTTGCACTAAAAACATTTCAGCATTTTTTTTATTTTATTGATACCAGGGCTGGATTTCCCATTAGACACTGTAGGAACTGTGCCTAGGGCCTACGAAGGAAGTAAAAAAAAAAAAATAAAAAAGTAGGGAGGAAAATGTTTTCAGACTTAAAAATAATGCAGCTATAAAACTTCAACATTATATTTGAAATTAAAAAGAAACAAAATCTACACTACTGTCAATATCTAGATTACTTGTAACATTTCTTAAGATTACAAAAGTTTTTTGCTTCGGCTTCTCGTTGTAGCAAAATCTTTAATAACATCCTCGAAGTCCATAAGACTCGTAATATCGTTTTCGATACATAGAAGCGTGAATGATGATAAGCGATCTTGGCTCACTGTTGAGGGCACACAGTTCTTGTTCTGGTTAAGTTTCAGAAATGAGTACTCTCCTTCAGCATTCAATCCAATTATTGATAGATAAATTCTTAAAGCTATGTGTATGTTTGGAAAATTAGTAATCAGTTTATCCATTATTTTTGCCTTTATTAATTTTGCCACAGATGTTTTGTCCTTGTATAGTGCCGAAAACAATAGGAATTCATCAATGGAGTCTACTTCTAAGTCGGACAAATAGGTGTTGACTAATGCTGTGGCTTTGGATCGAATTTCTTCTTTTGACATAGATTTATCTATAAGAAAACTGAAAGTAACATGCAATGTACTGTACTGATGCAGCACGTCGTTTTGTCATTTCTGTGACTAGTGCGTCTGCAATATGATAAAAAACTAGAATTCGAAATGTATCTTTTGCACTTAGTTCTGCTGGTACCAATTCCTTCCTTATTTGTCTTCGTCTTGAACATCAATCAAATAATCCAGAACAGCATCATATAATTTTACAATTAATTACGCATAACTCAATTCCAGGTTCTTTAAGTGATTTGTTCACTCATGTTTTTTAGAAGATCTTCCCAAATGACAGTCATTAATGCTATTTCTAATTTCTAATATCTAATATCTTAGTTTATTTATCAAAGCATTTGCTTCATGAACCACTGTCGGTTTTTGTTCTTCGCATTCTGAGATATCAACGAGTTCTGCAAGAATTTTACTGTAATATTTTTCCCAATGATCTCACAGCATTGTAATGTACTGACCATCTTGTGCCTGATAGATTTTTGACTGAAATTGTATTCTCCATCTTACTCAATTTAGACCATCTTTGTGGTGAGGCTGCAAAGAATGTGTAGAGTGATTGTAAAATTCTGAAAAAATTAACGGCAGCCAAAGAGCTTTCTGCAGATGTGGTCCCTACTAAATTAAGATTGTGTGAAGCACATGGAACTCATACTGCTAGTTTGTTGACTTCCTTGAATCTGGCTTAGACTCCAGACTACATCCCACTCATATTAGCAGAGTTGTCATATAACTGACAACTGCAATTTGCTACATCTGTTCCAAGTTTATCAAGAACAGATGCTACCATGTCAAAAAGATATTTTGTATCATACTTTTCAATGGGAACAAACGAGAAACGCTCAGGTATTTCGCCATCTTTCAATACATAACGAATAATCACCGACAACTGATCTGTGCAACTTATATCGGGAGTTGAATCTATGCTGATGCTTTAATATTTGCTTCTTTAATTTCAGATGTGATGTGTGGCAACACTTTTGACCCTAATAAATTCTTTATATGTGGTTGAAGACAGGTACGAAACGTTTCCACTTCCTGGATTTCCATATTTTCTTATATGCTCTTTTAGAAAAGGATCGAACTCAGATAGAAGATCAATACATCTGAGGAAGATGGCATTGTTAGGATTATAGTGTTGCTCATTATCACCATGAAAAGCTATACTTCTTTCTGCCAAAACTTTTACTACCTCAATGACTCTTCTTTAAACTTCAGTCCAGTATTTAGTTGCTTTTTCCTTCTCGATTTGCAATTTTGTGTCAATCCGGGTAGACTTTTGGAACTGCAACATATTAAATACAGAAGTGAAATGCTCTTTTGATTTTTCATGCATTGTGATTCTTGCATGTGCATTTTTCCAGTCGTCGAATCCAGTTTGAAATTGATTACATCTCTTTGAGTATGTCTTTAAATAATATACACACATAACAATACACTTTTCCAGTACATTCTGAGAATATTAACTAGTCTCTTTTAACGACCTCCCCATTTTCGTATAAAATAATTCTTTTCTTGCATATCTTACTTTTTCACCAAATTTTTAGACGTTGATTTCAAAATGCACTCTAAATTCCGAGACGGCACATTCTGGGCAACATAATCAATGGGACCAGTGTTTATTTTCCATTTAGCTGGATCAGTACTGAAATCTGATAGTGAAATGGTACAGATGTTTTTTTGGCTACTTTTCATAGGTTCTGATTCACCTTTATTTGCAAATACATCAGTTGTCGATGTCGACAGCAGGGAATCTACCTGGTCTGATTCTAATTCTATATTAAAACCCGGGCCTGATTGATACTTATATGCCTCTATTAGTTAACTAAGACAAATTATATCCTATAGCATTTTTAGTAATTACTTTGCTATTATTATAAATCAATGTCTTTTTATTCCTTGTTTGCTACTTAACTTTTAATGACTTGTCTCTAACCTCTATTGCTTTGTTATGGATGCATCAAGGCTTGCTTACTTCAAGTGAATATTTGAATACTGATTTATTCGGTCTGGCAAAATTATGGAAACTTCAAAATTTTTCCTAATCGATGGCTTTATTTCAACATTACCCTGTACCTCTTAAGTAATTCCTCAGATTTCCTAATCTTAATATCATTATTACCCAAGTGTATAACAGTACCACTTGTTCTGCCCTTAAAAGATGCTATTGCTCAAAAAAAGTTATCAATTTTAGCCCTGGCAGATATACTCCAGTTGTATTCCACCAATCCTTTTTACACAATATATTTTTCCTTTCCCTGAGTCACCATCAATGCTATCTCCTGTGGGACTAGAGATTTCTGGCTCTGAGATAATTCATTTTGACAGTTACTTGAGTGTGGGCTCTAGAGCTGAGCCAGACAGCTGAGTGCGTGATAGGTCCCTCTCTCTTTTGCTCCTTCGAGGGCATCAATCCTGTTTTTCAGGCCCTCATATATACCCATCAGAAAGCTGAATTTATGCTTAACCTCTTTGTGCTCTTTATAATGAACACAAAAAAAGGTATCCTCTTGGGCTGTATGATATTTGAATAAATGTAGCTTTGAAAAAGATCTCAAGTAGAGAACATTATGAAAACCTGATTCATAAAACACTGCCATTGGTAGTTTGCTCCTGAGAGAAAGCATCCCTTTTGATTTGCTGCTCTAGTATGAGGTATGATTCCATTAAAAATTAAGAGAACAAAAATAGTACCACTTTCTATATCACCTTTCCATCCCTTCTAACAGTTCTTGAATTATTAAAATTATCCGTTTCTACAACACCACTCAAGCTATAAGTGAAACTACCGTAAGGACCAAAAACTTTATTAAGATAAATTAAAATAAAATAAAATAGAACACAACAAATTTTTTTTGATGTAAGAGTAAAAAATGTATTGAATTGTATTATTGCTTTAACTCTACAACTATAGAGTTAAAAACATAGATAAAATAAAAATACATACAATCAAAATAAAACCAAAATATTACAAATTAAAAATGATAAATGCAATAAAAAATAACAACACAGCTTTCAAAGGCAATTGCCTCCTTTATTAATAGTGCAACTTTAATGTCATGGCAGATTCTCAAATAACATCAGCAGGATCACAGCTCACTGCTTACTGTAGGACAGGGGTCCCCAAACTTATGGCCCACGGATATTTCAATTAGATAGTAAAAATTAATGTTTATATTAAATAACTAAAATTTGTGAAAAACACATTTTATAGATTATTTTAGCAGCATTCATTGGTTGATTAATAGTGTTGATGCCTGTGTTGTCAGTTTAGTCTTGTTAGATATTAATTCCGTTATTTCCACTCAAAGCTATTCTTTGAAACGTCGTTAAAATAATCCATTAATCTTGACCATGTTATTAAATAGCTATAGGCGTTAGAGATAGTAATTAGGGATTTCCTAATCCCTTTCCAGCCTGCACACCAACTCTGATGTTCAGGGTATGCGAGCAAAGGTCACCCTAGGCTTTCACCAGACAAGAATCCCGGATCAAGGATAAAACCTGGCACCAGCAGCATGGTTTGATGGGTGGTACTGGTAAGATACTGAATCAGACTGCACATGAACCCTGATGTTTAAAGTATGAGAGCAAAGGTCACCCCAGGCTTCTCTACTATACAAAAACCGGATCCAGGATAAAAATATGACAATATCCTACTGGTTAATGGAGTTAATCCCTCAGCTATAAATTAACTGCTGGCAGCCTGTGTGAACATAAAGTTTCTACTAGTAGCGGCAAGAGGAGGCTGTCAGCAGGTATGAATTTAATCTCTTTGTATTACCTTAGATTTACTGTTTACTTTTGTAGTAGCAATTCAAAACTTAATACTTTAGAATTGTAATATTGGAAATTGTAATTGTATTATTGGTAATTTTAACTGCAATATCCTAAAATATTCAAATTTGTAGCCCTTTCTGTTCTCCCCACAGCATGGTCTGATGATGGGTACCAGTAAGATACCCAAAATGTCACCTTATTAACCTATATTATAATTAAGAATATAGTTTTATATTATAATATAGAACAATGTTTTTAATTATAATAATGTAGTTTATTAAGCAAATAGCCAAATAAACAATATAATTAATTTCAAATGATATAAGGTCGCGGGTTCGAATCCCGCCTCGGGCTTGGATCAGAGTACTGCAAAAACCTTGGGAGGTGCACTATGGCCACAGAAGCCGATGCGCCAAAAACTAACTAAAAAAAAAAAAAAAAAATGATACACGAGTGATATAAATATAATAATAACCATTATGTTAAAAATATTTCATAAAATTTTAAGACACATCAGTGCTTGCTTACTTCAATATTCACGAGTTTTTTTTTTATTCCAGTGATCCCATAAAAATCATGTTGAAGTTGATGTTGAAAAAAAGAAAAGATGCTGAGTGTTGCATTTTTAATGAGTGGTGGTAAATTAATTACTTTTTTGCACTGCTCAATGATACTTGCACATGTCTTATTTGCAATGAAGCCTTGTCAATATTCAATGAATTTAATGTGAAATGTCACCACACCACAAAATATGCTTCAAATTATGATAAATTTCAAGGAACTGTGCTGCAGAACTAACTCCAAGAACTAACCCAAACTTTTCAAAGTCAATAACAGAAGATTAAAATTTTTACTCATCAAAATTTATCTGCAGTTAGAGCTAGTTTCCAAACCTCCTAAGTAATTGCCGAAGAAGGAAGGGCCTTTTACAGATGGAGATTTTGTAAAACGAATTTGTTTGGCAATTGCAGAAATATGTCCTGAGAAAGTAAAGAATTTTGCGCCTAAGTTTATCTTCATCAACTGTAACAAAAAGAACTGAAGCTTTATTAGCGGATGTTCAAAATCAACTCGTAGAAAAAGTTCGTGAATTCACACATTTTTCGACATCAATTCATGAGAGTGAAGATACAAGCCATACAGTTCAGTTCAATTACTAATTTATATCAGAGGTAAAAATCAAAATTTTGCAGTAACTGAAGAGCTAGTCACATTAAATACCTTGAAAGACACAACAACAGGTGAAAATATATTTTTGAGTGTGTCAGAAGCAATTGACGGCCTCGAATTGAATTGGGATTTGCTATGAGCGGTTACAACGGATGGCGCTAAAAATATGGTTGGTACTAAAATTGGGTTCATAGATCAGCTTCATAAATATCTTGAGACTAAAAATATTAAAAAACCAATGCAATTTCTTTGTATAATTCACCAGCAGTCTTTGCGTAGAAAATTTTTGGCAGGAAAATTCAGTCATGTCAATTGTTATATCAATAGTAAATTTTATTCACAAGACTGATCTGAATCATCGGCAATTCAAAAATTTTCTGGAGACTATTAAGGCTGAATATGCTGGATTTGTTGTACCACACAGAATTGCAGTGGTTGATTCGCGATAATGTGTTGAAGCAATTTTTTGAAATTAGGATTGAAATAGATCTATTGAAAGAGATCTATTTACACAAAAGGTGATATTGTTGTACACGTTGGCAATAATGATATTAAGAGTAGGAGACTGGCAGAATTCTTAACAAGTACAGGTCACTGTTGAAAAAAAGCCATCAGTTATGGTTGAATTTGAAAGTGTCTGCAATTCTGCCCATACATGACAGGAGGAAGTATATGATGAGAGCCTTGTCGATCAACTCGGCCCTGGAAAGATTGTGCAAGGCTCAAGGGGTAGAAATTTTTCAGCTTGGTCTGTACTTGTTAACAGGAGAGACTGCTTCTACAGGGATGGGATACACTTAAATAGAAAGGGTGCAAGATTATTTGTTGATGCTATAGAGGCAGTGTTAGGTGGGTCAGAAAACTGCTAGCTTGAGGGAAAACAAGGACTAATAGATTAACGGTAGCCACTGGCAGAGGTGAAAGTGATTCTTGTACTGCTTCTATTGGAATGAGCAACAGCCTGGAAAACAAGATTCAGGCGTAAGTCAGAGACTACCGGGAGTCATTGCAGTAAAAGTAAACACATGGGTTGTGTTAAGGTAGCTAAGAATAGGAACAGGTGCATGTATAATTGCGTGTACACCAATGCTAGGAGTTTGGTAAATAAATTTGATGAATTTGAGGTATTGCTCAAAGCATCAAAGGCAGATATTGTTGGGATATCAGAGATATGGTGTCACACAGATATAAGGAATGCAGAACTGCAATTTAGGGAACATAAAGTGTACAGAAAGGATAGACAGGATAGGAAGGGAGGAGGGGTTATGCTATTAGTTAAGAAACACATAAAATCCAAGGAAGTGAAGCCAGTCGACATTGCTGGACAGTGCAGTGTCGAGTCAGTTTGGTGTGACATAAGCATTGGGAGATCAAAATTGAGAGTAGGAGTGTGCTATAGGCCTAATGACTCTGATGAGTATAATAAGATATTGTACAGGGAAATAGAGTGGGCCAGTAAATCAGACAGTCTTATAATTAGGAATTTTAATATCCCAGATATTGACTGGAATTTGTGGGTTGGTCACTCACACACTAGCAAGGTTTTTGTGGATTTATTGGATGATTGTTTTCTACATCAGCATGCTCGGAAGGCAACTAGAGGGAGTAATACTCTTGATCTGATTATCAGTAATGATTCTTCATGCATTAAGAATCTGCAGATAAAGGAATAACTAGTAGCAGTGGTCACAGTGTGCTGAAGTGGAATTTACTCAAATAGGTAACTACCATTAGGGATAAAGGTAAGGGTTTTTGCTTTCGTAAAGGTGACTACGATGGTCTGAGACAGTATTTAAATTCTATACAGTGGGACCAACTAATGATGTTACCAACAGAAAATTCAAAATGGGAAGCATTCAAAGATGGATGTCAGATGAACTAATGAGACATATGGCAAAGAAGAAAAATGCATGAGATACACATAAATTAATGGGTGACATTGAAGCCTATGATAGATGTAATTCAATATTTACATTGTATATCTTGCCAAATGAAAGTTAGATATTACATCTACATATGATTTTCAAAGGCAAATGCATTATCTTATTCAGATTTTACAATACATGGGAAACGTTAGGGTATCTGCAATTTATTCTGAAATTTTATATCCTATTTTTGTTATTATAAAATTTTCTGCTTTATGGGATTTTTCCTACTCAATCAAGGACAGTGCTTAATATATGAAAAGGTTGTTATGTCCAGTTACTATTATTATTATTTGTCATGGAACTCGTAATATCCTCCAGGTGTGCAAGTCTTAGATGCTTGCAATTCCATGTAGCTGCATTCTGGGAAGCCTACTGAGGTTAGATTTTTATGGAGGCTATTTGGATCCAGGCCACTGGTTGATACAGTGATTGGGTGGTTGTTACTTGTTACATATGCCACATTTTCTGGACACCCTGTCTTACATTCGCATAAGTCATAGTTGTAGAGCGGATATCATCTTTTAAGGGCACAAAAGGTGATATAGTTGTACACGTTGGCACTAATGATATTAAGAGTAGGAGACCAGCGGAATTACTTAACAAGTACAGGTGACTGTTGAAAAAAAGCCGTGAAGTAGGGTTGAATTCGAAAGTGTCTGCAATTCTGCCCAGACACGATAGGAGGGAGTATATGATGAGAGCCTTGTCGATCAATTCGGCCCTGGAAAGATTGTGCAAGGCTCAAGGGGTAGAATTTTTTTCAGCCTGGACTGTACTTGTTAACAGAAGAGATTGCTTCTACAGGGATGAGATACACTTAAATAGAAAGGGTGCAAGAATATATGCTTATGCTATCGAGGCAGTGTTAGGTGGGTCGGAAAACTGCTAGCTTGGGGGGAGACAAAGACAAATAGATTAACAGTAGCCACTGGCAGAGGTGAAAGAGATTCTTGCACTGCTTCTATTGGAATGAGCAGAAGCCTGAAAAACAATATGCAGGATATTTCAGAGACTGCTAGAAGTCAATGCGGTACAAGTAAACACATGGGTTGTGTTAGGGTAGCTAAGAATAGAAACAGGTGCATGTATACTTCCGTGTACACCAATGCTAGGAGTTTAGTAAATAAATTTGATGAATTTGAGGTTTTGCTCAAAACATCAAAGGCAGATATTGTTGGGATATCAGAGACATGGTGTCACACAGATATAAGGAATGCAGAACTGGAATTTGGGGAGCACAACGTCTACAGAAAGGATAGACAGGATAGGAAGGGAGGAGGGGTTATGCTATTAGTTAAAAAACATAAAATCCAAGGAAGTGAAGCCAGTTGACATCGATGGACAGGGCAGTGTCGAGTCAGTTTGGTGTGACATAAGCATGGGTAAATCAAAATTGAGAGTAGGAGTGTGCTATAGGCCTATTGACTCTGATGAGTATAATAAGATACTGTACAGGGAAATAGAATGGGCCAGTAAATCAGAGAGTCTTATAATGGGGGATTTTAATTTCCCAGATATTGACTGGACTTTGGGGGTTGGTCACTCACACACTAGCAAGGCTTTTGTGGATTTATTGGATGATTGTTTTCTACACCAGCATGTTCGGGAGGCAACTAGAGGGAGTAATACTCTTGATCTGATTATCAGTAGTGATTCTTCATGCATTAAGAATCTGCAGATAAAGGAACCACTAGGTGGCAGTGATCAGTGTGCTGAAGTGGGATTTACTCAAGGAGATAACTACCATCAGAGGTAAAGGGAAGGGTTTTTACTTTCGTAAAGGCGACTATGATGGGCTGAGACAGCATTTAAATTCTATACAGTGGGACCAACTGATGACGTTACCAGCAGCAAATTCAAAATGGGAAGCATTCAAGGAACTAATCTTGGAAGCTACCAGGCTTTACATACCAACCAAGAAATATTGTTCAAGGTTCAGGCCTAAATGGTTGTCAGATGAACTAATGAGACATATGGCAGAGAAGAAAAATGCATGGGATACATACAAATTAATGGGTGACATGGAAGCCTATGATAGATATAAGTTGGTCTGTAACCAAGTCACAAAGGAGATTAGGCAGGCAAAGGCAGATTATGAGAAATCCTTGGCAAAGGATACAAAGAAAAACAGAAAAGAGTTCTTTACCTATTTAAACTCAAGAAGGAAAGGGATGAATCAGATTGGTCCACTGGATGTTGATGTTTCAACAGTTGAGGATCCTGCTCAGGTGGCTAACAATCTAAACGAATATTTTGCATCTACATTCACACATGAGGAGTTATTCAGGAAGGGGAATGTCGTAGGTGAAGTAAACATTGGCAGTGAGCTAGATGATTTTCTAATAACTGAGAGGAAAGTGGAGGAGAAATTGTTGAGGATAAACATAAAAAAGGCACCCGGGGTGGATGGGATCTATCCAGTTATATTAAAGGAGGCAGCAAAGGAAGTAAGCAAACCCCTAGCCATAATTATGAGAGCTTCTTTGGACTCAGTGGGGGTACCCATAGACTGCAGATGTGCAAATATAACCCCAATTCACAAAGGAGGATCAAAGGCTGACACAAGTAATTATAGACCTGTTAGTTTAACTTCGGTTCCAGGAAAATTAATGGAGGCACTGGTTAAAGAAGCACTGCAGGATCATCTGGACAAGAATTCAGTTATAGCTCAGACACAGCATGGTTTTGTTAAGGGCAGGTCTTGTCTGACCAATTTGATTGAATACTATGATGTAGTCACAGAAGAACTGGATGCAGGGAATAACTTTGATATTATATATTTGGATCTTAGAAAGGCTTTTGATAATGTTGCACATGGAAGACTGCTGAACAAATTGGAGCAGTGTGGCATTGGAGGCAAATTGCTGCTATGGATAAAGGGATGGTTGAGTGGCAGAAGACAGAGAGTGGTAATCAGTGGACACTGCTCAACGTGGACTAATGTTATTAGTGGAGTTCCTCAGGGTTCAGTGTTTGGTCCATTGTTGCTTTCTGTATTTATAAATGATATAGATGATGGTATATCAAGCTTAATGTCCAAGTTTGCAGACGATACAAAGGTTGGCAGGGTTGTTAAGGACACTACTGATGCTATGCTGCTGCAACAGGATCTGGAAAGGTTGAGCAGATGGGCTGAGAGGTGGCAAATGAAGTTTAACATTGACAAATGTGAAGTACTACATATGGGAAAGAGTAACCCCAGATCAACGTATCAACTCTGTGGTACTACGCTGATAGTGGTAGAGAATGAAAAGGATCTGGAGGTAATTGTGCAGGCAGATATGAAGTTCTCTGAGCAGTGCAGACGAGCTGTAAGAGTAGCTCATGGTGTCTTGTCAATGATATACAGGAATTTTTCTAGCAGGGATAGGGATGTGATTATTCCCTTGTATAAGGCATTGGTCAGGCCACACCTTGAATACTGTATACAGGTATGGAGGCCTCATTTCAAGAAGGATGTAGAGCTGCTGGAACGAGTACAGAGAAGGGCAACAAGATTAGTGAATGGAACAAAGGGTTGCTCTTACGAAGAAAGGCTTAAGTTTTGCAAATTACAGTGTCTGGAGACTAGGCATCGGCGAGGCGATCTGATAGCGGTGTATAAGGCTTTGAATGGCTTGAGCATGTTCAATGCCGATGGGATCCTTCCTCTTGCTCAGAATAATCAGTTGAGAGGGCATAAATTCAAACTGAGGAAGGATGGATGTTGGATAGATGTGCGGAAATTTGTCTTTAGCCAGCGGGCAGTTGGTTTGTGGAATAGACTTCCATCACTTGTTGTTGAAGTTGATAGCCTAAACAAATTTAAGGCTCAGCTGGACAGGTATTTCGAACGAACGGAGGGGTAAAATGGGAGTAGTGGTTGTGCTTTTTTTTTTTGTTTTTTTTTTTTTTTTGGCTGATGCTGAATAAGCTTGTCTTCTTGCATCATATGCCTCTACTAATGCTAATGCTAAGTTTTGATATTTCCTTACAAGTTTTACTTCTTATCCATGAGGGTTATATCTGGTTAGGTCTGTTGCGAGGGATCATTTTGTCCATTATTATGGTAGAGTTCTAGTGGGGTTTGTGATTGGGGGGGGGGGAATTCTCCAGTATGGCATAATATCTGTACTTGTAAAAGGGTACACTTTCTATGTTCAACTGGATTTCTCACTAGCTCCTGACATTTCATGCTGGTGACTTGGTCTGTCTATGAATATACTTCACTGCATCCTGCAGTGAAGTCCTAGATTGTTTCTAGGGTCAGATGGCATTGTTGACGTGTGTCATCTTTGGGTTCCTTAGCAATGTATTTTGTATAGTTCTTGGTGATCATTACCTGGTCTTGGATGGATAGCACGAATCCTTCCATCTCGTGGGAAGAGCCTCCCATTCATCAACCATGTGTTGGAGGCCATGTTATCTATGTAGTTTTGATGGGGGTCATTCATTTCAACGTCGTCTTTGCACATCTTGCTCTCTTTGTTTCTTGTGTCTGTATAAGTTGTGTATCCTTATTAAGGTTGAGTGATGCGTGCCATTTGTCTATCTTTCATAAAACTTGGTAGATTGGCACTGTGCCTTTTCTGAAAGTAATCCTGCAGGTTCTTAATTGCCTTCTTCTCTTGTTCAATCAGGTCAGTCAAACCCCTCCCTCCCTCCTCCTCCTCCTCCTTCCCAGGCTATAGTTAGTCTCTCAATGGCTGGCTTCAGGTGGTGTTGGCACCTCTTGGTCATCATTTTCCAGGTTGATCTTATAACTCCTCCAGCTCGGTGTTTATCCAATCTATGATCCTGAAGGAGCATGTTAGTACTGAGATTGAGTAAGTGTTTATGGGTCTGATCGTATTCCGGCCATTCTGCTTTGATTTTAGCAACCTCCTCAGTCTCTGATGGTATTTCTCAGTCAGTCGGGCCTTGATCTCTCGTGAGTGGTGAACCTTGATTTCTCGTGAGTGGTGAACCTTGATTTCTCGTGAGTGGTGAGACTGCATCATCTCCAGATATTTGCAGGTCGCTCCCTCTTTCAAGGCTTCAATCTCTTCACTAGTCTTTGGCTGGTTGATTCGGTCAAATGGACTTCCCTGATGCAATCCATGGGTCTTGCATTTGTATAGACGAAATTACATTCTGATGTCGGTTCCAAAGTCTTCAGTAATATGGGTAGCTGTTGGAGTTGATTTACCATTGCACTGTACAGTTTGAAGTCATCCACATACATCAGGTGAGAGAGGGTGTACAGGTTCTTCTTCCCTTCTTTTAGGGTATATCCACACTTTGTTATTGAAGATGGTGTACAATGGGTTGAGTGCTAGACAGAACCATACTGAGCTCGGGTATCACCCCAGAAGATCCCTCTTCCGATGGCTATCGGTCTGGTTGTGATGTTCTCGACCTTGATGGTGGTCCACCATTTTGCCATGGCTGCTATTAGGAAGTGTGTTAGTGTTGGGTTGACTTTGTAAATCTTCAGTGCCAGCTATGTGGCATGGAGTTGAAGGGGTTGTAGTAGTGGATGAAGGTTGCAGTGCTTCTTGTAGGCTTGCTAGATAATGGCAGCATCAATAGTCAATTGCTCCTTGTATCCCCTGCTCACAACCCTTCTGCTGATTGGCCCATGACGTTCTGGCCCCCAAGTGGTCTCATGCCTTCCTAGTTATGCAGCTAGTCAGGACCTTGACATGGTTGGGAGACAGGTGATTGGAATATACTTTGAATAGAATAGAATAGAATAGAATCTTTAATTGCAGCAATGATAGACATACAATTAGTCCCGTCACGGCATGGTGGTGCCAGGGGTTAACAAAACATATTTACAAAAGAGATACACATGAGAAAAAAAGATAAATCAGATTATTAACAAAGCACAGTTTTACATTTTCAGTTCGACGAGGATACCCTTCCTGTATTTTTTATTATTGACCACTTCTTGGAGGTCCCCGTCGATGGCTTGCAGTGAGGGCAGCATTTGCTTTGGCAGGAATCTGTCGGTTATTACTAGCCGGTTATGGTTTGCTAGCAGCTGTGCTGAAGACCGGAGATAAGGGGGAGGAACGTGCCAAGAGCAGTGATCCCAGAAGTTCGGCTCTGTAATTTTACCGGTGGCCATCTTGATGGTGAACAGCAGCCTTCTTTCTCCGATGTAGGACTGGAGCCTGCGTAGGTGAAGAGCTTCTGCTAACTGCGTTGATCTGAGAGCTGGGGGAAGGAGGAGTTTGCTGTTGGCCCATTTTAGAAGCCAGAATTCGGCAGAGAATATTCTTTTAATGTTGGATTCGGCGGCCGATGCCCATATCTCTGAAGCATACAGTATTGTCGGGTAAAGGATTGATACAATGTATCTTTTACCAGTTGTGGGTCCTTTGCCGGTTTTGTGGTGTCTTTATCCTTAGCTTTCAATTATTATTGTTAATATCATCATTATTAATACAAGTGTTCTTAGTAGAAGTGGAATATGACACAAGGAAGCAAGCTTATAGAGTATAAGGGGGGAAAAACCTTCCACATCACTGTCCATTCCCTCAAATAATCTGTTTATTTCTTCTTTGAATTTATTCAAACTATCCTCTTCCACAACAAAAGATGGAAGTATGTTCCAAAAATCAACCACATCTTTACAGAAGGAAAACCTCCCCTGACATCTATCGTGCAACCATCTGTCCTCGAATTGAATTTATTTTGAAGCCTTCCTTGGTAGGACTGCATAACTGTTTCCTTTACTAATCTTGCTGCTCTTTTCTGCACCCATTCTGGCAGCTCTATATCCTTCCTAAAAGGAGGCCTATAGACCAGCATCCAGTACCACAGATGCAACAAAATGATTGCCTTATACAATGGAATAATCACTACTTTAACTCTGCTAGCAAACTTCCTGTATATCATTTACAAAATCCAATGAGTAGTCCTGGAAGCCTGTCTGCATTGTTCACAGAATTTCATATTTGACTGAACAATTACCCCAGGTCTTTTTCTTTTTCCACTACCTTCCAGACAGTATCATACAGTTAGTATGTTAATCTGAAATTACTTTTACCCATATGCACCATATAGCACTTGTCAATGTTCAACTTAGACTACCATTTCTCAACACATCTGAACACATATAGAGGCAGTGTTAGGTAGGTCGGAAAACTGTTAGCTTGGGGAGAGGATTCACAGACAAAAAGATTAGCAGTAGTGACAGGCAGAGGGGGAAGTGATACTTGAACTGCTGGTTAAGGATGTAACTACCATCAGTGGTAAAGAGAAGGGTTTTGCATTTGTAAATGTTACTACAGTGCTCTCATACAATTTTTAAATTCTATGGAGTGGGACCAAATGATGATGTTACCAACAGAAAATACTAAATGGGAAGCATTCAAGGAAGTAATCTTGGAAACTACTAGGCTTTTTTTTCCCAAAGAAATAAGAAACTAAGAAATACTGTTCAATGTTTAGGCCGAAATGGATGTCAGATGAACTAATGAGACTCATGGCAGAGAAGAAAAATGCATGGGATGCATACAAATTATCAGGCGACACGGAAGCCTATGGTAGATATAAGCTAGTCTGTAATCAAGTCACAAAGGAGGTTAGGCAAGCAAAGACAGATTACAAGAAATCTTTGGCAAAGGATGCAAAGAAAAACAGCAAAGACATCTTTATTTATGTAAACTCTACAAGGAAGGGGATGAATCAGGTTGGCCCACTTGATATCGATCGTTTGACTGTTGATGATCCTGCTCAGAGAGCTGACAAACTGAATGAGTATTTTGCCTCTACATTCACACACGAGGAATTCTGTAGGGAAGTGGAGGACAGAAGCTTATTTAACTCTAACAGGAAGCTAAATGATTTTCTTATAACTGAGAGCAAAGTGGATGAGAAATTGTTGAAGTTAAACATAAGATAGGCATATGGGTGGATGGGATCTATCCAGTTATATTAAAGGAGGCTGCAAAGGAAGTAAGCAAACACTTAACTGTAATTATGAGAGCATCCATGGACTCAGGGGAGGTCACCACGGACTGGAGATGTGCAATTCACAAAGGAGGATCAAAGGGTGATATGAGTAATTGCAGACCTGTTAGTTTAACTTGTGTTTTGGGAAAAATAATGGAGTCACTGGTTAAAGAAGCATTGCAGGATCCTCTGGACAAGCCTGCAGGAATAATTCAGACACAGCATGGGTTTGTTAAGGAGAAGTTTTGTTTGACCAATTTGATTGGATACTATGATGGAGTCACAAAAACTGGATGCAAAAAATAATTTTGATATCATATACTTGGATTTCACAAAAGCTTTTGATACTATTGCACAATAGTATCAAAAGACTACTGTACAAATTGGAGCAGTAATGCATTAAGGGCAAGTTGGTACAATGGATAACAATGGATGATGGAATCAGAGAAGACAAATGGTAATCAATGGACACTCCTCTTCATGGACTAAAGTTATCAGTGGAGTATTCCCCCAAGGTTAGGTGTTGAGCCCATTTTTATTTTGACTATTTATAAATGATATCGATGAAGCTATATCAAGGTAATGTCGAAGTTTGTAGATGATAGAAAGATTGGCAGGGTTGGTAATGACAGTAAGCTACTGCAACAGGATCTAAAAAAGTTGGGCAGATGGGCTGAGAAGTGGCAAATGAAATTTAACATTGAAAAATGCATAGTACTGCATATGTGTATCAGTAATCCCAAAAAAATATAACAGCTGTGTGGTACTACACTCAGGCTAGTGGAGAATGAAAAAGAACTGGGGATAATTGTGCAGTGCACACAGACTGCTATAGCAGGTAATGGGGTCTTGTCAATGATATACAGGAATTTTGCTGGCAGGGATAAGGAAGTGATTATCCCTTTTTATAATGCAATATCCAGGCCACACCTGGACTACTACTACTTATAAATCAGTGTTAGACCGAGAACTTTCACATCTCCCAATTATCAGGTGAACTTAATCAATTACTAAATTAATAATATACAGTATCTTGTGATTTAGGATAAATACAAAACTATACTCATTTTGAACCCGAAGTGTTTAATAAGAGAAGAGAAGAAAATCCCATTTTTGCAGGGAGGTGTGGGTGAACGGGAATTGCGAATCTTCTCATCATAACTCGCTGACGAGTGCCTCTCTGCAACCTATGAGGGGTAAGCGAAGCCATGGTAGCTCGGAAAGAGCACAGATGAGCCAATAGAGGGCCATGGATGGTGATAATCACAGGAAGCGTTTACTCGAAATGAGGTAATAACATGGGCAGAAGGAAGGCAAGAGTCTCTGGGTTCTCACATCAACAGAGTTGCTTTAAGGGGTTCTATTGCTGCAGTGGAGATGGGATGCAGAGAGAATTTTGCAGAACGATTCCCAAAACAGGTAATGTTAGAGAGCAAATAGGCATTTTTGGTGACTCTGATACTGTGACGTAGGGTGAGATAACCACACGGGCCAGAAACAGGTAACTTTTCCCTTTTATGGCAAGGAACAGGGATTCTACTCTGGAAAGAGAGGCACCTCCGTAGCCAGGTGGGCAGAAGCGGCAGTGCGTAGCACACGTGTCCTTGATTAGACCGGGGTTCGGG